>NW_009954313.1:1280076-1338583 GCF_000747805.2 Chaetura pelagica | reverse complement strand
TGGGGGGTGGGGGGGCGGGTGTGGGTAGGGGGAGAAAGCAGCACTGATAATGGACACTGTGTTAGTATAAAATGTATTTTTATCTACAGTTGACCCAACATAGAAATCCATGATCAAAAAAATGTTTGCTGGACACAAATGGAAGCAGTGAGATAAAATAATAATAATAATACATAAAAAAAAAAACCAAAAATGTTTTGCACAGGTTTTCCCACCAGTGCTGTTGAGCTTTAAACTTTAGCTTTTGAGATTCTCCAGCAGGTACTAATTTAAATATCAACAAAGCTGACATGAGCATTAAACTGCTGATCACTTTACCAGTTCCTGTGCTTGTCCCAAAATCCCAAACAGTCTCAGCAATTTCCCTGGATGCAAAAGCCTCAGATGTCCCCAGTACAGCTGTCAAATACCTCCTGCTACCTCCCTTTGGCTATTCTATAATGTTAACATGTGCTTTCAGTAAAAAGGACCATGATATGAAGACTATTGAGAAGATTGAAACGTGATTAGCTTTCAGTGTAGAAAAGAGGAGAAATTAGTAGGCACTAGATGTCTAGTTCATCTGGCAAAAAAACCCCACAAATACCAATAGAAAAAAATGAGGACAAGCCAAGTGTATTTAAATATGGAACAAGCCACCTCCTCTCTTTGTGACTTCAAATTGTGATGACCTTAAGGGCAATATTGTTTGACACTATGTGCAAATTGTGCTTTAGGAAAATGTTCACCTCTTTTTTTAAAAGGGCAGTTTTACTATGCACGGGAATATTATGATGAGCTACCGTTTCTTTCTGACATGAAGAATTTTAAATTATTGCATCGTTACCTTTTCGTAACTTCTCATTATTTTACAGCACTTAATCAGCATTGTCATAGTAATTTTCTTTCTAAAATAGCCCAAAACCCCATGAATTCTGAACTAATCCTACTCATTCTCCTCTGTGAATCTCTTCCCTGCAACTGTTTTCCAATCCCATGATGTTGTTACTGCTGATCTCTTGAATTCTTTCCTGTTCTGTTGGTTGGATTTTTTTTTTAGTTGTTTGGGGTTTTTTTTTTATTGTTTCTTTTTTTCCCAGTTGGTGTTTCTGGGTTTGCTTTTATTTTTCAGGAAAGGTGATCTGTGCCTGGTAATGACACAAAGACATTAGATGATGTTACCAAAGTGCTGGACCTTTTATCAGACTTGCTGCTTATTGGATCATAGGTAAGTCAGGCTCTATATTCTCAGTGTTTATGTATCTGAGAGGTTTCTCAGGAAATACTTTGTCTGTACTTAAAGAAACTGGAATTCTAATATTTATTTCAACCTGTTTTGAAGTTCATACCATGTTTCTTTGATGTTTTGTCTTTGATTTTTTATTGTTCAGAAGATATTAGAAACAACTGTTCCATTTTGCTTTCTTCTACATTTCATGCAATTTGATTTAAATTTTGTAATTGGATAGTTAGAGGTGGGATATTCCTAAAAGATTCTGCAAACTCTAGTAGCCTTTTTTTTTACAAAAGGCAGAAATGGGAATTAAAATCCAAAAAACACTTGGATAAAAACTGCTTTCCTGTGTTGTTTCTAGGACACGCAAAATTACTCTGATGACACTTGTATTTGCCAAGACCATCACTAAATGCATGTTTGGTCATATGTAAATGACCCTTTTTGTTCAGATGGAGAAGACAACATAAGGGAAGCTGACCCTTTCAGTAGAGGTAAGATGCAACTTAAATAATTAAATCTTTTAAAAAATGTTTGTATGCAAAACTATATTCATATGAGTGTCTTCCTGCTCACTTATTGAGAGTTGTCTCACCAATGGTGAACCTCAGTACAGAAACTCTGAGGACATGAACTCTGATTTGTGGCATGTTGGTGGAAAGTGCCTGTTTATAACCACGTGCTTTTAAGTAGCAATAATCACAACACACCCAGAGTGAAATCCAGTTGCTGTAAATGCTGAAAGGTTTACAGCAGTGCAGTGCATGCAGTGGTGATGGTTTTACAGCTTTAATCTAACTCCAGCCTTCAGCCGAGTTGTACTAAAAGTCTTTATGTATTTTTAGGGGGAATAATTAAGATAGTCTCTGAGCAATACAAGTTCTAAATGATTGCTCTCTGTCGTGGCTAACATCTAGTCTTCAGCATTAAAATTTAGAGGGAAAAATGCCCCAGTTGATTCCAGCTTTCTGAAGATGTACATAATCTGTAAATTGCACATGCTAATTGCAGTTGTATAACTAACCGTGCATTTCTACAAGAGTATTACTAAGTGAATCTCAAAATGTTTGAAAGCTGGATCTTGAATAAACTTACAAAATTCTAGATTCTGCTGTGAAGTATCTGAACCTTTTGAGAACACATTTTGAGCTGCAAATCTCATGAAAACAGGCTCTGCAATGGGAATTATTGTTGCAAGGTTCTGTTTGTTGTCAGGCTGGAGATATTATGAGAAATGTATTTTGGCGTTTCCACATCTGACTATGCCAGAACCAAAAATCCGAATCTTTGCACCAAATGAGATGCAAAGAAATGAAAATTAATCTGATAAACTTGTATTTTATTAAATGCTGAGGTCTCACAGGTTGCTGTGGTAGCAGAGGGAATGCCTCTTACTTCACAGAATTTCTAATGGAGAGCATTTCTGACTTGCAGACTGTTCCTCCTATATATGTTGATCTCCACACAGGTTAAAAGGAAGCTCCATGATAAACAGTACGAGCTTTGAACTAACTAAGAAAATGTGAATATTTTAATCCAGTACTTCTCCAAATTTAACTCAATATTGCCAGTTAACAGGGTGCTGCTTTGGGAAAGGCATTATCACCCTCCTGTGAACTTAACTCAATAGAAGAGTTAATGTTATTTGAAACAGAAGAGTTCTGTGAAAGCACATACATGAGGATTTTATCATTCTTTTTTTCTAAAGAAGCATTGCTATAATATCCATAACTGCTTAGAGAGTGAGAAAAACGTGTTGCCCAAATAATTTTGGTGTGGATTTTTCTGAAGCTTTGGGTGGTCATTTGGCTCATTTGTGATGCATTCCATATTCCTGGCAAATCTATATACCTTGATGGCTCCATTAAAAATTACTGTCATTAAGGAAAGACACGGTATCTGTGAGCCCTATGCTTACAGCAGTACTGAATGTTTGATTAATGGTTGATTCTAAAATTATTTATTTTTTTAAATATGCAAGCCTATTGAGTGAATGCTGATGGATAACATGCTCTCAGAAATAAACAATAGCTTACAAGGAATAGAAGACAGGAACACACATGCCATAGCTTTTACACAGGTATAAATTTCTGATTTGTTGACTACTCTTTGGCCAAATTCCACAACAGCAGTAAAATTAAAGTTTAAGTTTTATCAAGGACTCAAATACTAAAATTTGTGTCAGGAAGGCTTTTTATGTTAATTCATTTTTTTTTCTTCTCTTTTTCTAAATATCTTTTTCCTAAAAAAAATAATAATAATTTTTTTAAAAAAAGCAGCAGCCTGTGCCTCTTAAAGTGTTAACTTCTTTTAAAGTATTATTTCCTCTGCTGGAGGAAGTTGGCATGCAGCAAACCACTTCTAAATCAAGCTGCAAGCTGGTACTGTAAAAAAACAAAGAGTTTATTGGTACCAGACATTTGTAAATAAGTAATTGACACTCATGCTATAACAATAAGTAATTCCAAAAAAAACAGGCAGCTGCCAGAATAAACAAGTTTTCAATGGGCTCTATCCAGTGCTGTATATCCATCAAGGTCAGTCTCCTCGGTGGTGGTCAAAAACTCTGGGACCAGCTGGAGCTCTGCAACATAGCAGCCTTCTCTTGCTTTTGTCTCTTCCTTGCTTCTCTGCAGTCTTCCAGTTGGATCCCTAGGCATGGGCAGGCTGTCAGCTATAGCACTGTCGTCTTAACAATGTGTCTGAGCATTGGTGACAAATCCAAAGCCTCTGGAATTGATGGGATTTGGATTTACAGAGGACTATGGACAGTGGGCAATGATGAATATTCACGGTTTTTGCAATAGCACCTAATGAAACTTTGAGGTGGCTCCCTATTTCAACCTTCTTGGCTGGCACTCTCCAGTCCACCCTATCCACCACCTCCTCCACCATTTTCTGTGCTTTCTCCTTACTTCCTGCATTGCTGCCTTAAGCAGATCTACAAAAAGATGGCAGAGCAGCAAGGTAAGAGGGGGCTGCAGCAACATCTGCCACATTTCAGCAACTGACAACAGCCAAACAAAGCTGAAGGTAAAACATAATGTAAGAATATGTGTAGGGGCTGTGTTGAACTGTAAGTGTTCTTGGGGTGGCTGTGGGCACGTTAAAAACAGTATTAGAAAATAAGGTGCTTGAGCAGAAAGTTTCTGTTCATCTCAGTGAAATGAGGGAGCACAGATCTGTAGACTAACTCTGTTCCTTCACTCCTATCTAATGCAGCATCAGCAATGTGCCACGCATCAGCCTGGTGAACGAGGTGAGAAAGCATCACTTTATTACCAGTGTGATGTAAAAACAAAATGAAAGATACCCTTGTGTGGAGTGAAACTGCACCTAGTGCAAAAAAACCAACACACTCTAGCACATTCCCTTTGACAGGGGCTACAGGTGAGGTTGTTTTGGGGTAGTTGGTTTTGTTCCCTTTCACCCCCACTGCGAACAGTTATTTCTTCAGAACAGTCAACTGTCAATCCAAAGAGTTGTTCATTTTTTGCAAATGTGATCTTACTGTTTATGTAACTCCCTTAGCAATGAAGTTTTTGAAAGTTAGAGAATAGGACCTCAAGACTCCTAAAAGCTGCAGTTTCTGCTGGCTTTGGCTTTCAGGGTATCTTTTTTAATGGCTGTCTTACATGGAAAGGAAACTGGGATGAAAACCACATGTTTACATAGCATTTGCCTTTCCTATTGGGGGTGATGATGCAGCGCTCTGAAGCGAGAGGGCTGGTGGGTTGGTGACAAGGAACAGTCTAGAAATGTCTCTTCACAGCCTCTGCTCAAGACAGTTCATGGTGTTTGGTGGGGAAGTCAGACTCTGCAGAAGACAGCTTGAATTCTTGTGAATTGTGTTTCAGGTATCAAGTGCTGGATGTATGCTGCTGAAAGTGTTGTTATACAAGTAAGTGCATAAAACTATTTTAATTGCTTTCATTAAAAAATGTTAAAATCATAAATATTATAGGTTGCAAACAACATAAGACAAAGCAAATAGTACAGTAATGGATACCCACATTATAGAGAGATACCCACATTAGTAGATACCCACATTTATACTGTTACAGAGAAATCCATTATTTTTAGGAAAGTTAATAAGTATTTTCAAAGAGATGTTGCTTTGCTGAGGCTATCCTGGGATAACAGGAAGAGTATTTGGATTGTTCAGCAATAAGCTCTTCTTTACTTGTGTCATGACAGCAGATTTGAAAAGTTTCTGAGCTGAAGTCACTCTTAATTCCCTTGATGAGTGACACAGTGAGTGAGAGCAATTATCCCTAAATTTAGCTGTTCTTTTATGCTCAAACTGATGTATATTGCCCCAAATATTAAATGAATGGCTTCTAAAAATCAAATTTCAGTCTTGGGAAACTCCTTGCACGCTAGTCAGTTCAGCTATGCTGCTCAGTATTCATGGCGTGGAACAGACTGCCTGTGCCTATTGTTTTTGGTCCCAGATAAAATCTCCGAAGGCTTTGGCAGCCTCAAGCTCTATTGAAGTCCTCAGGCTCTGCAGATGCTCACAATTTTATTATGTTGTTGTTAAAAGTGTTAGGATTTTCAAAGGCCTACCCATCAATATTGCAAATAGCAGTAGCAAAATCTTTTCATTTTGTACAAACTAGTGCGACCTGGAGACCATTCCAGCCTCCAAATGTACATCTGTCCAAGCAAAGGGTTGCCAGAAACAAGTAACAGGGATACTGAGACCATTGCTCAACAACCACAACCATTATTTTGCAATATTTATTGAGTTCTGCAGGAGGTTTCCTGGAATCAGAACTCAGTTGGTTTAGTAGCAATATTTTCAGTTGTGTCATATGGATTGTTTCATGTTATTAGACCTGAATGCTGTTATCTAACATTTCAGAATTGCTAGTTGCAGATCTTGCAGCACTGCATTTGCATGCTGCCACCTACAGCAAAATGCCATGTAATTTTATTACCAGCTGTACGCACCGTGAGTCTCCCTGGTTATCTGTCACTATCAAGGGGAAGTGTCTTCAGGAAGGGCACCTTTCCTATTCTGCCTGGTTAAGTGAACATCATGCATCCAGGTGCCTTATTTTCAAAACTTTTTCCTGAATGTTTAAGTGTAAGCTGTCTCAAGAGTAGCATGCATGCATATATATATATATTTGTATATATATTTGCCCTTCTAACCAGTTTTGTAAAAATGACACGTTTATTTTTAAGAGGACTTTCCTATGTATTTTCCTCATCTATGCAGTTCTCTGAGACACAAGTACGGTCAGAGGCTTTTTTCTTGTCTAGCTAAAATATATGTTGTGGATTTTTTTAAAATAGATTTGCCTATCTTTCCAGAAAGATCTACTCTCTTAAGCAGCAGGTAAGGAAAATAATATGGATAAAATAACTGGGGAGGAACGGGAAAGGACATTTCATATATTTAATCTTATTATACATTTTTCTACATTAAAGTCAACAAGCTGCAAATATATTCTGCTACAAAGCTTTGTGTAAGAAATATCTCTATAAGAAAATACATCTCATTAAACATTTCCTGTAAATAAATTATCCCAAATAACTATGTTTTGCAAGAGGAAAAGTGGGGATAGGCCAATGATAAGAAGAGCTAAAGATTGCCGAGAGCTCATCTCTGCAACCCCTCTGCTCAAGCTGGGTGTCATTCTCTTTTTAATATGTAGTCACAATGAGAGCAGTAGAGTTCCTCTGCTGGGCATGTCCTGTGTCAGCATAAATAACACTTGCAAAGTTAGTTAGTTCCTGTGCTTTTTTTAGTAGCTTGAAATTATGTTATGCTGTTTCTGAGCCTTATTCCCATTTCAGTTACACTTGAAATAAGCAGAGTTGCAAAGATAGGACTGCAAGATACAACTGAGTGAAATTGTTTGAAAACCAGAAGATGTCATGTCTCTGAGCAGTCCCCTCTGGGTCAAGAAAAACTAACTCCAGGAGGGAAAAAGGTGTGTGAAATACTCTTCTTATTTCTACCCTTATGAAAGATAAAGGCAACACAGCTGAGGTCTGTTCTAATTAGGAACTCTGCATCAGGTGGTGTAGCTAAGCTATAGCTTTAAAATAACCACTGCTGGAGACATGTCAGTGGAAAGAGGTGTCTTAGGTAATGGGTGACGTGTTCTTCAAAGTTAAAACTACATACAGGTGTACCCAGGTTGTTCAGAACTAAGTAAACAGAAAAGGCCCTTGTATTACAAAACATGAAAATGGGTAATTATAAATGGGTAGTAGATCAATTATAGAATCAGGCTTCTTTAAAGAAGTATCAGTCTCTTTCTTTACCAATGTCTATACAAAGGAATACTTGCAAATAAGTAAAATGAAAAAAAAGTTTGAAAAGAACTGGGAGACAAGTCAAGAGGCTGTCCTTTTTTCAACCAGTACACAAAGAGTGTAGTGTTGTCAGTTGGTTCCACAGTCCATGTACTTCCATCATTCCTGGAAGGACTTTCCAGGCTGAGGGGACATCAAGTTCAGGCTGTTATGCAGTGACATGGCATGATGTTTAACACGTCAATTGGGGTCATACCATCTTCATACATCCTTTTCTGCAAGACAGGAGGTGCTCACAAGACCCAACACCTGTTTCTTTCTGCCTCTAATAAACAAATTCATTATTCTTCTGCAGAGTTCCACCAGTAGCCTGTTGCTGCTAATAAAGTGTAAAAATTTGAGTTTGTAGGAGTATGTTCTTAACACCTCAACAAATGTAAACATCATCTGTTACAACAGAAACAGCGACACAACTTCATAGCTCTTTATGTTTGGCACATCAATGCTCTGCTATTTCTTTTGGAAATGTCAATAATGCAAGTATGCTTAGGCAAAGAAAGTATATTTAGGACTAAGGAGCAACTATAATTCTGGATTCAGCATGCACATATTTGCATCATCTGTTCAACCCAACGTATACTAGCAGTAAACTGAGGCAAATACAAGCAATTAAGCGCCATACTATGACACTGAACTACATAAAGCATTTCAATTTACCTATGTATAGGAAAAAAAACAACCAACACAACCCTGTTTAAATTCCTGCTCTTACAGAAACTGCTGCTTTCTTGAAATTGTGAGATGGCAAGTTTTCACCTCTCTCATGAGGGCCTGTGAAACAGCACTCTTGTCCTGCAGGAGCGCTTGCTTTGCTGAAGCCTCAGCCCTGAACAACAAGGGCATGTGGACATTCACAGTAACTATTTCCATTTCTCACACCTGCAATATGACCAATAATGGGTTGACAGATGAGTCTTCCCGGCAGGCACTGCTTCCTATAAGAGTACAATGAATACAATGTATTTAGCAGTCATTACCATGCAGGAAACCCCACTGTAGCCCTAACACTGAACCCCTGAAACATCACAGAACACAGCAAGGTAAGCAACATTAATTTCCACTGGTTTGCATACTAGCATTTCCCACACGCTGTAGAAGTTATTTACAGAAAAGCTGAACAGTAGAACTCCAGCTGCACTTGTCTTTACCACCAGCTCAAAAAAAAAGAAACGCATTTGGTGTGACTTCTACCCTAACTGTTACTTTAGCCTTTCTGCTTTCATTTGCAGTCCTCATTTCCCACCATGCCGTAATGCATTAAAGACATAAAGCCACAGTCACTTAATACTATCTTCCCAATCCTCATTCAGATTTTCTGGCACACATGAAGTCTGGATTTAGAAGAGGAGGTTGCATCTTTCCATACTTTGCAAGACAGCCCTTTGGCACAGTCACATCGTTGGAAAATCTCCAATCCATGGGAGCCTTTCTTGCGCTGCTTGGTGCACACCTCTCCCTGATGCAACACAGGCTTGCAAATTTTGGTCCAGAAATGACGAGCACAGCAGTGTCCCTCAATACAGTCTGAAGACCGTAGGCAGGGATCGCCTTCATGTCCTAAAAAGAGCAACCAAACTATTTTACCTCATGGAAAAATGTGAAAGTAAAGATTCAGTGCAGGCTGATGCAAATGAAGCTCAGAAAAAGGGAAGATGATATTTCCATCTGTGGCTATTTGAAGGATATAAACACAAGGGAAGATATTAATTAGGAAAGCTTAAGGGGATAATTAAGGAGATCTTCCGTAAGACTTAGTAAAGAGAAATTCAGCTACAGGATTGTAAACAGAATTACAAGTGCTTAATTACATGACTGTTGCAAAAAGAGGACGTGTGTGGTCTTGCACAACTGAAAAATGGGTTGTTAGTCCACCTCTGACACAGAGAATAAAGCAGATACTATTTCAATCACAGGAACCATTGGCTGATGTTACATCACTTTTTTGAGTCAGGCAGTGAACAGACATTTACTCTTGAGATCTGACTGCCTATTTCTGTTTGCATTGCTGTATCTTAACAGCAATAACATGATTCACAACATGAAGGAACAAAGCACTTTGTGCAAATATGATCTTACCTTTTATGTGTGACAGCTTAGAGCGTGGCCTCCCAAGGTGGTGCCATCCCAAATCCTTGCTGGTATAATGACCATTCTTCTTGTTGCGTGGCCCTTCGAGAGCAGGGATGTGAGGTGTGAGAATGCTTTCGGCTACTGGTATGCAAATACCTGCAAGGAAAAGAGAGTCAGTCAAAGATCTGAACAAGAGGAAAAGCAGCCAAGAGATACATACAGCCCAGGATCAGGAAAGTGCTGGGGCTTGGTTTCAGTGGCACTCAGCTCTAAGCACACCTGTGTCCCTGATTCCCAGCGCATAACTTCACTGCAGCTCTGCTTCACTCATGGTCAGAGAGTCTTGCTGTCACTCTGGCTTTATAGTCTGAGCACCAAAAGACTGCCCTGTGGATGTTTCTCTTCAGTCTCCAGAAGAGAGTATGGGAATGCAAACAGTGTGGTTATAACCACCACCTCCCCGAGAGAGTATATCAAGCATTCATTTCTCTTCTGCTTCCTTAAAAATATGGATTCTGTGCATTTTGCCAGTGAATCAAACCACATTGAATGTGTGCTGATTTCAGTCAGCAGCAGCATCGTTTTTGGGTTTCCCCACCTCAAAATGGGAAAAAGTCTGGTAGCACACAAACCTTGAACATAAAATGCTATTAAAGAACATGGAGTGGAATTAAGCAGAAAATTAAGTTTTCTTGGTTTAGAAAAGATGCACAGTCAACCACCAAAGCAAACATACTGTTTGCTGGAAACACTTGGGAGATGCTATCAAAATGCTGTTTTTATGGAGGAAACGGCTGACGTACCGTTGTTGCAGCGGTTCCCAGGGCAGCACATGCCATCTCTGTGGCAACGCTTCTTCTTCCGCCGGCACATCATGCATGCAGATGTTGCTTGATGAGGACTGTGACAGTATCTCCCAACTTCGCATTCCTTATCATTGGTACAAGGATAGGCCTGGTGGGTAAAAGAAAGGTTGACAGTGAAGCACTGCTTTGAACAAGGAGTGTATGCAGCCCATTAAAAATAAAGTAAAAAAAAATAAATTAAAAATCAACAACAACCACTGAAACACCCAGACAAAGAAACCGGTAATTAAGATGCAGGTAGGGATGCTTCACTGCAACCATGCAGCAATCTTTAAGCTCATGCAGCTGGTGAAGTTGTATCTGCTTAAAAAAAGAGAGAGATACAACCAGCTCCCTCGTGGTTTCATCTTTTCTTGCCCCAAACATATTGGCACAAAATAACTTGAATTTTTCTAGGTTCATAGAACCCATAAAATAATTTGGTTTGGAAGAATCCTTTAAAGTCAACTAGACCAACCCCCCCTGCTGTGAGGGACATCTTCAACTAGATCAGGTTGCTCAGAGACCCATCCAGCCTGACTTTGAATGTTTCCAGTGATGGGGCTTCTACCACCTCTCTGGGAAACCTGTTTTAGTGTTTCACAACCTCATTGTAAAAAAAATTCTTCCTTATTTCTAGTCTAAATCTACCCTCTTTTAGTTTAAAACCACAACCTCTTGTCCTATCACAATAGTCCCTGCTAAAAGGTTTGTCCCAGTTTTTTTATAAGCCACATTTAAGTACTGATAAGCTGCAATAAGGTCTCCCTGGAGCCTTCTCTTCTCCAGGCTGAACAACTGCAACTGTCTCAGTCTGTCCTCATAGGAGAGGTGCTCCAGCCCTCTGATCATTTTTGTGGCCCTCCTCTGGACCTGCTCTAGCAGATCTATGTCTTTCTTAAGACATGGAAAGGCATGGCTTCCAGACTCTAATTCATAGACAAGAGCTTAAAACTCCACAGTAAAGAATAAAAAAAAAAAAAAGCCATAAAATTCCTCTCAGTCAGTAAAAATCCTTCAGTAGATAGCATTTTAACTCCAAGGAGACATTTTCTTTTGTTAGCTGCCAAACACACGGATGGATAAGTCACTGTTCTCACACTAGTTCACACCACTTTTTCGCACAACATGGGTTCAAGTTCCTTTGCAATTACACTACTCCCCACTGGGCCACAGTAGTTGGACCCTTTGGAAGTGAACAAACATCACAGGTCAGCATTTCACTTTGATGACCTTTACCTATGGGCTTAGTGCACTCCTTCAGACTTGCACCTGTGAAACAACACCCTATGGTGCAGCATCAGGCACAAACTATCTTGCTCGTGTAATTCCCTGCAAGCAGACACACATATATACAATTCTCCTATATTCATCAAAACCAGCATTATCTTACAGAAAAGCTAACTTTTAAAAAGAGGATGTGAAAGCACTGTATTCTCACATAAAGAGACAGAAAAAAAAAATATTCCTACAAAGGGAAAAGACATTATGTTTTAAGGAGGCCAAACAACACACACTGCCACATTCCAGGATCCTTTCTGCTGACTCCCACACAGCTACAACTCTGCTTTCTATCTGCATCTAATTTTGCTGCCTATTAAATTAATTATATACATATATATATATATTATTCCTCAAAATTGTTCTTAAGGGATTCATATTGATTAAAAAATAATAATAAACTTAGGGCACTTTCTGGAAAACTATGCTTATGCCTCCTCAACTGATCTTCTCCAGCATTTTAAATAAATCAAAGTATTGCTTTTACTGTTTTCAAAAATACTCTGGCAATAAATTGACACAAGCAAAAAGCTGAACTGACTAATTTTCAGTGTAGGCTGATTACTTTTCTAATAACATTTTACATACAGGCTTGATTGTATTGTTCTTGGAAAAGAAAAACTTGGAGGCTGTTGAGAATTTATTTGGAACATTGTTCTTTTAGATGGAGAACTTCTTGTTTCTCTGTCTTTGTGCCTTTCTGTTGAGAATCACAGAAGAAACAAGAGGTCTGATAATAAAACCAAGTGATGTTAGTGGGAGGGGGAACCATGTCGTTTCCAATGTGATTTCATTATTTGTTTTCTTTGTCAGAATTTACTTTTACAGTACCAAAAATGCTGGCTGGATATTTCCCAAGTGCTGCTGCCCGATTATTTCTGCCCTCTGAATATGTGTCTTTGAAGAATGATTCCAGAGTGCAGCTGTTTGGAGTAATCTGACCTATGTTTAAGTCTTTCTCCCTTAAGAACAAACATCTCCTCCTGAGTACATCCTCGAGAGGATGAACATCAAAGGCAACCAAATCTTTAAGCTAAGAGTAGCAATAAAAGACAATGCAAGCACTCACCTGTATGGTACTCTTAAGGCAGAAGTGGAATCTATCTATTCTAGCAAAGCAGAACTAAAGTGCTCTCCTCTCAATCTCATCACTCCTTTCCCTCATTTTTCCAGCAAGAAGTCATTAACACTGACTTGCAATTTATGATACAGTTCCACAACAGTAAGGCATCCGTGACTTAAATGAGAGCTCACTAAACTAAGGATCTTACCATGCAAAAAGTGATTTTATATAGGTCTGTGAGTGGCTATAATGAGTTTGGAAAATACTAACACTGCTAGCTGAGGGAAAGGCAAATAAAAAACAGATGAACCAGCTAAAACCTG
The DNA here is from genome assembly GCF_000747805.2 of Chaetura pelagica. Classification (NCBI taxonomy): domain Eukaryota; kingdom Metazoa; phylum Chordata; class Aves; order Apodiformes; family Apodidae; genus Chaetura; species Chaetura pelagica. Next base: position 1,325,455 of record NW_009954313.1, on the reverse strand, counting down.
GAGATGAAGGCATTTTAGACCCTTGTCTGTCATCAAGACCTTCATAACCGCATCTTTTTTTCCAATATAGGCATGTGGTATACACCTGCAACTTGTCAGCAAGAAGCCTACTTGCAGTTTTCTTTTGGTTCCTCAAATAGCTTTTAAAAAAAGAGTTCCCTGATCCTGAATGGTGCTAATGAATGCTCTCACATACCATATATAGTGTCTGGTTTACTTTTGGCTTTTAGGCTGAGTGACATGTAAAAGATATGCATCTAATTGCCAACTCTCAGTTCTGTCTTTAAGAATGGTAAAAGTAACAAAAGGCATTATTTACTTTAAAAATTGCCAAGAAAAGTGATGCAACTCAGCCTTTAGTCCTACTCAGGAGTACCATCCTAAATAATGACATTTTTCAAATGAAAAAAATAAGCCAAAACATTCACCTACCTAAGGCAAATGACTGCAGCACACAAAAAAATATTGTGTGTTAGATGTAGTTCAGACAACAACCACCAAGACCATTCAAAACCCCAGAAGACCAGCTCCCAGCCAGCTATATGAAAAACTCTCTTGCAAACACTTGATGCCATCAATTGCCTTGATCTGTCTTCCAAAACCACCATCCATTTGATATGCTAGCTATCAATCACAGCAAGCTTGAAACAAAAATGCCTACATAGCTTTGTGTCTGTCGCCTACTCACTAGACATCCAGTTTATCACTCCATTTCCCAGCAAAGTAAATTCTGTCACTGGGCAGCATTCAGTATTAAAACACAACAATAAACCAAATAATATAGTGTGTATAGAACCTTGGCTCACGGCGGGGAAATGTGTTCATAATTGTCCCGTTGTTGGCAGTAGCTGACCCAATCTATGTATAAATACACAGATATAATTTTAAAATACAGAATAAAGAAAACAGACTAGCAAAAACGTACATGTTAACAATTGTCTGTGCATGAGTCAAGGTTTTCAAAATCTACACCACAGTGCCTGAAACAGGGTCTTTACGTTTAGAGAATTGTAGAGAACATTTCCTATATACAATTCAAAGACACAAATCAGTCCCAGATGGAGAGGGGAAAAGCAAGCTGTAAACCAGCTCTACTTCCCCAGCAATGATAACTAATTCTACAAGGCACATCATCCCTTCACATTCTTCAGCTATTCATATCATTTTCTGATCGTAAATCTCTACCCACTAAACACAGCTTTGATATCATGGGAAACCAGATGAAACCGAGATAAAATATGTAGCACTCCCTGAAGCTGCATTTGTACAATGTTATTTAATTTTTTAACCCAGATTACAGGCAATCAAGTCACCCGTAGCATGACATAAACTAGATTTGCCTGCAACGAGTCTCATTTTCAGAATTTGTTGCCTGATTAAGGCAACAGCTTGCTGACATGCTTTCTCCTCACTCATGCCAATTACTTTTGTATCCTTGTATAAAAGATACTGCTAAATGTGTGTTCAAAAAGGTACAGCAAAGTAGCACTGGATTTCTGCAATGTTGGAGGATTCAGGCTAGGTACTTAAATGGGTTTTGCTCATGCTGTGCCAGGATGTCCCCTATATCAGTCCACCATGATTGACCTTTACCAGCCAGGGGATAGCAACACATTAATATTAATATTTTCCCATTTTCAGAGCAAGAATATTAATTTCTGTTCCTACCCTTCCTGAATTTATATTCAAAATGCCAAGAGCAAATGATAGAAATACTTGATTAAAACAATGCAGATACTAGAGGAGAAAAGTTGAGGGGGTTTATAGTTCAACAAGTCCTTCCAGGAGTACTACTGAAGCTCTTTCTTTTGTATTAACTTCACAGTGAAGTTCGAGAAGGCACTGACTATCTAACTTTTGTGACTAAGTGGCTAACACCATTCCCTTCATTTGGGAAGTGCTGAGGAGGGAGTGAGGTTTATTTCTATCTTTGTCTTCCCCTTTTGGCAGAGATCTAACTTAGCAACTTTTCTTGGTGCAATGAGGCTTTCTTGATATGTTTGCTGGAGTCATTTACTATCCCACATATTTTACATGGTCATCCTGAACCACAGAGTTTCACCATAAGCTGGATCAATACTAGGTGGTGGGATTGTGCTATAGAGTCAGACCAAGTCTGTCTGTTTGGCACTATAAAATGTAATGGAGAAGTGCTCTAGGGGGAGAGTAACACAGAGGCTGTAACGTGCTGAAGGGTGAGTTGACTGATGGCAGACACACTTCATTGAGCTCTGGGAGATAAGGGCTTGAATTTCAGCATGGCCTCCAGCAAAATGTTTGAAGATATATTCCCGGCCAGTGTCTTAGTCATCAGGCTCTATTTGCTCCTATGATGTCTCATTTACTTTTAGGCTAAAGCTACTCCATGCCATACTAGCTGACTATGTTAGAGAAAGGCAGGAAGAGCCACTGGCATTTTTACCTAGGCTGTGTCATCACTTATTCAGCACTAGCCGTTCTAGACCCTGCTGGCTTCAGACCCACCTTCAAAGCTGAGAGAAGCTGTGTGTAAATAAGTGATTTGGTGGAAGAGATATCAGTAGTGACTCCCTGAGAAGCACTTTCTTTTAAGAAAAACCAACAACAACACATCGTAAAGTCCAAGTGCAGAGTCAGTCCTGGCAGGAGATCATGGCTACTACCACTCCCAGCAGAAGAAACAGCATGGAGGTTATTCATTACCTTATTACTGTGGATGCTGAGCAGTACTCAAGAAGACAAGTGAAGTCTAATATACCACTTAAATGACAATATTACTGTGTTTACTGTACTAGACACTCAGCCAGCTTCTGTCTCATACAGTCATCCCATGATGGTACTGGGAACTGAGCTGAAGAACTGAAAGAAAGCTACAGTCAGTTGTACAGCTGGGAATTAAGAGCACTGTAGAGCTAACAGGTCAATCCATCACTCTGTCTTACTGGGCAAAGAGGCAGTAGATATTTCAAAGGTGAGACAAGTGGCTCAAGAAAATGGACATATACATTGTCCCAGGAATGGTCTTGCTTCCTAGCGTACCAGTGTTTTAGAAATAAAATTTAAGCTACTACTCAGAGCCTTGAACATACAGAATCCCTAGTTATTAATACCCTTCACAAACACCTGTGCCACTAAGTTATGCTAGCAGATCCAGCAGAAACTTCTTGTCTGCTGTCAAAAGACTTCTCTTTCATATCACACCATGCCTGTGAGACAGCTTACCACAAATGAATTGCTACTGGAACTCAGTGTATTACTCACTTGTTATTCAAGGAACAAAAAGTTATATTTTTTATTTCAATTAATTATACTTTTATAAATTTTAAAATAATTACTGTAAAGGAGGTATAAGCTGATGTCTCCAGAGCCAGTGTACTAACAAGGTGATCCTAAGTGGACTGAGCCATAGGCAAGAGGACAGAGTTTCCACTCTCCACATAAGAGATGAACAATAGAACTTGTTTGCCCTTTAGCCTCAGGGCTGAACATATTGCTTAATATTCCACAGCTGCCAGACACAATGAAGCAACCAACTGGCTCAGTCATGTTGAGAGCCTCTCCGTCCCATCCTGCATTGGACGGGACAGAATTATCTTTCTGAGCATGAATTTGGTCTCCATAGAGCAAACATTTGAAATAGCCACAGGGGTGCCAGGTCTGCTTTTGCTTTTCTCTCTCTCTGAAGAATTAGCTAATCCAAAGCAAAAGCATGACAATAAATTAGCAAATGCAAACATATGCTTTAACCAAATAGCCTGTTGTCAAGACTAATTACAAAGAATGCAAGCTATTGTTTGGCTCCTTGGTTGGGCCTGATTCTGAGTTGAGATTTCAAATTTGAGTTGGCTTTTAACAGATCAGCATTGGTGGGACAGCTGAACACCTTCAGAGTTAGATGAATACATTACATGTGGAATTTGTTCCACTTTCCTCTGGAGTTAGAATGAAGATCCTCTCTACAAAAGTCAAGGAGAAGACCTAACACCATCGCACACCTCTGCAACAATGGAAATAAAAGCTCTTCATTCAGGTCCACATAAATGTGACAAAGCAAAATGGAGGCAGGAAGCCAAAGCTTTTAAAAAAACAAACTCCCACCTCTTTGTGGGTGTTCAGTTATTTTTTCTTTTTCCTGCAAGGTAATCAAACTACTTTCTGATAGCTTCTCAAGTGTCTTCAGACAAATCCACGTTTAACTGATAAGCTTCAGCTTAGCTTTCTTCTAGCTGCTAAGCAAACATGTACATTAAGATATGAATGGGAAATTACTGTTTACTATTTTGTTCTTAATCTCAAATGAGAAGAGAGTTTATCAGCAGCCATCTGGAGCAATGCAGTTTTCCCACAGCACTGCTGATGTTGCTTTTTTCTATTCTTAGCTCAACACAAGCACAGATGATAGCAGGGGATCTCACTGTACACAAGCAGAAAGCCATGGTTAATTTATCCCATGGAGGAAATCATGCTGTGCTCTCAGACAGCTCCAGACATGGATCCTGTCTCAGACTGATCTCACCAGAAACTCACAACTCTCAGTGACTGCTGTGGCACAGACCATTCCTGAAAGCAAAACTCACAGTAGTTGAGATGAAACAGATTTACTCTGTTCAGTTGCCATGACAAGTTTTAACAGTTCAGTTTTTCTCACTGAGCCTCCTTCTTGTTAAAATAATGCATCTATGACCCATTTCTCTGCCAGACCAAGTGAGAAAAGCATCATCTTCTGCCTCTAGATGAAGCACAGATACTTTATTCTAGTGATAACTTATCTTTAACTCTTCACCTTAAAACAACCCTGCTGTTCATGAGGTCCAATTCACAGAGTTCTACATCACGGACACAAATCCTGCAGCCTCCAAAGATCATTCCTTCCAGCTGTGTGGCTAATGGTCCCAGAAACCTGCATTACTGAGACTATAAATATTCATGTTTCAAAGTAATACTCGAACCAATGCTAGGCCACCAGGAGAACAACATTTCTAAAACATGCAGTGGTCCAGCTCATGATTTGCTAGAGCCAAAGGAAACTCAGATCTTAAGAATCAAAAAACAAACCTCACTGAGGCCCTCCGGACCAACAAGGCTGCAGGAATCACATGGATCTTGACTCGGGCTTCCCTCAACCCAACAAAAATGTCATGGAAAAAAACTTTCTGTTCTGCAAGCGGTGGGCAGCAAAAGTTGTGCAGGGAGCTGCTCTTAGGGGGAGCGTGTAGCTGCACCTGGGGGAAACAGCAAACCTTTAAAATAAACACAGGAACCGTGTTGCCCTGTTGCACACAGAGCTAGCCAGTGCGAGTGGTGCCTCTTCCAGTGCAAACAGAAAACCTCCAAAGACTTTTCCTATATGAAATCTCACTCGTACTGTGACCCTGTGTGATTTCCTGGCCCATGGGGTAGATTTGGACAAGAATTTTAGGTCTGAAGCAGAATCTCTTATTCAGCAGCTTATAATTCAACACTTTTTCTTAGAGAACTACCTACATGTTGTGTCCTACTGGGAAGAGGTAGCATCTCATTAAAGCTGGCCTTGGCTACAGGAGGATGTACAGAGAAGGTAATCTAAAAGACTGCAAGTGGATCAATTAAATTCCTGGGTAGATACTATCACCTGAATAAGACTTAATTTAGACCATTTTACATGCCTTATGAAAATATAAGCACAAAGGTTTAAGGCACTTAAAGTAATCCACCTTGCTAGTTTATTCAACTCGAATCACTGTCAATTCCTCACCTAGCTAAAACCTGCAATGAGTTATACTTACAAATTACTTAAAGAGCAGTCTACTATGCCCAAAATATGCAGAGATGTTTATACCACTGAACAGCATAAAACTATCACCAGGACTTAGCATATACATCATAGTTCCCAAGACAGCACAGTTATGGATCTTCCGGTTCTGTCACAACTTCAAGGCAAATTAGCAACCTTAGATCCATGTTGGTGTCACAGTTGACATGCCCTTTCAAAAGAAACATACTTTTCACACACCCCATGCACACTGCATACACAGGTACTCAGGTTTTCCCTACCTACCTCACGTTGTGACCATGTGATGACATGGCAGTGCCTCCTTAACATTTGGAGAGATCATGAGCCTCCTCTGCTGCGTGATTTTGATTCCTGCACCATAGAACTGGTACCTTAGAGAAGATAGGATTAAGGAAGGTTCAAAAGTTTGGGGAACAGTCAGTTAGACCCCAAATTTTATGGTATTTGTCTCCATGTGTATGATTCATATTGCCTGGTGAACTACCAGCCACAGCATTACAACAGAGAGCATCAAAACAGTATTAGGGTAATCTTTGAAGTCAACAGTGTAGTACTAAATCAATGTGACAAGGAGCCTCTAGGTCTTGATTTTGTCATTTTCGAATGCATCACCAAAGAATGCTTGAAGGATAAAGGTTTGTTAACACACACTTTGTTCTATGTCCAGCCTTTTCAGCAGACTGTTCTTGCCCTTTTATCTCTGCCTTTTCCCTACCCCTTTTCTGATGGTTTAGCTTTCTACTTTTGTCTCTAATTGGCTATTTATCATCGGTTCCAGAGTGAGATTTTTCTGGCTTTTTGAGCAACACATTTATACAGCGATGGATGAACAGTGTGTTGCCAAAACCAGTTTCCCCTCTGGATATATTAACTCTAGAAGCATGGAGTTTTTTATTAATATAAGAATACTGTCCAGATGGAAACAGCTAACAGATCCTATGGCGCACAAAGCACTGAACATTAAACCACAGGTAGATACTCAGATATCATGACTGAGAGTAGAACAACACTGCTGGGAACTGGCAGTAAGTTACTGTTCTAACACCTGGGTCTGAATGTCCCCAAATCACGATGCACTTTCAAGGTGGAGCTTTTATTGGAAGCCATTTCTGCAAGCATGTATTCACAGCAAGGAAAATAAGATAACAGCTTTACCTTCTTTAGCATAGCTACTAAAGAAGTAAAGTTCCTTTGCTTTTAAACATTCACAAAATCTAGAAAAAGCAAGGGGGGAAACCCTGTTTTCTTGAAGCTAGTGCAAAAACTCCCTTTGTCTGCTAGGGTGCCTGCAGAGAGTACTCTTCCAGCTTATAAACATTTGTGCAGCATCTGCAGTCCTCACCCTGGAAATTACTCTTAGGTATTCCTTGTAGAATACACTTTGCATTGCAGAATAGAAAGCATTTAAGACACTAGTTTTCAAAATGCAGTTTCTCTGTCTCTCATGTTTAAAAGGACAGCCCTGAAAACATGAGTTCGTGTCAGCTGGAGAGACAGCCAGATGCCGTGTGTCTGAGAAGGACGAACCACAGTCTCCACCTCAGCAGACTGCTGACCGCAATCTAACATTCTTACCGAATGTCAGCTTTATTGTCTGTCTCCCTGATGGGCATTTATGTGAGAACACCTGGCTCATAGGCCTCTTTCAATCCCCAGTTCTTTCTCTTTGCATCAGAAATCACCACTGTCATCTGATATTTTAAACACCTTCCCTCTTCCTGCTCTGCATTAGCCCCTCTGCAACATGATGGCTGTGACTGACCCATCATTGCAAGGGGAACTGAGAGGGACCAAGTCCTTTGAACTCCAAAGCACATACAGAGAAATTAAATCAGACATCAAAAATCATTTAGCCCAGCTTTAATATCAGGACAAACAATGCCAGGGCAGCTGCACCAGCTCCCACTTCTCCCACAGAGAATTCAGAGATGTGGCCAAAGAAGTTTATTAGTTTTAAGGACAGGGAAGGAAAGAAAAAATAAAAATATTCAGAGTCTGAGAAACAGACAAGTCAGTAACGTAACTTGGGGCTTTCCCTTCATAACAACAGGAAGAATTACAAGAGAGCAGCCCCTCATTCTGACTCATCCTAAGAGCAGTTATGCCTAAATGAGGAGCCAGCAGTGCTGGTGTAGTGGGACTACGTGTAAAAGAGAAGCTGTCCTGGGTAAGTGCTTGGTCACAGCCTCCTGAGGCTGCAGGCAACCTCTGTGGTTAGGCACAGGCAACCTCATATTGAGCTGACTCCTCAGTACAAGTAAGAGGAAAAGTTACCATACTGAACTATTAAGGCAAATTATCAGACTTTACTCAAAGGAGGCCAAAGATGGCAGAAAAGCAAAGGACCCCTACCAGCATCACTAAAAAAATCATTGTATTCTTATTATATGATTAAATTATAGCTGCCTACCCAACTTCAGCCTGTGGTAAATAATGTAGTGATCAAGGTTTCAACACTATTTACCCTTTTCTTTTAAAATGCTCCTGGTTAATTTTGCACAAACAAGAAAACAGGAACAACACAGCAAGGCAAGAATAACTTGTGAGTAAAACCAGATGAGCACTAGCATATTTACATAGTGTAATGATTTCACTACTAATTCAAACAAACCCAGGCCCCAATTCTCAGAAGATCGAGCTGAGCACATGCAGTCCAGGAGGCAAGAACAGGGTGGCTTCAGACTACAGTTATATCTGCAGCCCCTGAGACTGCTCTTGGTTTCAGTCTGCAATTGCCACTGAGGGACCATCTTTCATTCCAGACATTGTACTCCAACTACAACCTTCTTCTCCTGTGGGCCCCTTTCCATTTTCAAGCAAGACTTCCTTCAGTGCTAGACACCATAACACAGAAGAGGAAGGACAACAGGATCACCCAAAATATCTAATTCCTAGGAAAAACCATCTAATAAAATAGAAATTAGAGGGGAAAAAAAGGGAAGGGGAAAAAAATCCAGACTCAGGTCCACTACCTACAGGGAACAGTCATCTCTTGATAAATGTACAACAACAACAATTCCAAAGAAACAGAAAAAAACCCATGCAATTTCTGAATCAAGCCAAAATTGATGCTGGCCTATTATAGCCATTGTTAGCATGCAATTACCTCAGATTCTAACATTGAGTTAACAATAAATCTGTTCTCCACCCTCAAAATAAGCTGTTCTGCAGTGGAGGCTTTTTTTTTTATCCTCTTCCCTGCTATGTTTTTATGTTTTTATGTTTTTATGTTTTTATGTTTTTATGTTTTTATGTTTTTATGTTTTTATGTTTTTATGTTTTTATGTTTTTATGTTTTTATGTTTTTATGTTTTTATGTTTTTATGTTTTGTTTTTTTACCTTATCTTCTGAACTTACATTTACAAGCACTCTTTTCTTGTCTGAAAATAATATTCTTTATGTGCAGTTATGGAATCTCTTCTTTGTTCCTAGATGTCTTGGATGTTGATCAACAAAACGTCATTAAAAACTTAATCCTCTATGCTTGGCACTACATCAGTCTGAGAGCAGTTTTTTTTGTAACAGCCTTTGGAATAAATATCCATTAAAGTTTTTCTTTTCCTTATACGGGTCACCCACACTTTATAGTGGGTGGCCCTTCCATTGATCCCGTTACTATATTTCCACTTCTAAAGCTAAGCCAGATGCAGCAACCTGATACTACTTTTTAGTTCACGCAACTTTACTGTAATGAAAACTTCCGCATATATTTGATACTTGTTAGGAAAGCCAAAGAAACAAGAACCATGGTAATATTGCACCACCTTCTTGACCACTTGTATTCTGCATGAGCTGGATTCTCCAGGGTACTTTGTTTGCAAGCATTATTTACATAGTCAACCCATATCTGAACTCCTCCTGTTGGTATTATTTGCATTATGGCCATGTCCAGAGTCAGTGTCTAGGTGTGATACTTTCTTCTAATTCTACATGATCAGTTCTTTCCACATCAGCAGACCAAGCAAGGGCAGAAGGTTTCAAAGGTTTTAGTTGGTTGGTTTTGTTTGTGGGGGTTTTTTTGCTTTCTTTTTCCTTTTAAAGAGATGGATGCAAGGTAGGAAGGATTAAATGCCGTAAGAAGTCCACAACACACAATTTTCTTCAGCCCTCACCCATTTATAGATGAGTCTTACCTTTTTCTAAACTTGTAACCCTTCCTTTCAGATGTGCTAAATATAACTGACTGTCTCGAACAATTATCCCCCCTGTACTGGGGTAGAAACACAAATCAAGGTGGTCACATTCACCTGTCCAGTATGAAGAAGTGTACTACTACTTTCTAGCCATACCCATAGAAGCATATGTTACATCAATAAATTTATTGCCTAAATCATATTTTGCAGATTAACTTACTCTGCCTATTTACAATTGCAAAACAAGTCTTAGCATATGGATATGTGCAGAGTTTTCCATAAACTCCACACTGAAACACATAATTGACCATGGCTATGTGATTATGGCAAAGGAAGATTTCCTTCCTTACCTTTTCCTAGAGTGTTTGCTGGAAGATGTAAAGGAGACATAGTTTATTGTTTTTCCTGTACTTCACATGCCACTCCAGAAGGGAGGAAAAAAAAAAAAAGTTTTAATCAGGCAGATGAAAATGTTTATAAATATCTTGGGTAGCAAGATTCCACTAGTAGCAGTGGGATTATTCAAATGCTTGATGTTATTTATATTTTTCTGCTTGTGAGAATCTAAGGGTATTTGTAATAGCTTACTGTACACAAAGCATGATTCATCTCTTAGGCAACAGATTATTTTCCTAGTTACACTGCAAGGAGGCAGAAAATCAGACTAGCCTGACATGCAAGAGAATCATCACAGGGAAGTAATGAAGTAATACTAGATGGCCTTCCTCAGTTATTACCCAAGTCAACTAATTCCTTTTAATTTTCCCACTCCTCAAATTCTCCAGGAGACAGGACTGCACAGGAGAGTTTGCACTTGCGACAAGTGAGACAGGACATTTCCCTGGCAAGGTGCCCTTTGCACCATGTCTTTAGCACTGTACTCTGAAGAGCACTCAAGCTCCAGGATTTCTCCCCACCTGTTCTGAACTAAGTCAGGTCAGTGGTGGTTTCAGCTCTGCTGAAAGAGCTGCAAAAACTGCTAGGAAGCTCTTCATGTATCCAAGTGTCAAAATTAACTTTGGTGTTTGCATCTTTTGTGAAAAGATGCAGAAAAAAAAGCCAAAGTCTGTGCCCTTTTCCACAGACCACTCAGTCCGAAAACAGGCACAATTCCCACTGGATTCAGAAGTTGCCCCCAAGTAGGAAAATGTGCTCAGAAAGTAACAAAGTGTCACTGTTATGAATGTCTCCTAACTTTGTTGCATTTTCCTTGAAACTGAATTCAAAGGATCACATGGGATAGGTGCAAATGGCACTTTGCCTACTAAGAGGGTCTCTTTAACACTGGGTCACTGGGACATACACAGCCTTGCAGCTACTTTCTGCCTCATTAATTCAGGACTTTACTTTCCTGGAAGTCATGTAAAATGGTCACCAGAACACAGTGGAGAGGGGTGCAACATCAGGTTTTGCCATCATTTCCTAAACCAGTTTCTTGCCAGCCTTCCTACATGCACAGGATAGGAAAAGGGGAAGAAGTACCAGATTCTATAGTGTTGCTGCTGCAATTTTGCATTTTGAGCCCTGTTCAGACCAGTATGAGTAGAAATGCCCCTCCCTGGAAATGCTGAAAAGCCATTGTCATTGCTATTGGTTTTTCCTGGTATCAGTGGCACAGCAGCTTTCAGCTTCTACTGCAGCCTGTTTTACAGGTACTAATGCTCCTGTGTGTGGATGAGTGTGGATGTAAAGGTCAAAGGAAGATTGTCACTTCCACCCCCAATGCCTGCAGGGAAGGAAGAGCTACTACAGAGTCCCAGTTCCCACTATGGGAAACTGCTCCTGTAAAGCCTGCTCCAAAGCCTGGACTCTCTGAGGCCATGCTAGAGTTACACTTTTACAAATTTATTATTATTTTACATGTATAGGCACGGTGCATAGCAAACACTGGTTTTACTCCTGAAAACCTATACTTGGTCCCTCTGGTGCACTGTTCTTATTTTAATCAACAGAACCTCATTTAAATGTGACACTTCTGGACTTGGCTCCTAAGGCAAGACAGTACTCTAACTTAGAGGGTTAACGATTAGGATATATACTGTAGAGAGGAAAGCTTTGACACCAAAAGAAAAACATATATTTTAATCAGTATAATTAAACTGATTAGTCAAAATTCTTGGTTCAAGGGTGCAAGTCTATCTTGAGCTGCAACCGTAAGTTATATGAATCACTTAATACTTAGCTTAAGTTACAGATAGCACATAGTGCACTTAAAGGTTGAATTTAAGTTCTTTTATCCACATTTATTCAATAGAAGAGATTTTTTTCTCAAGTAAAATCAATGCAATCATGCTGAAGCCTACAGGTTGAATGTGTGAAAGAGCATTAGGATCACTGACCTCAATGTAGATACTGAGAGAAATCCCTCAGTAAGCCATATCATACAAATACCACTCACCAGTTAGGCCTCTGTATACCTCAGAATATTGCTTGAACGTGAAAATACAACTGCATTGCTATTTTGACATTTTTCTACAACATTCTGAGGTAACAATCACTCTGCTCCAAAACATCCCTCTTCAAACCTCTTCTCATTTTTCTTCATCTTGTATTATCAAGATTGACCAGGTTTGATCATGAGATCTGGAAAAATAAACTCACGTTAATGCAGTTAGCCCATTTTTCTTTAAGTAGAGGACAAATTCTGTCTACACACGCACCTTTGCAATCATTGACCTTGCTATTTCTCTCCGGTATTCTCAAGCCCTAGTTAGAACACGTGGCAAAGAGAAATCAAAGGGACTGACAAACATCAGCATTAGCAGCAGTGCAACAATCTATCACACCAAGAAACCCCAGCTGTTCTCCGAGTGATGGCCAGCAGGGGCTGTGTGCTAGAAGCACAATACAAATACCTGGATCCTACCCAACACCTCTTCCAGCTATTCATACAAACCTTTGTCAGCCTTCTTCCCTCATTTCTTTTCAGTGTCAGCTTCTTTTTACTCTTGGCTCAGCCCCAGTTGTTACCATATACCCCAAAAAGTTATCTTAAAGTTTTGAAGTCAAAGTACATATGGAAATGAGAGTCTGTCTCAGGCCCATCTTTCTATGTAAAGACACACACATCTGAATGGAAAAATGCCTGCATGTTAGAGATTTGCTGAGGATCGTACACTTATCATTCCTATCAGCTGTAACTCAAGAAAGACTTTGGAACGTTGAAAAGAAAAGCAGCAAACTGTTGTTTTAATGAGGCTCCATTAGGCAGCACTCTGTTCTTGACTCTCCCAGATCATTGTTTTCAGTAACAAGCTACATGAATAACAGCAAATCTATTTGTACAGAGCTGGTTGCTCTCTGCCAGAGTGCTGCTTTTTAGATACTCAATCCAGCACTGCTGTTATCTGCTCTGGGAGAAAAAAATAACACCAAAAAACAATGCAAGTGACTGGAAATTCTGTGGCTGGCAAACAATGGTGCTTTCCCAGCCAAAATCAGAACAAAGTTTTTAATTTATTTAGGAAATCAAAAGGCTAAAAAGGCATGTTCGTGCAATCACTCCCTAATGTGCGTAGCCCTTGCTGTGATAATATAATCCCATGGTTTTCTTTTGCTTCACAACATATTTACTCATTAAAGACTTAACACATGAGTAAAGATTTGAAGGGCAGGTCATCAATACATGAGAGCTTAAAAATACTATGAAATGTAAATTATGTGTTAGTTGGAAGCTTTCACTTTAAGTTATTTTAGAGCAACTTGGACAAACTCTTGAAAAGAGCCATACCAATAGCATGGTTTGTTCATGGAAAAACTAAGACTGGGTGTGTCAATCTTTCTGAAACATCCACTCATCTATGACACAGTAATGTCATGGACTGACAACATCCTCAAAAATCCATTTTGTACATCTGGAATAAAGTGCATTCAAAGTTTAAATAATCTACTTCTATAGACTAATCAGGTCTATAAATATTTAAGTCATTAGCCATATTTGCAAATCTAAAAATACTTAAAAAAAATCATTACTGTATTCAGAAAAAGCAGCTGCAGAGCTCTACATAAATCTACTTTTTCTGCTTCCTCTGAGCAAAACCTATTCCAATTCCAGAGTTAAGATTCCAATTCAATACTACAGAACAAACAGACCCAAGAGAATAAACCGGATTACTTTTTGATCCTAAGCTTTTCTCCACAGGTAATTATGGTTAAGACAGCACTTACATTTAGGCTGCTCCATACCTACCCTAGAAAGTGCCACCAAACTACTCTAGAAAATGACTGATGCACCTACAAAGCATCCAGCACAGGCACAGCCTCATCAGTTCTGATGGGATTACTGATTGAAGGTTTGGCCCTGCATGAGGGAACACAGGAACTTCGTACTTTTAATATCAGGCTGTTTGTGGTGATACAGCAAAGACTCGCAGGCTTGTAGTCAAGCCCCAGCTGAGAAGGGTGGCAGATCTCTACCTCTACTGCCAGCTTAACTTCAGTGCACAGTGTTGCTCCTCTGCAGTCCCCTGCTTCCTGCCCTCCCGTGGATCACACAAGAAGTCTGGACTACAAACCTTTTAATTATCCAAATTCTACCTAAGTTTTGTCCAAAAAAAAAGGGCCTAAAATGACTGGTAAATTTTTTTTACGAGTGTTTGGGAGGAGTGAAACCTATCTCTGTCCCCCAGCAAGGTGGCTGCCACCAAGGAAGCTCTGGAGCTGCTACAGAGAAGGGTGCCAGGGTGCAAGGCTGCAGGCATGGGGCTTGCACTGGCAGGTGGCACCTCCTGAGCGTGCATGCAATCAGCAAACACTGCTAATAGCACCTCCTCTTCCCAGAGGTGCACTGCTGTGGGTAAAGTACAGTGACCTTTCCTTTGCTGCCTTTCAGTTAACTGCTGAATGTCATTTTCAAGATTCAGGAACTAACACACTTTTGGAAGCAAACGTTATTTCAAAAAAATCTCACCACTTTTTATGGAAGTTTGCAAGAAGCGCTGCTTCTGAAAGGCTACCAACAGTCCGATGTCGACTCTTGGCAGAGAATCACCAAGCAGCACAAGCAGGGGGAAAAAAAAAAGAAAAAAAAGCTCTTTTTATATCAGCCTTGGGAACAACATGATAGGAAAAGGCAAAAACATAACCAAAAATGCTAAGCAGCAGATCTGGATATCATTCAGTGACTGTTCTGCATCCATCACCAGGACTAGTGACTACCATGAGCCAGGCTACCACAGATTCTATATGAATTATGCCATGTTCAGGATTTCAAGAGAAGGAGCCATACATATGCTTTCATGCTTGACAAATGGGACTGCCTACATTTACCATATGCTAAAACCTACACATAAATGCATGACAATTTCATTTTTTAAATTCCTTCACTTATCTAGATGTCTATCACATGAACGTACAGCAGAGACACAACATTGGACCAATGCTGGCAAGTGACAAATGGCAACCAAATATAACAAACAAGTAAATAATTTGTAAGCATTTTTATAACAATGTTATTGATTTTTTTTTATTATTTTTTTTTCTCTACTGAGATGCAGCAGAGGAACCTCAGTTATAGACAAGACCTGCATTGGTCTAAGCAAAGCAAGAATAGGAATTCCAATGTAAATGCCAGAAGGGTTCAAATCTAGCTCTGTAGTGGATTTACAAAGAGCTGAATGAGGTCCGAAGTCTTTTAGGATATGTCAACAAATCAAATTGAAAACACAGCTATTCCAACAAGGGATCTGTATGTAGTTACATACTGGATATTGTTATACCTGCCATGTAAGAATTTGGTTTAGTTAACGTAGTTAGGAAACTCTTCATCTAAGTTTTATTTGCTTCTCCCTTTTGAAAACAACTTACTAGTTTCTTTTTTTCTTTTATGGGCCACCAAATTACATGTGACCAAATGTACCTATTTAGTGAAAATAGGTTCCATTAGCATGTAATCTTATCCTTGCATTGTTTTCTTCTGAAGGAAAATAATGGAGAACAGGTGGTGATGCTTAGCATCAGGCTCCTGTTTCTAGAATTACAACCTACTGGGAGCCACCAGCCATCTCTGAGAGCTGTCATAAGTGCTCAGGAACTAGTATGATCCAGAGCACACTCAATACATTAAAGAGTCTTTTTGAAAATTTAAGTAGGTGTGACAGGAGAAAACTGGCTGAATGGTGCAGGGATTCTAATGTGTCCCTGCAAAGGGTCGTGATTTCCTTCTGCATCCCACAATAAATAACTCAAGCTGTCCTCCACTTCCATAGCAGAAATTAGACATTTAAAAAATTCAAATAGGTACCATATGCACTATAAACCCTTCTGGTTTAGCGTTCAAATGCAGCCACATTCATGTTGCTGGAAAATATGGGATTTACATTCTCCTTGAAGAACTTCAGAAAGCTGCTGCTTCCCACTTATTTAGTGTTTACTCAATGCCACAAAAACAACAATGCTGATAAATATATATTTGATGTAGCTTGAAATATCACCAATGACACACCACACAAATGTTTACCCAGTGAGTCACAACACCACATGTGAAATGGACATTTGTTTTATCAGTCCCGTTCTTAACTTACCAAGTAGGAAGATGCTTAGAAATAATTCCATATAGCCAACAACTGTGTTTTTCAAAGTGTTCTCATGACGAACATAAGACAGAAACAACACCAGCTAACAGATCTACAGAAGCAACAAACATAGTCATGTTTTAAAATTTTACTCCAAAGCCGAGGAGTAGGACAAAGACAACACATCTGCTCAGCAATTTCACAAAACCAGACATGGAAAGCTGGCTGATATCCCTAACTACTGTTCTGTGTCAGATATGCTACGATAAACTCTTACACAGGGAAACAGTTAATGCAAGTTTGTTTTGTGGCATTGTAGTTTGGAAACAACAGGAATTAAAAGAAGATAAACTTATTTGCAGGGTCAGATTTTCTCTTTGTGAAAACTTTCAATCTCCCACTGATTTCCATAGGAATACGTCAAATTGTTAGATTCTACTGCACATTCCAGATTTCTTTCATAGCTATATGAGATCAATGTTACATTTATTACTGTGGTTATTTCTTTTGGGAGACCATGGTCAAACTGGTTCCTGCAAGTTGAAATCCTTTGACACTAGGCTAACTTCAATAGGCTTTGGGGCCATCTTCAGTCTCACCTGCATTAACTGTCCTCTAAAATAGGAGGCAGTGTGATGGGCTGTAATTCTACAGAAATCATATTCTGATTCAACAGAGCTCAGGAAATTTTTTTTACTGCTTCTGGTTTTTCTCAAAGTCATAATGCGAAAAGAATGCCTTGTTCTCCAACAAGTCCCATCCAAGTGTCTCTTCATTTGAAATGCTGTGGCTAAGACAGAAGAAAATTAAAAGGTGCCCATTGCTTTGAAGATACTACAGAAGCACTTTCACCTTACAGAAGCAAGACGAGCCCAGCCCACAAAACTGGGAGAGAAGGCAAAGGACAAACTATTCGGGCAAACAGGATGGAAAATACTGTATTTTTCTTCTTGGCATCGTGCTAACAATGAAGTTTTTCTCTTTGAACTTTCCAAGATGAAAAAGAGAACTTTTGTCACAGGTGTGTTTTGTGGGTTTTTTTTTAAACCTAAGAAACATTTATTCTATGCTACAAAAACTCTAAGACTTCATTAGTCTTTCCACCTGAAATCAGGTTACTGAAGCAAGTGATTATGTTAAATTGACCCATCAGATCCATCTAGAACCAGCTGGTTTCTGAATTTCCTTAATGCAGTTAGCATTTCCACCCATTTACCACTCCTGTTAACCTGAATCCAGCTAAGTAACTGAAATATTGTCTAGCGTGTGCATAACCAGCAAAATTCTTGACCAGAATTGTTATTACTGAGTGAACTAGTAAAAGTGCACAGCCTGATCCCAGGAAAGGTTTTGTCTCCAACTGATAAAATCATCCTCATCCTGTTTGTGCCCTGACCAAATTCACACACTGGAAAACAATACACATGAAAGCACTCAATGCCATTTTAAAAGAAACCTGATTCACAATAATTTTACTTTCACTCTAAACTTCAAATTTACCTTCAGAAGATACTTAGAAAAGTATATTTGCTGTGCTTAGAGCAGTGAATAAGACTGCATAATGAAATTTAGAATAATTAATAATTTCATTTTAGAGAGACCTAGAAGGTTTTTCAACCTAATAAGAATTGGAGGTTTTGTCTTTATCAAAATGCCTTGAGAAAATGTTCTTGTATGACATTTTTCCTCTTCCTGGTATTAGAGGTTGCAAAAGAAGTTCTAATAACACAGAGTACAGAGTAATAAAAAGCAAAAAACCCACAACATTCCGAACAACGTTCCTGCTTAATCCACATACCATAAATAGTCTTATATGCATATGTATAAACAAACAGATATAATAGTAAATCTTGTAATAGTATCTATATGCCTATGTGTGCATATAGAGAAGTCAGATATAACGTAAAAAAATAATATACAAATCCAAATTAGGATACACTGCTACAGAAAGAAAGCCAGAGCTGTTCTCCTTGCTACACCATCCCTAAAATTATGTCCTTGGCTAAAATTCTGAAAGGATTTTAAAGGTAGAAATGCTTTAGTTACCTTCTGAAAATCTTTTTTTCACAGCCTGACTGATCACTTGCTAAGTTGACTGCAGCACAAATGTGCCTTAGACTGGAGCACAAAGATTTTGGATTTAACAATTACTCACAGACTTAGAAGTATTGTTTTACTGTCAATTCAGAGCACTTGCACAGGTGGAACAAGATCAGTGCAACCCAGGGAGAATGAAGTTTTCCAAGTTATAATAGCTTAGAGTGATTTTTCTTTTCAGAAAAAGAACCTTGGATTTCAGATACACAAGGCTGCTTGAAAAGGCAGCAGAATTATAATTCTACATTTTAATCTGATAGCTGTCCATTAAGTCCCTACATTCCTTTCCTCCATGCTTGGATAACATACTACTACTACTATTACTGCTAAACTCAGGTCCATGGTAGAAGCAAATTCTTTTCCTTGTGAAAGAAGAATATAAAGGCAATAATGGTGAATTCATCCAAGGAACAGCCACATTAGAACTAAATATGAACAGGGAACTCAATGCTTGATTTTCCTGAAAGTCTCGTTTTGTGCTGTATTTTTCCTGCCTTCTGGACATAATGATTTTACCATCTTTCTTCAAAGAATGGAAAGCCTCATTTTCAAAGTGAAGTGTTGCCAGATCAATCTGTCCTGAATTGTATCATTCTGAACTAGCTGCAAGATGGTATGTATACATGAATTGAATTATATCTATTACATGAGGGATAGCATTCATGGTACTGTGATTTCAACAGTTCACTGATAAAAAAACCATTTACTTTTTTCTCAGATTGCACTTTTTTGACAGCAGAACATTAGTACCTTGTGGCAACACACTTTGTAGACAAATGGCATTGCCCTGCATTTGATGCAGTTGTTCACCCTTCTCAGTTTGTAAAATCTGGATCCAATTTTCAAATGAAAGATCACTTTGCTGAACATTTATTTTTCCTGTGGAATTACTTTACCAATGTTTAGTAAATAGGCTCTTTTCAACCTTGGGAGTTATTTATTTAGATTTTTATTCTCTTCAAAATGTTGGTGGAAAATGTTTGTCTGGTGGAGGGGCACCACATGCTTCTAATCTGAAGGGTGACTGACTTCTACTGCATAAAGCAATGAATCAGCAAGTACCAATACAGACAGAAGGTTAAATGATCATTAACTATCTAAATGAACTGGGAATTACAGCCCCAGTTTCAAAAGTCTGTCAGATTAATTGAGTTCTGGCCTAATTCAGTGTCCTGGGAACTTAGATGTCTCTACACTCAAGAGTTTACTAAACTGAACAATATCATATTGCAAAGAGATGGATGAGTGACCATGAAGGCTGAGAAGGATGGAAAATGAACACAGCAGTAACCTGCCAACTCAAGAGCAAATGCAGGTTCCCAAAGCAAATACTCTTCCTATCTGCAATAAACTGCAATATTTTTCTGCATAGAATCTGCACAAATTGTGAATACAGCACATTATTTTTACCAAAGGATTTAAAAGAAAAAAACAACGTTTTATTCCAAGAATTTTTATGGGAAAATAGAGCAGTCCCAGTCAAAACTTTCATAGTGTCCATTAGATTTTTTTCTGTTCCCTCTGAAGTACTAAAAGCAATAACCAAGTTTGATGTTTCTAGGAGTTCTGGAACCAGAATATTCAGTTAAAAAATGGAGTTCCAAAAGCCAAAAATATGTTAGGTATGCATCTCTTTAAAGCAAATATTTCTAAGGCAAGTTCAGAAAAACTACAGGTTAAAGGAATATTGATTTAAACAGTATCATTTTCAAGCCGTGTACTTCCTATTAAACTTTATGGTATTTAACACCATTCTGTATTACTTGCATCTGTGTCTTTTTTTCCCTGAAAATACTCCCCATTGTGTAAATGTTTAAGTTATCTCCCAAATGTTCTGAGCTCCTTAAATTATCATATAGTTTTTTTCAGAGAGAAGCATTTCCCCATAAAGGGGAAATTCAGATGGAATACAATGACACATTTTTGGAAGCTGTACCATAAAAATTTAGTATAACTGATGACGCAGCAGACCAAAATTAGGCTAAAAATGATGGGCTTCCACTCGTGATTATATCATGTGGTTCCCTCACACTTTTGAATTAGCAGCTCATCTATTGAACATAGCTTAGAGAATAAGTTTCACTGTGTTCGGTTTAATTTACACTCACATAGCAGTAGATCAGCTAGGGAAGGTAATCTCCACTCTTTCTTCAATACTTTGTGCATTTAGAATTGTTTGAATGGCTCAGTTCTTCCAGTTTAACTTCTGCTTATGCACCCTTTAACACTAATAATACAAGGCTTTGCAGGTAACGCATCGCTTTGAAGGCAATACAAAATATTTTAACTATGTAGGCAGTCTTGCTGAATCATAAGAGACTTAGACAAGCCTGGATAGATGTCTTTGGGAAAAGGAGAGGTGAGATTCTGCTCCAAATCCAGGGAATTTTAGTGCCTATTTTGTATTTAAAATTCTGCATCATAAGAACAACTTCTAAATCGTCGTTTTTTAGTTGGTTTGTTGGTTGTTTTTTTTAAGCTAGGAAATGTCACTGCAAAACCAAAAACACTCTCCAAAAAACCCAAATCTATATTGCTCTCACCAGTGCATTTCTATCAGTAACAGCCCTGTTTCAAGATGCAAGCAGCAGTTTTTATTACCATGTCATGCAGACCTCTGTTGGCTTGGGGGTCTGAGAGTGCCCAGGCTGGAAAGGCTGGGAACTTCTCCATTCATGAGCCCATCAATTTAGGGGAGATACATAGGTTTTTTATTATGTATCTAATACTAACTCTACTTTTTCCTTGAATGCATTTGTGCAATGTTGGTCTATGCACTCTCATTTATAAATATTTACCAACAATTCTTTGAAAGGCATCATATCACTGTCTTGAGAGAAGGACATGAGAGAAAACTATGGAGGTTTTGATTAATTTAATTAATTTGTTGAAGTGCTGAAATGAAAACCGACACAGACGAGAGTGGAGCTGTGACCCAGACTCTCACAAGATGCATTCAACAATGACTAAGCCCTAAGTACCTTTCAGCTGCAACCTCTAAGTAATCTGAAAGCCCACTTCAAAAAATCAGGCTACATACCTAAAACTGTAGAAGGAAACTGACAGTCCCATATTTGCCTGACAAAAAAATAACAACCAACCAAACAGGCACTTGTGGCCCCTGTAAATGCTGTATCACATGCCCATTAAAAATGCCATGCTGAAATAACCATTGTGCTATAGGCACAAAACCAGTATAATAAACAAATACATGCAATTAGTTGGGATTTTTATCCCCAGGAAAAATGATGTGAAAGTCAGAGATTTTAAAAAATAGTCAAGTTCAAGATAGCAAGTTCCTTTACTTTTCTCCTTTAAAGAAGGGAGCAGACTGGACATGGTCACATCTAGCAAAATCATGTACTGCATTAGACATAAATGTTATGAGACTCATCACATCAATGAACCAGTCACAAGATCTCACATTTTGCTCTCAAGTGTAGTGGAGAGGCATCGGCTCTGCCAGGCTCTTTACTGAGCCTGGATGCTTGGAATCCAGGTTTGAATATCAAAGTATTTTAAACAGATGTGCTAACCATGGCTCTTAACTGGTTGGAAGCTTGCAGCTGGAAGAGGAGATCAAAGGAGGGAGTTAAAATATTTTCATACTAACAATATTCATTAAATCAGAACTGGTAACTAAGGACTGCAGCTAGAAGGGGCAGCAGAAGGAACTCCAGGGTATTTTTAGACTGCAAATTCGCATTTTGCCTGATGTGAAGGGAGATCTGAGGAAAGACACACACCCAGCACTTGTAACACCATGACTTCTATTTAGGTTCCCTTAAATGCCTGGTCAAATAATTTGAAAGAGAAAGCAGGAGATTCTTGGCTTATCTTACTGTAATACTGAGTTGCTCTTTGTTCACAGCTGTTTGTATATATTGTATATATCTGTAGATGAATCTAATCAACCCTGTACTTCCCTGGTGTGAGAGTAATTTCCATCAAAACTGTATCAACTTTGGAATGTTAGACTTTTTGAAAAGATGTAAGATTGTTCTAACAGCAGAATTGATAGACATGATTTGCACTACTGAAGTGTTCTATTAATGCTCCACTGAAATACAGAGTATATTTAAAGGAGAAAAACTCACTTTTGTCTTTCAGAGTTACGTATTTTCATCAGCTTAGAACATACTCCACCAAGAGGCAGGAGGAAGTATTGACTGCTTTTGCTATGAGTTCACGAGGAAGCGACACTCTGCTGTAGGCTCCAACTGTGCTGGCCACGTTTGTCTACAGCAAACTGCCTTCAACGATAACTGTGCACACAGAAGGACTGAAAGGTATGAGCAGAAAAAAAAAGAAGGTGGATTCTAAAGGTAAATTTATGTCACTTCACTGAGTTATACAGAATTTACTGTATAAACTTACTCCAAAATCACAGGTTGTATTTATGAAGTTTCTATAAGGAATGAAGATACTCAGCCCTATGTATAATGGTATTTTGAGATTAAATAATTTACTCAGGAGATAAAAAAGCTTGAGGAAGTAACAAAGGAAAGCAAAAAGCTCCTCCCAAATACTGAAACCTTCAGTCTGAGTGATGAATTACTTGAAAATCTGAGCCTTTTTTTTAAAGTATTTGCTTCTGTAGCTGACCAAATGGTAGCAAAATTATTTTAAAAGTCTCTCCTGACTAGCACATACTACATACTTTGTAAATCTGTCCTAAGCCTCTTTGCCTATTTCTTCATTTTTCCATTTCCTTTTCATTATAGTTTTCCATTTGCTGCAGCAATCTCTTTGGAATATTTAAAATTTTGCCTAGAAGTCTCTCTGGATAACACTGAAGTTCATGCCAGTACTCACATTGAGATCAACAGGCATTGGAGAGGATATGAAAATCAGTGCCCACTGTCAGAGACCCAAATATTGAGTCCAGCAATGTATTTAAATATCGGCCTGACTAATATTTAGATAGGTATGTCCTAACTGAGGTGAACAAGACAATACAAATGCTTATGTTGAACAACATCTGCTTCAGTTTCCTAATAAATTGAGTTAACAATCTGGGTTGCTTCTGATACTGAATAAAATATAGATAGTAATTTATTATGTTGATAAAAATATTGAATTATGGATAAAATACATAAGTACCTACAAGTTGCTGTAACATAGATAAAAGCAATCACGCCAGTGTCCTTTTAGTTGCAAATACTCCAAAGAGTAAGAAAATAGACAAGTACAGATGGATTTCTCATTTCTCTCAGATATCTTCTTCCAGCTTCAGTGAACAGCAGCTTACAGACATCTGAAGCTGGGAAGTTTTACTACTGTTTAGTACCTGCCAGTGAAATCTCTCATCTCTGTCCCATCTACATTTGAGCAGTTCCACAGCATTGTGTGGCAATGAGCTATAAAATATGAAAAACTAGTTCCTGGCTGCCTGATAATTTCACACTGTCTACTCTGGGCTCTTCTTCTAGGACACATACTGAGTGATTGCTCCCCACTCACCTTTTCCTCATCCTTCATTATTTTATAGCTCTCTGTTGTCCTGTGAGCATCCCTTTTCCAAACTGGGGCACTGTGTCCTATTTAATTTCTCCTGTGTTAAAGCAGTTCTGCTGCTCTGGTAATCCCTGCTGTCCTCCTTTCCCATCTAATCCTGACTGCTTCTGTATCCTTTTAACAGTTATTTGGGATGAGCAGCACCACGACCTTAGAAGTAAGGCAAAAATGCCCTCTGATTATTTTTTTTTTCACTTCCTGGTATTCTGCTTGGCTTTGTATTTTTTTTTTTTCTCTTTCTCTACTGCTGCTTCAACATGAACTTATTAAGTGACTCTATTTTAGAAGTTATCGCTTTATGCACCCAACTGCCATCATACTATGCCATGTACATTGCTTTATACCTGTACAAAAGGAATTTTACCTATGGGGTTTATTTCTCAGATGCTCAGTATACTGAAATTTGCTGTAAATCTTTGTGGTCCATTTAAATTCTTACTGTTCTGAATACATTTCATTAAAAAGTTCTGTGACTCACCAATTCCCCATTTTCTAAGTTGAACAACATCAGCCTCTAAAATATTTGTGTGAAACTTTGCTTATAGCCTCCCCACATTGTCAAAGCTGGCCATTTAGTGCTGCTTATTTTTCCATGTCTACTGATCAGTTATTAGTTATTTTAATCAGTTATGAAAAGGGTTATCACTTGGTAATTCAGTTTCTTTGAAGTTTTTCTACTAAAGCAATAACTCCATTCACACAAGTGTTTGAAGAGCAGTGGTAAAATACTTGCCAGAAATTGATTTGTTTGATTTTGATCTGTCCTTAGCCTGCTTAGAAAGTGCTGTTTTGAAACATTAGCCTTATTATTTTTTGTTAAGG
Source organism: Chaetura pelagica (assembly GCF_000747805.2). Classification (NCBI taxonomy): domain Eukaryota; kingdom Metazoa; phylum Chordata; class Aves; order Apodiformes; family Apodidae; genus Chaetura; species Chaetura pelagica. The sequence continues at coordinate 1,300,621 of NW_009954313.1, read as the reverse complement.
TTGAGTATTAAGAGAGCGAGTAGGCTGGAAGGAAGAGAGAAGCCTCAGCCTCGCACATGTTATCAGGACAGAAGAGCATTTGAGGTTTTGTGTTCTGGAAAATATTCAGGTGAAACATACTGTGAAAATAAACTTTAGAAAAAGCAAATGTTCACAAAATGGCTTCTAGTAGCTACTGGTTAAATTAATTTCCTGCCAATAGGGTCATTTAGGACAGAAGGAGATCAAAAGTAAAAGCAGTGTGACAGTTTACTAACAAGCGGTCAAAGTTTTCCCAGCACGCAAGCACAAAGAATTCCAGTGAAGTCAACAGCACCAAAGCTCCCCATCCTGGAACAAAACAGACACGTGTTGTATGACCGACAGTGCACGAACCCTGTTCATGGCTGCTCATGTGCTTATGATGTTTTAGCAGCATGGATCCCTCTGGCTGAAATTCAGCCCTGCTGAATGAGCTGCCCTTCAAGCACTTGAACTGGTACCTCACAGAAACTGGTCTGCCCTTTGGTCAACAGGTAAAAGAAAAACAAACAAACAAACCCAACAACGCCTCAGAAGTCCCAAACAGAAAGCCACACACACATAGTTTACAACTTGAGACCCAAATACTGACCAACAGCCTGAAGGAGCACTGGAAGTCAAAACAGGAACAGAGAGGAAATTAAATCCAGAAACTGGGTGTCAGTCTTCATTGTGCAATCTGTTTTCACAGAACCAGCTAAATCTCAATTAGTGAATTCCACTTCAGCTTTTGCTCCTACCACCACTGTATCCACAGTATCTGGGAAATGACTTAGACACAGCTCTGGAAAACAGCATGGGTCCGGTGCTTCCAAAAGGCCAAAAGTCAATACGTTCATGTGTCAGATACATGTGCCAGGGTAGCTGTCCCAGCTGCACAACACATGATGTGTCAACTGCTTTACATAGGGTGGGGTCAGGAAGAGGCTCGTGAAAGAGAAACGCTACAGCTCTGCTTGCAACATCTCTGCATGCTTGTCCATTTAAAATAAAATAAAAATTACACTGCTTTAAGAAAAGAGTTACCCTGAACAGAGATTGAAACATGTATGGAAGAGCCAGAAGAACTTCATTTGGTACACTAGATAAAGATCCATCACTAATCTTTCATATCATTATTTCATCATTGAGGGAACAGCATAAATTATTCTGATTGAACTTCTGTAATAATTATAACAAATTAATTTTGATGACCAAATTCAGACTATCTTAAATAGGTAATGAAAGACAAGAGAGCTCCTTCTCTCTGAGCACACTTTGCAGCAAGGGAGTCTCAGCCAAACAATTTCCTCTGAGCGGAATTTCTCTCCTGTGTGGAAAAGGCCACAATCCCACACCCTAAAGGCATGCAGAACATAATTCCCACTGGAAAAAAAAACAGGGAGTAAGATACATAAATACCTTTCAAGTTCATCCTATCTATAAAACGGGCTAATCTCCTGTGAAGAAACGTGTGGCACCTCTTGGACAAGACAGGCAACAAGACAGCACATTTTGTAGAGTACAGAGCTGAAGTGTGGCATTTCTGGGCAGCATGAACTTGTGTCTGTGGCCACATTTTTTTGGTGCATCTGCTGGGAAACAGTGCTGGAGGGAAGCAAATTACATCACTTCTTTGGGTACTAAATTGTCACCACCATTATAGAAGTTCCCTTCAGTGGACATGAAAGCTGTTCCTGAACAAGTGAAGATACAATCACGTGGCTGTTATAGAGGCTAACAGGTTTGTTTTCATTCTCCCCATCCTTGACTTTTCAGTTCTGACCCTTTAGCTGTAAGACAGATTTCATTCCCAACAAATTCAGGAGTGGCGATTGCACCCTCAACCTGGAACTCACACAGCACTGTCATATCTGTTTGTACAAGAAATGCACTTCCTTCTATTAATCTAAAACTTCAGAGTTAAGACAATGTTATCCTACTGTTCATCTGTCCATTCCTATTGGAGGGGGATTTTGAGGGTAACTCATTGAGATAAGAGCCTGGAAGTGGATACCCCATCAGTGCCGAATGGCATCTTGGCCAGCCAGACCCCTCTGTGGTACATGCTCGTTCAGAAAAAAACAAAGATTTTCACAGAGCTAATCCCTGTTACACAGACAATCTGCAGCCCATTTGCTATTTCTTTTTGGCTTTATTTTTATCGGGGCCTTAAAACATATTTTTCCTTAAAATGACAACATTCTTTTCTGCCCTCTTTGTTCATGGAGCTTTGTGCACTCATAAACAGTTTAGGAGTTCCCTTCACACCTGTGGTGCACATGTGTGGTTGTAGTAAAGCCTGTCTTATCTATCCTTCACTGATAACTTAAGAGGATAGTGTTTAAGAAGAGGCACCATCCTTGTGACTGTAATGAACAAAACCAAAACCAAATCCCAAACCTGCAGCAGTGACAAGTGAGGCCAGAATGTTGGGGGAAGGAGAGAACCTGACCCACAAAGCTCATTAGAAATCTGCTTTCCCACGGACTGAGGAGTATCTCTAGTTTTGCTCTCTGGTATTTAAACCCTCTATAACCAGAGTTCATTGAAGTGCACCAATAAGAGACACGGCATTTCAAATTAACATACTTAGTCTATCAGGCATCTCCATGCATGAAAGTCTTTAAATGTTTAACAATTTTTTATTATTTTTTTTTAATAAAGCTGTCCAAAATCCTTGTCAAACACTGGGCCAAAAATGTGCTTCCCCATTTGGCAATTTGGGAAAGCAAGTGGAGAAAAGCGAAACATGAAACTTTGACTCTCAAGCTCATTCTTTCAAGCACCCGATAACTATCCCCCTTCAGCACTCCAACCAGCTGTTTCTTCTACAATTCCAGTGAAATACAAAGATAAAAAAGCTCTTGAGCTTTCAATAATAAGAATAAAAATAATTAATTAAAATTTATTATTTATCTCTATCTACCACGATTGTGTAGATAATACTTAAACCAAGATTTTCATATGCATATTGGCAAACATATAGGCTAAGAAGCCTGAGCTCCTATCTCTGAAATCCTTAAAAAATTGTGCACTCTCTAGCACATTTTATACATTTGTGCAATACCAAAACATAGAACCTCCTATTTCCGATATAACAAAAGATGCATTTTCTTTCCCCTTCAAATTGCTTCTGTAGAGAGAAGGGATATTGTCTTCCTCATCCTCCCTGCTGACCCCAAAGTCGGAGTAGAGAGACTGAGGGGAAGGCAAACAGACCTGCAACTCCTTTCCAGCTGGCAAACCCTGCCCAAAGATACAAGGAAGCAGCCTGTACCGTCGCAAGATTTTGCTCCATCCTTCCTTGACCTCCCTGGACTCCGTGTTGCTTATTTGGAAAATCACACTAAAAATGCTTCCCAATTAGCATAATCTGAGCTATGCTAAAGCTATGCTGCTACTCAAAAACAATTTGCTCAGAAAATGCCCCCCTGGAGACTTGTTTACACAGATCAGCATGCATTAGGCTGGCGTGCCATGACTTCTCTGCTCCACTGCCTTGTGCTGATTATCCTCTGCTCTTGCTGACTTTGCTGGCTGGGCCCTGGCCCCAGAGCCAATGTCTCAGTGGAAGAAAAACCCTAAGTTGACCTAACCACAAGACAGTTTGGGATCAGCAAGACTTTCCCAGCCTCTTTTAGCTTAAGCACTGGTACGAAGTCTGAGATAAATTTCCCTCCACAGAGAGAACCTTAATCTTCTGGTTAAACGCCACCACACAGTACAATTTAATACTTAATAAATTGTCACAAAGCTAGAATACAAGTATTCACTTGGTCACTTATCCTTTTAGCAATAAAAAACAACTGGGACTGAAGTTCAGTTGCAATTTGTTGCAGCTGCTGTGGCAAGGACCCTCTCCAAAAGTAATTTCCAGAGGATTCTTCTTGTTAAAAAGCCATTTCCTTGGCGAGGAGTGGGATGTCTGGAAGATAGCAGTGGGGACAAAACGAAGCACAGAAGTTTACAAGCATTCCTGAAGAGCATTTTAAAAGCCTTGTATTTATTCAAATAATTATAAAAACATTTGATGCAGCTAAGTAGTCTAGCCCCTCCACCAAAGTATGAAGTAGACTTCTAAGTATAACTTTTGATAGGCAGTTTTCCTCATTACCCCTAAGATGACACACGAGGCAGCATCAATGCTTGGCTCTACCCTGGAGAAGGTATGGAGAGAGGATGACAGCCTCCTTGTGGTCTTTCCATGGTTCCCAGGATATTCATTCTTCAGTTCTGACCTACACACACTCTCTGTTCCCACCACAGGAGATGGTTATGAGTAATTTAAATGATTTATTATTATTAATGACAACAATAATAATATACATTGCAAATTTAGCTTTTTTGGGAGTAACAAGAACTGAGAGGGTCAGGAAGAATGACTGTCAGGCTTGATAGGCAACCCCATGGTATTCAGCTCACACATTATGGCAAGTAATTGGTTATGTGGGTCAGTGGCATCATTACTATGACCTCAGTGGATGACAAATTGAAATTTAAAAATGACAGCTCTGGTACACCTTTCAGACTATGCTGATATATGAAACTGCTGAGATCTCGTGGCTTCACTATCCCAGGGAGTTAATTAGATGATAATGCCACAGAAAGAAAAAAAAATGCTATTTATCTCTGTAAACACTCATTAATTTATCATAAGTTAGCACACCAGCTATGGCACCTTCTCTAGCCTGCCAAATGGTCCCTCTCTTCCCTGGTGCAAAGGATGGTAGCCAGCTTCTTCCCTTCTGCTTCTTCCATTATTATGCCCTGATGTAACTCACCATATGGTCTCTATGTGAAAGTTATATATTAACTATTTAATCACAATTCGTAACTCATTCTTTGGTAAGAAATGCCATTGTCCTTTCTCCCTCTAAAGAGGAAATGGCAATTTGACATCTCCTCTCCCCTTCCCTGCCTCCTGAATAATGACAAGGAAGAAAGAAAGTCTGCACCCAGTATTCCTCCCAAAAAAGAGAGGAAGTATTAGACTCACAGCACAGTCTCATTGTCCTGCACACCCTATTGACCCTCAATACAGAGAGGCATACTAACTTTTCTTTTTTAAGATATAAAGCAGGATCTTGAGGGTCCTAAGGGAATTTATGATGAACTGGATGGGAGGCAGGCTCTGCTCTCTCATTCTCAAGCCAAAAGAGACAAAACAGGGGCATATGGCAAGTTTTGCAGTCTGTGCTAACTCTGCCAGATAACACCACCAGAAGCTTCACTTGGCCATTTTTTATTCAGCTGCTACTGAAGGCACACTGCAAAGACAAACTATCTGCCAAGCCCAAGGCTCTCTATCACCATCTCCTGCCTGCAGTTATGTCATATTGGACAGAGGTTTTTCTCCTTTTAAACCTGTGCTCTATAAAACCTCAACCTGAATAGAGGCCATATAAGCCAAAGCACCTCTGTGTTACATTCCATGTGATCACACCCATGATAAGAAAATCAGGGCAAGCATTAGGGCAGACCAGTAAAGCTAGCAGTAAAGAGTGGGTGGTAGGTTGAGTCTTCCTTAGAGCTTGCAGCATTGACAAGCCCAAAGTCTACTTTCAGTAGATTTCAGGAAACAACCTAAGCTATTTGACATGGGACTCAAGCCCCAGCTAAACACAGGACCTACACTTCTATGGCTTCTAATTTTTACATGAAGCAATATGATTAAATACAAGATGGTAGCATATCTGTCACTAGCTTTTTTTGACACAGCCTAAATCTTTCTGAAACTTCTGAAAATTAATTTAAGTTCTCCCCAACTAGATTAGTTAGGCTCAGTGATTTGCATGTCTGTTAGTGGTTTTACATACAGTTCTTTCCCTTGCTTCTAGACACTTCGTTTTACAGCAAAATGTCCAGCTTTAGGATCTTTGCAGGCTCTCAAGAAGAGGTGTACCCTTTTCTGTAGGAACATCTAGCAAAAGAAAACAATTCTGGAAACTGTCCTGCTCTGTGAAAAAAAGGAAACCTAAAGGAGGTTTTCTTCCATCAGATGCATTACTTTCCCTGATGCTGTTCTAGTTAAGCATGAGATTCCAAGAATAAAAGTTTCCTGCTGCAACATAAACACGTTCTGTTTGCAATTTCTTTTAAAAGATCTCTCTGCTTTTAGGCATTTCAGACTTGCAGGGAAGAGATCACTCTGACATCAAGTGACTGCTTCACTCGACAGAGGCTGCCAAAACACATAGAACTGAACCCTGTCCTCTCATTCACTGGACCAATGAATATGCTCTTAAAAGCACGCACAGCCTGGTTCACACTTACATGATGCACAGAGAATGAGGCAGAGGGCTTGTAGAGTGAAGCAACACCTCATTCCCGAGCATGTGCAGAACAGTCCACCTTCACTTACTGCTAAAAATGCTAAACCAGTGCCATTTGCACTACATATGTGCAACATTCATGTCTCCAAGATTCATTACTGTGCATATGAAAATTCAATAGTATCAAAGTTTAGCTTTAAGAAAGTCCCTAGGGGCTGAACCCTGTGCTTATGTGCTCTGAGTGAGGAAAAAAAAAATAAATCAACAATTCTTAAACTTCTTTTTCTTTTTTATAGTGTTGACCCAGTCTTTCTTCTAGTAAGAACAAAATAGCTGCTAAATGAGTGAACTCCACAATCCCACTCTGTGCTTATAGGCATTCATTTTCAAAAGTCAGGTTCTGTTCGTGTGAACACAAATGTATAAATCATAGATGGATTTAGGGCCAATCCCAAGAAAACTGTAACTAAGATGAACAAAATATCATTTTATTTGAAAACTGATGTGCTTTAATCATTTAGTATGACCATGTCATATGTCATATATGTCATATGTCCATCTCTCTCAAACGCTACTTTCTGTAGCTTATTCTAGGCAAAGGATTCTGCAATGAGCTTGCAAGTATTGCAAATTCACCTATTTTTGCATTTCATTGCAATTTGCAACTTGCTTTGTATCCAAGAAATTTTCTATTAAAATAAATCTGCCTTCAATGAAAAAGGGAAAAATTATACTTAAGAAAAGTGATGGGCTGGGGACACAGTCATTGCACATCCTATACTTGATTAAAAAAGAAGAGGTGAATGATCATATTCTCTAATGAAAATAAAGACTTTTTCAGGCAAAATTAGTTTTATAAAGTAACAAAACAAACCTTCTGATCTTCGTGGCTTTTGTATGGGCCTTTCACATCCACGGATATGAAGCTCATAGAAGCTGGTTTCAACCTAAAGATACCAGCAACATGGCCTAGAGCATAGCACTGAAAGAAAAGGATTTCAAAAGAATTATCCTCTCTTGTTTGTTGTTTTTTTCTGGGTTTTGGGTTTTTTTGGTTGTTTGGTTGTTTTTTTTTTAATATCTAAATACACTTGGAGTTTTATCGATGCAGGAAAAACAGAGTGGCAGCTTCTGATTTTCTTCCCCATTTCTGTCATCTCATACAGCATTCAGTTCCTCAAATCTATGATAAATGTCTAACAACTGCAGTGCTGACACCAGCACGAAGCTCCCCAGCACTACAGCAGGACATGGTGACAAGCCATGTCCCAACAACAGGCCAAGTGGGGGCTGCCAGCTTCAAGTCTGGCTCATTGCACCATGACTCTCATCAGCCATAGCCAGTTGGCAGGGACTTCTGCAAGCCCAAGCAGGAAAGGAAGGTCCCTGCTTTGAGGGTGTTCTCCAAGTTAACATTTTTACATATATATATAAAATTTGTTTGGATATAATTTTTTAAAATCTCAGGTACAAAAAATCTGAAGAAGAAAGCAATGCTCAAAAAACAAACAGAAGCAGGAGCTCCATGGGGCTCCTCCTCTGCAGCGTTAAATTCCTCCTAAACAACGTTTCCAGGGTGAGGCATTTGTTAGTACAACTATAAAAGGACCAAAGGCTCAACTGACAAACCATGAGATAGTAAGTGCTTGCAAGATACATCCGGTGTTGAGATAATTAAAATCAAAATTAAACTTGTGCTGTATTTGCATCTGCAAAGCATCAGTTAATCAAACATAATGAGTTAATCAGACTCATTTTTTCCGAGGGCAAAATGTAATCATGCTTCATCATCTTTTGTGCTGTCTTTAGCCTCTGACAGACTTTCCAGACAGAAACTATGCCTTCCCAAGTATTTGCACACCCGATAGAACATCAGAATCCTGAAAGTTTTCTAGGCAACACTGATAAGTATTCTTGCAACATTAATAGGAAATAGTCGTAGTAAAGCCACTTCGTAGGAGTTTTTGCTGTATGTTAATAAATAATAACAACAAATTGAAGGGGGCACCAAGCATGACCCAAGAAGGAGATAATACTCTGTGTCCCATGTTTGCAATCAAGACACAAGCCAGCTGACTATTTAGCAAGACTGCTGCCAGGAAACCAGTATGTCTCCCAGATTCCTAACAGCAAGAGCAAAGAATACATTCTCTGGTAACCTCTGCAGATTTAGCAATTCTGTATTTTCTCATTTAAAAAAAGCAACAAAAAAAACCCCCAAAAAAACCAAACAAACAAAAACACAGAACAGCTATAACTGGATGTAATTTATAGGTATTGTAATTAATTTATTTTTAATCCCATGGAGAAATCATTTACCCTCTCTTGGTTGCTAGCTATTCAAGATATTGTGGTTACATTTTTGGTGTTTTGGTACATTTTATTGTAACATTCTCAGGGCGCTGCAGTCAATTACTACATCTCATGCTGTTTTACTTGCTACAAAGCATGATCCATGCATTTTCTAGCAAGTCCTTGTGGGTAACTATGTCCTGTTCAAGAAACACGTGTACATCCATGTGCTGATAGGTGTAAGATCAGTGCCAACTTAGTAATTTGGATTAATGGCTTTTTGGTTTGGCTTCTAGTTCTCAGTCTCTTAGCTCAAGCTGTCATAGAGTTTTTTAAAAAATACATTTTTTAAATTAAACCGAGTACAATTGGAACAAAAATATTTAGCAGATACTGGTCTAAAGTGCCTCTGAAGTGCTAAAATTCATCCCAGCTTTTCACTGAGTCCTCTCTCCCTTTTCCAGACCTCATTATGTCCTATCCAACTTGACAGTTGTGCTGGTCCCCTCTCTCGGCCTACCCCAGTTCTTCCCTTTGTTGCTGCTGCGCTTGTTGCGCATATCGGTGAGTAGGAGGGATAGTCCCAGTGGGAAGCACAAACCCAACCAGCTACACAGCAACAAAGGGAACAAGAGGCACAACTTGCTGGGGAAAAGAGCTTAAAGAATGGCTCTTGGCCAGGACTTGGAAAGGGCAAAGATAACAGCACCCTGTAAAGAAGGAAAACTCCTGGAAATAAAGTTTGGTAGCTTCAGTCTACAAGAGTATGAAAGGCAGTTGGGTGCGAAGGGGCGCAGCACTGATGGAGGGGACAAGCCTCAGAGGACAGAGGGACTATAGCCCAGAGGCAGGAAATAAAAAAGATAGCAGAGGGAATTAAAGAGAGTACAGAGTCATCATCCAGGAATCTATGGAACAGCTATGCCATTCAGTCACAGGATTTTCCCTTTCAAGTTGCATCTCTACAGTTGAAGCTAGTGTGTTCTCACAGGATAGCTCAACTGAACACAGCGGAAGCTCTATCTAACGTGCAGAAAAATTAATCAACCACCATTGCTAATCTAGTCTTTTTTTATTTATGACTCTGGTCAGTCTATAGTATTTATTCAGAGAGATGACATATCCAGAACAATGTCCCAGAGAGACTAGTGCTGACATGTTGGCTGTTACTACAAGTCATTTCTCTAAATCAAGTTTTGAAATGAAGTTGAGGGCAGACAGGATATAGTGATGACCCCCCCAAAAGTAATGTGGTCTAATATGCACTGCATGGTCCTATTTCTGAGCATATTTTTCCCTTGTGCAAATGTTGCTTTCGATTCTCTGTGAAGCTGGGAAGACATTAACAGTTTGCAGAAAGGGGAAAACAGGAGTGAGAGTGAAGAACAGTGAAGACAGTGAAATCTCTCCGATTTAGCACGTCAGTGCTTCACATTCTCTGCTGATCCAAGGCAGTAAAGGGAATAAGAACTGAAAATAAATAATATTCCTCAGAAAGACATGAAAATGTAAGTCTTACTAAAATCCACATTTGCCCTGCCACACTCTGTCCAGCAAGTGGGATCAGCTTTACTCATGTGAGTATTTTCATTAATTTGAACTGGAACTTTGCCTCGCAAAGAAGTGCTGGATCTTCCCTTTCTGGGCAGAAGCCCTGTAACTACCAGCTGAAATGTATCAACACTCCAGATAAGCCATGAACTACTGTATCCGTTGATTTACTGCTGATTAGAGACTCCCAAGTTACTCCTAGTCCTGAGAATTAACATAATTGAAAATGTTACATTAACATATTAAAGAAGCAATCTGAGAGTGCATTAGTCTACCAAGGTGAATAAGAAAATAGGTTGTTGGCTGATGGTCCTTTCATCAGTTTTGGTGAGAGATCTCTGATTTCCACTATATGTAATTGCAGAGTTTAATGCACAGCTCGGAGCTGTCACAACTGCAACAGCAAAGTTCTACTAGTTTTCCTTTAAGTTGCGTATCATTAGTCCTTATTAAAACTATTACCTAATTATAAACAAGATATAAAAGGTACTGCTACTTCTGACATTATAAATTCCACTAACAGATTGTTTTAGAAGGAAAAGCACAGGCCTATTCTTCTAGCAAACGGCATGCAAAACTTTAGCACAAAGTCCCATAATCTAAACAAACCAAGTACTAAGAGAGTGCTTTAAAAAAATTATGAAAATGTTATGTCTTACCTGCTTGAGATCTGTGACACCACTGTTAAAAAACACAGTGGCTTTACCAACCCTGCAACTGGAAGTATCGCCAAACATAAAGCATTATCACAAAAGTAACTTATTTTTTTCTTCTTTTTTTTTTTTTTGGTTTTTTTTTTTGTGTGTGTGGGGTTTGTTGGGTTTTTTTCCCTTTTCTTCTTTCTACTGCAGTTCTGCATTAATTGTGTTACTCCAGGCAGATGGTAGAAAGTAACATCTACAATTATTGATAGCAAATCTAGGTAATTTTTGTGGACTACATCTGTGTGAGACCACGCAAGAGCTGGGGACAGAGACCCAGAGAAAGAAAGTGAAATCAACACTGACAGCCCTTGACGGGAGGTCAGGCTTTGCTCCTTGGGAGTCAGAGTCACTGATTCTCCAGGAGCCTTTGCTTGTGATACAAACAGGACAACTTATCATGCATGCAACCTCTTCTACACTTACAAAGTTGTGTCTGACTTGAAATATATCTTGTGAGTTCCTGCTGGTAACTAGAAATTCCCAGCAAGTGCCTGAGATTGGCAAGCAAGGGGGCAAATCTTGCATATGCAACCAGTAAGCAACACATCTTGTTTTTCAGGAACTAGGTGAATTATAATTAATCATTCTCAACATTGTGCTGAATAGACATCCAAGTGGGAATTGGGAAAGGTGGCAAGACTTCCCCAAAAGGCAAAAGTTTATATATCGTGTTCGGGGCTATACAGCATGGCCCCACAAGTACCTACACTGAAACTTATGAAACTCAGATAACGCTCAGTAGGAAAACAAGTCCCATATACTGACTTTTTTGTGAATGCACCAAAGAAAACATATAAGAAAACGTATCATGCTCCTGTATTTCCTCAAGGTGATTTAATATAGTAATTATTACAATGTGCACTTGGAAAGAGCACAGTACTTTAGTAATATGAAACTTCAGCACAGCATCTGTTACTAAACTCTGCTCAGAGGTAAGGAGAGGCGACCAAATCCTGGGTAAATTATAAAACAATTGAGTGGCTAAGGAAAGAAAGCTCAGAGGAGCGTAAAAACAAATTTCTCACACGCAAACCCCAAAACAACCCCACTGTTATTATGTCTGCACACAAACCCAAATGATAATGTTCAATTATTAAGAAGATGATGTGAAACACTTTAGGAAATTCAGTGGATTCCTTGAATTTGCAAATTGTCCGCTGCTTTAAGGAAAATGTAAGCAAGATCCAGACCCTTCAGGCATTGAGTATTTTAGCTGAATTTTAGCAGCTCCCTTGCTGCTACACTGTTTGTTGCTTATGAAAAGCAGCTGTATTTGAAGGTACTAATAACACCTGATAGTATAAAATCTGTATTTTCTGAAGAAGCCTACCTCCTTCAACAGCAGAATGAGCAACATTCATACCATCCAAGTTGAGACTTGACAGGGAAGTATAGGACTTATGGCTTAAAATGCTACTTTATAGTTTACCACAAAGATAGTTGAAAGAAGATTATTTTCTATCAGACTTCCAAGTATCCAAGCAGGATAGAAAAGACAGAAGACTGCATAAGCAAATCAGGGTCTTTTTTCATAAAGCTTATGTAACCTTTTCTTTCTTCCTCATACCCAAACTTCATATTCATGGCTGTTACTCCCTGCTTAACTCAACTGGACATAACAAAACAAAACTTCCACAACCACTGAAGCATATTTTGAAGAAGAAAGCTAGAATTCATTTTCTTTCATACTAAGCAAATCTATGTGCCTTAAACTATACTATTGTGGCAGCATTCTTTTTTATCCTCACCATGGAGAAAGATACCAGAGATCAACTTGCTAGGCATGATTTTTAAAACCAAGTTTGTTTCAGCACTTTAAAAACAGTTTTTATTTCATACTCAATTTTTCCTCACCTGTTCAAATTCCATTTAGTGTCTGAGAAAAAGCAAGAAATTTGCTTTACATCTAGCAGCCCTTTGAACAAGTCAAACAAAGAAACACTGAAGATTATATTTTTTAGATTACTTTTCTTTCATCAGTTACAAAACCTACAGAGAAAAATGAAACATTTAAAACCTTTCAACTGCCCGCTTGCACAGTTCTTAACACCAATTAGGAGATTAGACTATCCCAGACAACCCCTATCAAGTAAATTAATTCATTTAGCACAGAAAAGCTTTGCAAACAGTGTGAGAGGAGGGCTAGCAATTGTTTGCATATAGCACGGAGACAAACACTCGAGCAATGAAGCGATGTCCTACCTCTCCTTGACGGTGATAGAGCTTGGGAGGTTTTCCCATCTGCTCTAACATTTTGCCCTTCTTACTGCTAGCAAGCGTCAGTCCCTGGTGGATGCCTGCAGATCTGTTGGTTGTCTGAGTTGGAGCCTCCCCCATCAGGGTGGACTTGATGGAGTTCACCTTCGAGCTGGAGCTGTCTAGCTGGGAGCTCTCCACGATCAGGACCGCGGCTAGTAAGAGGAGACAGCAGGAGCACTTATTCCACATCAGCACGATCATCTCCCCTCCCCCCAGAAGGATTAGCCCGAGCCTGGGAGACAAAGCTGCCCTGGTGTGGTTGGGTTGGGTTTGGTCATTTTTAAGCCTTCTGAGCTTCCTTCTTCCCAAGAGACAGGGCTTGCGTTTTGCATCTTGGATTTTATGCTCCTGTGCTTGCAGCAGGGAGGAGTGGCTGGGGGGGGGGTTTTTTCTTTTTTTTTTTTTTTTTTTTTTTTTTCTTTTTTTTTTCTTTTTTTTTTTTTTTTTAAGGCAAAGAAAACAAAAGAGAAAAAAAGTTTTAAATATCTCCTAAAGTTGTTAACAAAGCACCATGGATTTCAATGCCACACATTCAAGGAACTGCTGTTCTGAAAGACACAGGAAAAAATGCTTTAAAAAAAAAAAGAATCCGTTAGGAAAAACCCGTGTCAAGTCTATAGGCACTGAGCAACTATCGGGTCTGTAAAGTGATGGCTTTTTCCTCCAAGTCCTCGAGAAGTCCAGTCAATTCTTTAGTAACTGAGAGCGACAAGCTATGAGGCAACTGCACCCAGGGCAGCTCCCACCAGTGCAGTCACCAGCACGTTTGCTTGAGCTTCAGAGACACAGTGAGAGAGATACTTCCCCCCACTCCTCCTCTCTTGCTGCACAAGCCAGCAGAGAGGAAACTCAAACCAGATCCAATCCAAGCAGCACCGGCAAAAGCTGGGCTTAGTTTTCTCTCACTCTCTCTCTCTCCCCCCCTCTCTACTTTTTATTCCCCTCCTCCTTTTTCTGCCTTTTGCCTCTGCAGCCAGCAGGAGTGAAAGCGCCCGGTCTCCTCCTCCTCCTCCTCCTCCTCCTCCAGCCCTGTTGGTGCGGGGCGAGGGGCAGCGGCGACGGGGCGGGCAGGGTCGGGGGAGCCTGAGCTGGGCCCTACCGGGCCGGCTTGCCCTCCCCATCGGGGGGCTGGGGGGGGCGTCCCATTTTTTTAGCGCGTGTCCCGTCCCAGCCCCGCGGAGGGACAAGCGACCCTCGCCCCTTCCAGCGGCCACTCTCTCTGTCCGGCCGGGACACTCTCCCTCCGCACGGTCCCCTCGCCGCTGGAGGCCAAGCCTGTCCGAAGGAGTGGGAGGGCGGCCGGCGACTTTCCCGCACCGCAGCGCACTGCCGAACAGGCTTTTGACATGTTATGCTTGTGTCGAGATGCTCCAGACCCGCGAAATGCTCAGAAGTGCAAATCACGCTAGTCCCGCAGAGCTGTGAGAGCACAGGACTGGCATGTGAGTCCTGCCACATCATGTGCGAGTCTGTTAAGTCCCTGCCTGGTTCAAGAGCATGTCTAACCGCTAATGGTTCACTGCACTACTCCTAGATATGGCACTTCTCAGCGCCACAGTGCCACCAGCAACCCACGATATTTATTTTTTATTCATCTTCTCCACTTCCTTGGAACGAACACACATGCAATAGTTGTAACCCCAGCTTTTAACTTCTCCCTGTTACCTCCCAAAGATTTTGTGCAGCTACAAGCCTCTGGACATGTGCAAGTGAGGTGGAGGGAACAAAAGTTGGTAAGAGGAGCAGACCTCTTCCTATTCCACATGTTCATGTACACACACTGCCATATCTGGGAATGGTACAGACATTTTTCATGGTTTCCCCTTTTCCTGGGGCATCACTCCTTTAAGCTATCAAACCCTTTCATTTACTCTACCTCTTCACAGAGCAGAAGGGGTGAAGAAATGCACACCTGAAATTTAATTTCTTCTAAATTAACAGTTGTGAAAAAAAAAGAAGTTGCTACTTCAAGAAATACCAAAGAGGAGCTGAGCACCCTTGGCCCTTGATGCTCCTGCTCCCTCCCAGTGAGCAGAAGCCCTCCTGGGGCCTCAGGAGCTCTCTGCAGGAATACTCCATTTCAACTCAACACCTTGAGTAGCATTTTTAAAAAGTCTGTCTTTCAACATGTGACTGATAGCTGTGTGTCCTAATGTTAGGGCTTGTATTCTAATAGAAGAATCTTGTAATGAGTAGATTTTTTTCCACAGCACAAACCTTGAGAGTACTTAATTCCATCTCACAGGGTAGATTTTTAAAAACTTGTATATCTTTCTTATCTAATGATCTCTCAATTTAGGGAATAATTATGATTTTGTTTTGGCTTTTAAGTAACAACTGAAATGATATATCCTCTCCCCAATACTGGATTTTAAGATGTCCTACAGAGAGCATGGCATTTTGCTCTGACTTGGCCTTCAGATGAGCTCATGTTCAGTCGTTTTGAAGTTGGGAGAAGTTTTATTAGCACTTGATTTCAGAAAATTATGTTAAGGGGGAAAAAAACAACACAACAAAAAACCCAACATTTGCCTTCTTCATGTTTCCTTTTCCCATCTTTATACAGCCTTAGATAAATAAAAATTCTGCTTCTGACTTCATGCCTGCTAATTCCTGAAGACATTTTTGAGGGAATGTTTCTAAAGAACCATAAAGCAATCTGCCATTTCACAAGAAACTGAAAAAAGCCAATCCCTTTTTATTGTATTTGACATCCAGCTCTCCTGGTGTTCCAGCCGTCCCAAATCCAAAAGCAATCAGCAATCAGGGTCACAGGAAAAGCTCTAACAGATAATTTCCTAGAAAGTGGGCAGCGAGCCATATAAGCACCACACACACACACACACACACAATGGGTGAAATCAGAGCCATGGAGAAACCCACAATCCACCAAGACATAAATACACATTGCATGACCCACGGGTGTGGGCAAACAGAACAGGGCTGATGTTCACCCCCTCCTCTTCACATAGGATTGAGCTGAGATGGAGAAATACTAACTGGTAACAGCTCCCTGATTTCTAATAACAAGTTAATCCTGCATTTTATCTTCCTATTACCACAGATTGCCCTAGTCACATTTAGCTTTCTTGCTGGGGATAAAACTGCAGAGAACACTTAAGTCACAATTCACATTCCTGTTCCTGGTGTTCTCCATATATACTACCACAGAGCCTTAGCCCTGATCTGTTCTGCTCTGCTCTATGGAATAGCACCAAATTTGTAAAAATATCAAGTCAGGAGGTTTTGGAAGATGACCACAAATACAGGACAAGCAAGATGTCATTTTCTCACTCCTAAGAGATTTGATAACATTATAGGTGGTGGGTCTAGGCTATTGATCAAAACATAATGGTAGGGTGTTTTAATTCACAAGTCAAACAGCCCCCTTCTGCAAAAAGCTTGATACAACTAAGAATTTCTGGTATATTCAGGTGGGCTCTGAATCTATTAAATGATTTGTTTGTTACCTTTGGTGACAGCAATACCAACCTCCCTCAAGCTCTCTCAAGAAATACCTCCACCCCACTCATATTTTTCTTCACTGAGATCTGTAAGGTGGTGTATTGTGCTAGTATTCAGCTGTGACAGATACGCTTTAAAAAAACAAACAAAACAAACAAACAAAAACCCACACAAAAAAAACCAAACAACACAAAAAATATCCACCTGGGTTTCTCTTACACAGGCAGGAACATAAATTTGTAAGTCATCGGTGGAGTATTCTCCACCAGAGTTGCATTCAATATGGGAGGATTACAAAGAGAACAAAATAAACTGATGAGACATGCAAAGAGAATCCATGACAATAAAAAACATAATATGATGACTTAATGCGAATATCATTCTACTCTTCTTGAAATAAATGGACATGTGTGGTATTAATGAGGCCCACAGCACCTAAAGGACCAGACTGTAAGCAGACCCTGTCTAAATCGATTAATACTGCATTCGTAGATGCAGATTTAAAGTTACTACTTAAATTAATAAGTCTAAAAAACAAGCCACATTCCAAGTTTTTTCGTGTAAATAACAAAGTCATCATATATTCATAACCTCTAGAAATTTGAAGGAAAGTAGGGAGGAATGCTTAAAGCTTTTCAGATATTTAATAACAGGTGCCCAAACTTATTTTTTCAAATCAGTCTGGATTCAGGTAAGCATAAAGTTCATCAGTCAGCTGGATTCAACTAAGTTGCCAGTCAGTATTTTAAATTTAGTGGAAGTGGGGGTCTTTCCAACAGGGCAAGACCTATCTTGTAACTCAGTGCTCTGAAGGGAAGATAGTTTGCAGCATGTGTGAAGAAATGGAAACAGGTTTTGTTTTGCTTTCCTCACAAACGGTTCCTTCCAGTGGCAGCACCAACCCATTTCACTGCAGGGCAACTGGTACCATACCAACATGCTGTTCAAGACCAAAGAAATCAGAAGTAGATGGACAGAACACTAAGCCTGCATTGAGGAGGAGTTTGGTGGGTTTTTTTCTTAACAAAAGCATGATATGTTGATATACTTGTAGAGAAACAAACTATTTGCTATTTGGGTTTTTTTTTCCCCACTTCTAACTAGCATTCAACCCATGCCTTGTGTACTTCAAACTGGTCAAATACAGGCTCCAAACCTAGGTGCAGATTTCCTATGCTCCCCATTGCAACAACTCATTTTTTTCACAAGACACAGATTTACTTCACAATATCTGCTCAAATAAGATGCTATGGAAGCAAAAAATACCAAGAAGCATCTCAGTTTTTCAGATTTGTGTCTGCACCATACAACCTTGACTTTGAAAGACACCAGAACTAAAACACTGAAGTGTGCCGGGGATCTAACAGAGCAACCAGCTACAAAAGACAGTGGTAGTGAAGTGCACAAAGTGCACTAAGCCAAGGCTGTCACACTGATGAAGATCAGGCAGAAAAAAAAGCTTACCACGAAGTTTGGGTGCCTAATTTGGAGAACCTAAGGCCCACCTACTTTGTATGTGTGGTTAGTCAAACATTTCAGAGCAATACATTCCTTTGCCTGAAACATTTTGCAATTAACCATGCAGAATAACAGAAGCAGCATTACCCTGGAAAACCACAGTCAGTGGCAAATGCAACGTAGCACATGGGATGGTCACTAGAAATCTCTCAGCAAGCATAGTACTGCAGACACCAAACCTGCTCCTAGCCATTGCGTACATAACCACAGATCTGCCTGAGATACTCCAGAGATGGCACTTTTGACTTGGGAGGCAGAGTGTTTGAAGACTCCCATGCTTGGCTTTAACTGCTCATCCCTCCTGCAGACTTCCAGTAGGCAGATGGAGAGGCTGTGCTGGTCACAGCCCAAGCACGAAAAGCTCAACTGTCAAGAGGGCAAATGCTCATTAAAGTGAGACCTCCAGCTGCAGACACTGAGAACTGCATCAGTGAGCCACAAGTACTCACTTCTCATTTAATGTTAGAAAGTATATATATTTCAATACAGAAATACGCATCTCTTTAGGTCAAAATTAGCATGCTCTGTGTAAGAAAAGTAAATTTTTCATGTATCTTACTTGCACTCATAAAAAGGAGACACAGAAGAGAGTAAAGGTTGTATTTATTTCTAAACCAGGTACTCATATCCAAAATAAAAGTTGGAGATTTAAATGTTCCAAACATATTTCTGTTATATGAATGCTTTGGCATGTCTTTTAATTGCCTTTGTTTATAAATTGAATGAAAAACAGTAGCCCTAAACAAAGGTTTTTGTAGATTTTTTCCAGTTTCACAACTTGGCCTTTCCACAATAAAAACAGGCAAAAACAATCTAATTTTTTAGTATTTTAATTGACAAAAATAAATATTTTAATTGCTTTTCTACTATCTCTTCATTTTTCTCTATGGATTCCCTCCATGTATCCTTTGCCAGGTATTTCCACTAGATTCACTGTAGCACTTTTTTCATTTTTCTTGGAGGAGAGGGGATTTATTTGGGGCAGGAAAGGCATGAAAGTGTGACCTTTTTTTCTTTTTTTCTCTTGTTATTCTTCTCCCTTTAGTATCTGAAACTTTTTTAAAAGTGGAAATATTTGAAAAAGCCAGAGTTTAGCAGAAATAAAGAAAAAGGCCAAAAAAAAAAGGAACACAAGAGATATGATCAACTTAAGGACAAAACCAAAATACAATTAAAATTGGGAGATCCTTTATCTGACCTCCTTCCAAAGAGCCAAAATTGCATACTGTAAACACAAAATATTATGGGCCAGCTTAGAATCCTGTGTATTTTACAGTATCTGTATTTTAAGCCACTTGACTT
This sequence comes from Chaetura pelagica, assembly GCF_000747805.2. Lineage (NCBI taxonomy): Eukaryota > Metazoa > Chordata > Aves > Apodiformes > Apodidae > Chaetura > Chaetura pelagica. The sequence goes on along the minus strand of NW_009954313.1, from coordinate 1,281,255 downwards.
CAGGTGAACAGTTTTTTATTCTTACCAGCTTCAGTCCAGCCTAATGTCCTATGTTTTTCTTTCCATTAATTAAACAAAATTACCTGTTCTTCAAATCAAATCTGTTTTTAATTCTATATAAAGCATTTTGGGATACTTGTTCTATGAAAGACATTCTATAACAGCAAAGTGTATTGGTTTTTGTTAATATTTTTTAAGTTCACCAGCTGCACTGGATTTCCATTGCCCCTTGCAGCAACTCTCACACAACTTGGATATGGCCAAAACTCCCTCAGCACTGCCCCAAGGGGCTACTTTGTCTTTTATTTAATGTCTGACTAAAAAATTCAATCAGGATCATCAAGCAATATCTAGTTTTGCTAAGGCTACACCTCAACAATACAATATTTTATTTTAGAAAAGTACGCTTAAGGAGTTACTACCTCCCTCTCTGTCCTCCAGTTCTCTACGGGGATGCATTTTGAGTTAAGTTCTTTTTTTTTCCACCATTTTTTATTCAGCTCACAACCCAAACCTCTCAACCAATTTCCCCCACCACCACAGAGGAGACTTTGCATGACAGTACAAGGGCAAGAGAGAGCAAGCACTGGTTGTAAGATGGAGACAAAGAGTGAGGGCATCCCCTCACTCCAGCATTTCCACCAAATGTTTCCTGTCCCTGTACTGTGGCCCCAACAAAGCACGCAGAGGACAGGCTGGGGTGCGCGACACTTGGAAGCATGGCAGGTGGCTGTCAGCTCTAGAAATCCACAGTAACTCAGCTTCTGGCCACCACAAAACTCTTCTCCACAGGTAATTGATCTATATTAACATGAGGGGGAAGCACTCATTAGAGCTCATGCTGTGTTTCTATGAGCATTCAAATCCATGGATGTGACCACTGCCCCAAGAGCTTGTCCACTCCTCCTCTTCTTTCCCTCTTGACAGAAGACATGGGAAAGCTGCAGCCAAAAGTGCAACCCAGAAGTGCCAGGGAACCCCTTCTGCAGCTGCTGGGACAGGCAGCCAGGTGGGTAAAGCTCTTCCTCCTCCTCCTCAGCCTTCATTCCTGAGCACTCTGTGCTGCAGGACACGCTGCCAGCCCAGCGTAGGGATGGCAGAGCACAATGCTGACAGCAGGGGCTCAGCATGGCTCCTGCAGCCTGCAGCCCTACCCAGCAAACAAAGCCAACCCCCACA
>NW_009954313.1:1223271-1279887 GCF_000747805.2 Chaetura pelagica | reverse complement strand
CATACCCAGCAACCAGAGCCAGCCCACACAGCCCTTGCTGTGCTGCCACCAGCAACCCCTGGCAGGGCTGCGATGCCGGCTGCAGATCACACCCGTGCTGACGTTGTTCCTGGCCACATCAAGAGGTCCCAGCTCACCTCTCCCTCTGGAAGATTACCCTCTCCCTAAAACTGTCAGCAGGCGCAGCCCCAGGGGTGATAGCTGCCTGGCCCAACTGAGCCACGACGGGCGGCCCCGGCAGCAGCCGGAGCAGGAGGCACGACCACAGCCTGGATTGAGGCAGGCTCGCAGCGTGCAAGCCCAGCCACGGGAATGGGAGAAGAAATATCACATCCTTTGATTTCTGTATTTTTGGGTCTAATTCCTAAAGCCACACTCCTCATGAGCAGGAAGGCAAATTATGCAATAAAACTGTTTTCAAGTCTGTATTTATGATTTTTCTCCTGCTGTTTTTTTTTTTTTTTTCTTTTTTTCAAAAAGACAAGCACTGAATGTTACTGTTATTCCTCATAAATAACTCCTTTTCCCCATTAAAACAGTCCTGGATGGTGTCACAGTTAATTAAGGGGACAGTACGCTGTGACTGGCTTGGTTATTCACAGTCCAGGATTTGAATCAGCCCCTCTGACAACAATTAACTCTTTGGAATGGGAAAGATTCTTGAGAGGATGATAAAAGTAAAGGGAATCACTCCCAGCCCACCAAAATCAATAACCAAACATTGCTCCTTCACAAATCAAACATAACAACTAGTCAATTTAAATTATTTTAAGCCACTTAATTCTTTTCTCCAAAAGTTCATCACTGAACTGAAGTCAGCTTGACCATGCTCTCAAACCAGTCTATGTTTCAGCACTAATCAGAGCAAGGAGTGCTTTCCAAATGAGAAGGATTCAGCAAAATGCAGCAAAGGTGTGGGTCTCATGCTCAGGAGGCCTCAAATTAAACCCACTGGTCTCCCCAACAGAAGCCAGCCACAAGAGCAGAGTGGGAGGAACAGCAATGGCCAGGCAGCATTTTCTCCTCCTCCTCCAGGCACAGGGCTGTTGCTGGCCCCACTAGAGCACCTCCCAGCATAAAGCACCACAAGGAAGATGTATGTGAGCTGTGCTGTGAATGCACAACACGTGGTGATTCACAGGACCACAACACACAAACCAAAACACAAATTCACGGTAGCCCAGAAAGACAGCTGACTCGATATGGAAGTAGCTGAAATTTCAGCCTCCCTCTCCCTCAGCTGCATATGTTGAAGAGTTGTTAAACAATAAAAATGCTCATAATTAGCAAGCCTACATACACCCATTTTCTCTGCAATATTCTTGGCAATATTGGAGCCAAGTTACTCAAACTTTCCAAAGAAAAATAACCGTAAGGAAAATTCCCTTCTCAGGAATGAAAGCAACAGAAAATTATGAGGCTGAAAAGGGAGTTCAAATGGAAACCATTGTGCAACCTTAGCTGTAATAAGTACTGAAAAAACTGATTGCTGTTTATTACATTTATCTTGTGTTTTCTGATAAATGCAGGCACATCTGAAAAGGGCATAGAACAACAAATGTAAAAATACAATTTGCTTTTGCTTGCAAACCTACCTTAAACAAATATTTTTGGAGCTAGGATAGTGCATCTAGAGCCCATAAGAAATATCTCACTCTTGGAGAAAGTGTAGAGCCTCTGTTTTGCAAAAAAGGGAGTTAGGAAGGCTGCTTCTTTCTCTGGGTGACTGCTCAGTTTCACTCCCTGTTTTTATTTAAGAAAATAACTAAAAGATTAAGAGACAAGTCTTCTAGCACATAAACTTCTACACAGATATTTTTTTTTACCACAAGTATATTGCTGTAGAATCAGGAGATAATATGATGTGGCAAAAAACCTTATCCACAAAATAATAATTTATGCTAAATGGTTAGTTGATTAAACAGAGTCAAAACCTGTCCTGTTAACAGGCTAATACCACTGCATTTGATAAAATAAGAATCTGGCATTGATTGCTTACAAGCTGCCTCTCCAATTGCATTGTACTAAAAAAAAAAAAAAAAAAAAAAAAAAAAGACTTGATAAATAATTTATTGAAATTTAAAAAAAATAACAGATGTCCAAAGCAAGGGACATCTCACTTCTTAATGAAATAATGTTTTAAATGTCCATCCTTATCAACTTAGTCCTTTCATTCCAATATGGTTGCAATTATTTGCAACATATAAATAAAGTAAATGCCTAAATAAAAAGTAGTTCTGGGAAAAAAATGGAACCTTCTGTTTTGCAAATGGATTTAATTTCTGAGATTTTTTAAAATTCTGATTTGTTTCAATTAAAACAGTTTTTCCATTGAAATGCCAACTTAATGACTGCTTTATCACCACCTACAAAGGTGTGCTTTGCAGGGCAAAAGATGTTTTGTTGTAAAAATAAAAATAACATTCCATATGAATTTTCACAAAACTGGGAAAAGAATAAATTAGTATCCCACACTCTTGCAAGCAGAGAAGAAGAACCTCAAGCTAACACTGAAGGTACCCCAGGCTCTTTGTTCCATCTGTTGTTGAAAGTGGACAGGAAGAAAAGAGGTTCAATCCATATTGTTCTAAAGACACTGTCTGTATGGCTGCTAAACAAAGGAGCAGCAATATCTGGAATTATCTGGATATATCTGGGATTTTTTTTTCCCACCACTAAAATCTTCTAAGACAGTAGAATTAGGATAGCCATTTAGTGGGCAAACATGAAGTTCAATAGTTACAGGTAAGAACAGCATGTTGCAGTTTTCCTCTTGTGCATGTATGTTTACACTCTATTCCTTGGTTGCAGGTGTTTTGCCATTTTTCTCACAGATTAAGGACGACAAAAATTGTGAGAAGGGGAAAAGGAGCCTCTTTTTGGTGTGCAGTTAGTATGATAGAGAGAACGGAGCTCACTTCACTGCTCAAAACACAAATACGCCCCAGAGAGCATCTAAATTTACTCCCATTCTAGTGTTTGGTAATTCAGCTCCACTCTGGCCCTTTAGTAATTCAAAGACAATAATGATGTAAACCTCAGCCTAAGCTTCCTTCCCAAAGTTTGACTCTTCCTAGCATTGTGCTCCAGGGCCTGCTCTGTCCCTTATTTTTCCAGCTGAAAGGGTTATTTGGATCTTTGTTTCAGCTTTTCTCAGCATAACTTTTCTGGGTCTTAGAAGAAGTTAGCACTTTAACCTCAAGTGGTGACTCGAAGACCCCTGCCAAATGAATTCTTGGTTTAAGTCCATTGATACTGATGGAGTTACAAGAGGAACAGAACTGGTCCTTTGCCTTTTTTGCTATTATCCACAACAGGCAGTTCTATTTTTCTGCATAACAAGTACCAGAATACTCAATGTATTGGCTGCCAAGAAACACAGAACAAACAGACTTACATGTTTTTCCCTTTATTTCCATCATCTGACCTTTGGGTTTTATATCTTAGGAGCAAACTGCAACTTTATTTACATGTATAATCTAGAAGAAATGCTAGTTTGCGTGTAGAAAGCTATGTGGACTTTGATCTTTGAATTTGATTTTCCATTTTTTTCAAAGCTTAACGAAACACGGAAAAGTTAGGGTTTAGAATGATTGTCATTCCATGTTTCTGATTCTTTCCACCCAGTCTAGATCTTCTAGGCCTCCCTAGAGGCTTGAAGCATTAGTTTATAGTCTGAAATATTAACTTGTATCCTGGCTTAGTAGGTACTGAAATCATTCCTATTGCCTAGCTCAATAATGAAAGATATTGAATCCCCACAGAAATACTTGACTGGAACAAAAGATGTTATTAGGCACCTCAAAATCAGGTAGCAGTAGTGAGAGAATGAAAAATTATTAAAACAGTGGAATTCAAACTATGAGGAAGAGAGCAGAAACTAATAGGGAAAGGGAACAAGTCAACAGGAAGAAATTAATCAGATTATGATGTAGGAATGTGTTACGGTTATTTTTTTAATAGGTTTTAACCTAAGGTTACAAACCTGCAGCTTTCTACATTGACTCTTTTTGGATTCACCAGTCTGATCTGTTTTGGACACTTCATTTGTATTTTAAAATCTCAAATTTTTTACTTCTATGTGTCTGTTCTGATTGATAATGTGCAAAGAATACCTCATTTCTACTCCATACTTCATGTCTGGGCCATGCACTCTTCCTGGTTTCACAAACCAAAAGAAAGTATATTGTTACTGATACATGCAAAAATCTTAATTTTTCCTGGTCAGAAATTTTTCACAAAATAACAGTAAGTAGTCTGTAATATTGAAACGGAGGGGAATGAAAAAGAAAAAATCAAATAACCGCTAACTTCTGTGTATGATTTCTTGCTGAAGCAAAGCATAAGTTCTCATATTAATTTTTAAATTCTATATGAATTTACTAAAAAAATCTTTTATATGCATTTCACCATGCCTCACAAGCATACTGTTGTGATAAAATAATAATATTTTGTCTAAAACTCTGAGAGAGAGAAGATTCTTCACAGGGGTTCTATAAGTAATCTAAGGGAAATTAATATGGGTCTACTGTTACAGTATCTGTTTTATTAATTTTTAAACATGCATACTGTCTAACTGTGTCTTTTTTGTTATCTCTGTACACACTGGTTTACAGATGTTCATCAGTTCAGTGTCACTGGGGCAGGAGTGAGGAGTATCTTTGTGGAAATAACCCCCTCCCAAACAGCATGGTACTATTTTGTGATCCAGTTAAAGGCTAAGAGACTAACTTGCTACCACACACAACCCACATTGTCAGTAACAAGCCATTAAAGCAATCCAGATGGTTACTAGCAGAGCTAGGTATTTTTCAAAAAGAAGAAAAGAAAGAAAGAAAAAAAAAAAAAAAAAAAAAGGAGCAAGAATCTAGGGCACTTTTCAACTCAAGAGTTTCTCACTGAAGCAACAGTGAAATTAACCATAAGGCAAGTGCTCAACCCAAAGTGGTTAGGAAGTGGAGCTCTGCTGCTTCGGGGAAAGTCACTGCCCTTTACTGTGCTTTCATTTTCAGAGAGAGAAAATTCCCTCCTGAAACAAAAGATCAAGATGAGAAGAAGCTCACTTGCATGCACACACTCTCACTCTTGACTTCAAAATAATAAAAATTACAGCTCCATTCCTAAGCACTGAGTTTTGACCAGTCAATTACAGCAGCCTTTGACAGCTTTTTCAGTCTGCAGCAACATGAATGCCACACTCTGTTTCGATTTCAAGGTTGCATTACTTTTTGACTGTGTTGATTCAACTAAGAATATACTTAATCTACTCTAGTTCTAATTCAACATATGACCTTAGGAAGTAGGATGACTTTGTCAATACTGTGTTTAAAAATAGCTCTACAGAACATACATTCCTACAGGTTCATTTTCAAGGTGGAGAAGATGATTAATGCTTCCAGAAGGCAAGCGAAGTAGCTAGGGATGATGTTCAGCAAACTGATTTTAACTCAGATAAAGTGTAGTTTAGAAATTAACTTGTTTTTTAAAATGCTCCTACGATGAGGAGAGGAATCCGAAAAAGCAGTCCACTCTCAAAAATTAAGGAGAGGAACTTTTGTCCGTCTCTTTTAAAATCTCTCAGAATTGCAGAATTGAGCTCCCATCAGTCTGTCAGGGACTGAGCTTCCCAAAACAAATGAAACTATCTCAGTTTCACAGGACTTGTAAAGCAAGAATGTATGTAACCTGCCTTCTCAAAACATGTGTGCTGCAAGTAAAGATATCATGTTTACTGACATTCCTGAATTACAGCTTAAAATAACATCCTGTGATGCCTATATGCTGTGCTGTTAGCTTCATTTTGGATTTTCTCAACACTGAGCTTGCTTTCAAAGAATAACACTCCGGTTCCTGTACAATACATTAGTATGTTGGCTCTTCAGCTGGGAAACAAAGTTAAGAATGTGTGGGCTTTGGCTTCAAAATTAACCATGCTTTAATAATCTAACATACTAAACTGTTTCTTATTAATGTATCATGCAAATACTCTCCAGTCCTCCCGCAAGTCTGACACTTTCCCAACATATCAATGGCAAATGTTCTGTGAAATGCAACTTTTCTGATGTAGGCCACCCTGACTTTCAGAGTGATCTCAACTCACCATCCAAATCTTCATGGCAGATGCAGAATGGGATTCTTCTTTAATAAGTGAAACAATATTGAGAAAAAATGTTTCTTGTTAGTTTGATACATTAAGTTTGTTTTTCTTCAATAAAATGCCAGCAGGTTTTTTTTAACCCCCCCCCTCTTTTTTTTTTTTCCTAATTATGGCTGGACAGAGTTCAATTTGTTTCATTTACAAAGTCAAAATGTAAGGTAATTTAGGGGGATGATTGCTGTCAGTCCCTCATTAACATAACTACTTGACTTAAAACACAATTTTGAAGCATGCCAGCTTAACCCCAGCTGTTTTTCATCTTAATACATGAGACAAAGGATGCACCCAGGGACTTTTGTCATATGACAAATGAGCTCCACAGAGTCTCTTCTGACAGCTGTCCCCATCTCCCAAAGCAGATTTTTTATTTAACGTAGCTGTTGTTGTGTCACCTGGCAGCACTGGCCAGCTTCACATCTCTTCTCCAGTCAGCAGCCGTGACTAAGAGAACACACAGCAGTGTCCGATCAAACTCCAGGAGCTGTTTTTGAGACAGTTGGGTGGGTGCTGGCTGCAGAAGACAGCAGGTTAATCTGCCCTACCATTCAAGTGGTTTTGTGGTTTGCCCCGGGCTGACAGCTGCCCCACCTAGATTGCTACCAGCACCAGAGTGACGCTGGCGCTCGCTGTTTCAAAGCCACCTCTGCAGACTAGGCTGCAGCCTGCAGCACAGGCATCACCAGAGGTTCTGGCCCAAACAGGAGATCATTTAAAATGACACATGAAGGGTATGGGAGGAGTATATAGCCATTGATGTTTCATTTTCATACACTTATGTTTTACATCTTTCGGCACTATAATTAAAGCCATCATGTTATCTAGTCTCCTCTGTGCCTCAGCCGTATCATCTTTCAGACGCTTTTTATAGGCACTGTTGCAAAAGAGAACTCTGAGGAATAATTAAGGAGGATAACTTCTTCTAATTTTTAGCTATTACACATCCGAAGTGCAGTTTTTATCTCCTCTCTGTAACATTCTCTGCACAGATGTACCATGTTTTTGTGTCCCATAAAACATACAGTTATCGGCTCACAAAGGGAATATTAGCAGTGCAGGAGAGAAAAGGCATATCAGCTACACAAAGGCTGATCCAGGGTGACTCGATGGCGGAGCAGAGAAGCAAAGCTCAGAGAAGTAAGAGTGCATGTCAGGAGCGGGAGGCAAAGTGAAAAGCTTTGGAAGCTCAGGTGAGGCTGGATGCTGACCAGACAATGGTCACAAATCGGTGACATGGGTTGGAGAGAAAAATTTAGCAGATGTGTTTCAACTGAATTGCAAGTCAGAGAGGAGCTGTTAGGTTTTAGCAGCCACTCATGGACCACACAAATATTTCACACCTCTTGCACCTTTACACAGGGATGGGAGATGCAACAAACAATCCCAGCAAACAATGAAGTCAGAGTACCTCTGCAGGGCTCCTTGCTGCCAAGTCCAAGAGAACTGGTGAACTTCTTGTTTTATTTATTTTCTTTTAGATGTGGCTCTTGGAGCAAGGAGACGAAGAATTGCTTTGGGGACACACAGGCTAAACTGAGTTCTGTTTGTAACAATAGGAGTGTACACTAAAGCAAAACCAGTCCAGAATTTGGCCCAGGACTCCCAAAGTAATGTCTTCTGCATGTTTCATTCATCCTCTACTCTTAATCAATAAGTACTAATTCCTGTATCCTCTCATTTCAGCAAAAACAAAGTTGTTATAGTTATAAATGACATAAATGGCTTTACACTCAGGCATAATAAGAGACACGATGGAAAAACAAGGCAGAAAGTGGTTTTGCTAGAGCTATTCGGATTAGGCCTTTTTTTAACCCCAAAATGGAAAGCAACTGAAAATACTTCGGAAATTCAGGAGATTTATGGGTTGTTTATACAGCAGATGAAAACAATGGACTTGAATGTCTCTATATTTTAAAGCTCCAAGGTAGGGGAATAGTTTATATATTAAAAATAACCAGGTTCTCTAGGTTCTATTGCCTACAGAAAACTTAAATCTAAAATAATTGGGTTTTGAAATTTATTTCCTTTAACATGTGTACAAGATTAAGTGGCTACAAATACAAATGCTAGTTATTCTGAAATATTTATAGTGAATATCTGAGTTGCTTATTCTGGCAGCTTCCATAAAAAGGGATCAGTTTGGTATCTACATTTTTATTTTTTTTTCCCAAATAAACATTGAGAAAAATCATAAGGACAAAGAAATGGATAAAATTCATTCAGAGTAAAGTGTAGAACATACCCCTACCTCAGTTCTCTGGCAAAGAAAAGCCATAACATGCATAGTGCAAGACTAAGTTAAACTTAATTTCCAAACAAGGTACTCGAATAAGCAGTTGAAATAAGTGGGTTGCAAGTCTGTAATTTTCTATTTTCAATGCAGCTATATCTGATTTACACCTTTTCTCTCTCTCTTCCCTTCCTGCCCCCCCTTAAATCATAATTTCTTTATCTTCAGCATTATAAAGTACAGTCACGTACCCTCTAGTGAGCTACACAGCAACTGCATCTTCCTAGAAGAATTGTCATCTCATTTAAGAGTTGTGTCTTTACACTACTATGTACTATTTTTCTCTCAGAGGTATTTTATGTATTTTGAACTCAAGCCTCCTGAATCATGTAGTTCTCTGCGAGTCCCTCTTTTAAGGACAGGAAATGAAATGTCCTAAATTAGGAAACAGAAATCCCTCACTCAGAGAGCAACATTTAAAGCAATGCTAGATTTTGGAACTCCTGAAGTCCTGTTGCTTCAGCTAAGTAGCAAAGGCTTGGTGAATCAAGAACTTTTTTGTAAGAGTTTTCATATCACTTGGGGAACGCAAAAATCCTAATCTGAGAAAGAAATGCACAAGATGCTACTGATTCAGAAGCTGTGATCATGATACTGTATTTGTACCATTAGTACCACAGTACTGTTACAGTTTGGATGTGCTTTTGTGCTTTGGAAATAAGCTCTCTCTACCTACATACCACTGAGCAAAGTAGACTGAGGCACATCTCTGAACATCTCACAGCACCAGGCCCTGGGCAAGGATCTTTTGTATCATGCCCTTTTGGACTGCATCATCTGTCAACTTTTAGGCAGTAACCATTTGGAAATGGAGCCCTGCTGGTGCTGTGAAAACAATCCTTGCAGAAGGTTCATACCACACTAACGCTTTGGTGGCTTTTCAGCCTTCTTCTTCAGTGGGCTCTCTTCAAATACATCAAGATGTTTTATGGGCCACGTATGCCTTCTATGCCACAGGCTGGGAGCTTCCTCTTTAAAGCAACACACTCATTCTGGTCAGATAATTCAGGTCTCAGTCAAAAGCTTCACTCATCCAAGTAAAGTTTAACACATGCTTAAAGCAGTTCAGGACTGGACTGAAACAAAAGATTATGCAAAACTTGCTATGGTTCCTTTTTGCTCATTTGTGCCCTCCCAGTGCCTCATTACCCACATCCTTACAGAGACTTACTCTGTCAAAATACATAGTATTTAGCCTGATACTAATAGAGGCTAATTGATATTAAAAGAACAATAATCACTGTTGCTATTGTCAATAGTAATAATGAAACATCTTATTCACTTTGTACAAGTTACAGATGTATAAAATATGTGATTCCTATTTTATTATCATTATTATCATTCTCCATAATTAATAAAAATTGCTCTGTAATTATTCTGGAAGCAACAACAGCAAAAATAGAGAGAAATTTAGTACTAATCCCATGTCTCTAGATATGCTCAGAAAATTACGTGATACATCACAAAAACTAGCTGCTGACATGCAGATCAAGTATTATCTTTGGAATGTCAGTCTCATCTGAAAAGTATAAAATGGCTTTTTGAAATGTTAATTTAATTTTTTTGTGATGAGGAACTGTTGTATCCAAGTTATGCAGTACCAGGGACTGTCACTCACTACTTTGCCATCCTATCAGCTTTAAAACTAAAAAGCAGCACAGAAAAAGTATTTTCCAATCATTAGGCTTTGGCGTATTTTCCAGATAGTAACTCCTGGCCCATACACTTCCATGAAGTCTGTTTTCAGCTATGATATGTTCAGCTGTGCGCTTAATTGGTAGGTTAAGCATATATTACCTTGATTTTATGGGCTAACCTACCTGAAGAGATGCATCAATCCTAAAATCCCCTTTCCATAGGGAAGAGCTGCAGATTATAAATATGTTTTTAATGTAACTCTATCTCATCTATGTAGAAATTTACATAGGAGTAACTACTGCAGTGTATAAGCCTTGCCATTCCAACTGGAACAGTAGTTGCAATTTGTCCATGTTGGGCAACAACAAATGACCTTCATATAAAGATGGCTATCTGGATGCAGCCAGGTAGTTATTCCAGGGGAAATTATGGCTGACAACATAACAGAGTCTGGTTAGTAATCCAAGTGACAACTTGGAATTTGTAAGATTAAGTAACAATGCCTGGATTGGACCAGGCCAAGACAAATCAGACTCCAGTGGGAACACTAGGGCCTAAACGAGCACTAAATTTCAGGAATCCATCTAAAGATTCAAGATTAAAACCACCTCATTCCTTCACTTACATCCCCTTGGCCTAGCTCACAGCCTAGTGCTGTGTTGGTGAATGCCTATCTCTTTAAGCCAGTGTCTAGCCCAACTCTTTAGCCAGTAATTTACAGCAGTAACATGCATTATTTATATGAAAAAAAAAATAATAAATTGTTAGCAACAAAGCCTGTTTCTTATTACTGAATATGGTTTCCTATCTTAATATAGCCCATCATGGGTCATAAACAAAGGAAAAAAACCCACAAAGTTTTACTACTCACATTAGAACCTTTCATAGTGGATGAATGTTTATTTCCAAAGCTTTCATCCAGAAGCAGAGATCGGAACATGTGTGGGTAGGTACAACTACATTTATACTCAGGAGGAAGGATGACCACCTTTTCTGCATTGACAGCAGTCTGCTGAATTTCCCTACCTACCAGGTATACCCACCAAACGAGAAAGTTCATGATCCTAAAATAACTCAGTGCATTTGGAAAACTTGGCAGGAGAGCTTTGACCTGCCCTATGTTCACATCATTTTTACATGTATTTATTTTTTAAATCAGTCTTGCTGTCTCACTTTCCCACCTGAGAAGCAGAGCTTTGCAATTTGTTATTGTCTCCTTATCAACTCTTCTCTGCCATTTAAACGTTGTACTCCAGCCCTTCTCATTCATTTAATGTTTAGTAATCTGCTAGCACCATCTTCTTACTGTTGTATAATGCTTTAAAGGAAGCTAATTAACAAAATACCCTGAGCCCAGTGAGCATAATCATCTTGGTAACTAAGATAACTTGGACTCAACTTAAAAAAAAAAAAACAACAACAAAACAAAACATCAAAAAAACCCAACAACCCAACGAAAAACAAGCTAGATACTTTTGTCTGAATCACTATGGTCTTTTTGTCTGTGCCACAACTAAAAAGAATTGGCATGTAGGTTTCAGAGCTACTAAGTCCCTGCAGCTCACCCTGCCTTTTAGGTCTTTCCTTAGCTATGGCATAAACACAATGGAGGAGAGCAATAGTAGCAAACCTGAGTTAAGGTTGTATTTGGAGTCCCAGTAGAAGACATAACTTAGAGTGCATCCTCTCCTCCCAGGATGACTAAATTACATCACCCCCTGTGGTCAAGTCTATATGTCTTTTAACTGCTTAAATGTAGAGAGGGGTTTGGAGGTCATCACCACCCGGAACATAAAAGAGACATTTTCTGAAAAATTAAGAGCAATATCAGAACCTTTGTTCCCTCCATCAACTCTTTCAGGAACTGTTGTGCTGATGAGAGATGATGCTGGCAAAGGCTCACACACTGACCTCTAGAAAATAAGAGAGCAAAAGGGCAGATTCTGTGCATCTCCGTATTAGCAGTCCCAATTAGCAGTCTCAATACCAGTCCCACTCCCAGCAGGGAGTGTAACACTGTAACTCCCAGTGTTACAGGGTAGGACAGGAAAGTCTCTGGAAACACCCTCACAGGCAATAAATTACAATCAAACGTGCTTCAGAAGAATTTAGGCAGAGCTCTGAAGACACAAGAAAGCAGTCTACATACACACAGCTTGTACTGTGTAATAAATCTAATGTGTCTCTCATTCAGAATTAACTGTCCTGCTCTTGCTCTAATGAAGTACAAGGTCAGCATATTCTACCCACCTTCACTGAAAGCAAGTAATAAAGCTGTATGTGTCTCTGTGCAGCATCAAAACAGATTTCACACGATTGTTTTAAATAGCAAGAGCACTGCATGGGAAGATGTCTGTATTTTCTTAATAGCTGTAACCATGCTACATAGCACATGTCAAAATTCTGAAAAGAGAACAGATTCCCAATGCTTTGTACAATGTATATAGTTTCTTTGCTTTGATGTCTCTGCTTCTTTATTGTATTAAATTATATGGATTTAAAAAGAACGTTGTCTTTTGTCTTATTACTGAACTGTCAAACATTATTTAAACTAAGAGAACAGCCAGGGCCTCCAGAACACTTTGAGGAGTGAAGGAAGAAAAAAGGAAAGCTGTTAAGTATCCTGCCTATTCTCACAATTAGGTATTTCAGCCACAGAGATTGTGGGGGGACCACTGTGTCCTAAAAGTTACTGTAAGTGACTTTAAAACTTACATAAAAAAGGGATCTATCCTATCACTCCTTACAGGAGTCCTGCATCCATCTGCCACTACATTTTTCTGCAGTTCCCCTACTTTTCTTAAATTCTTCAGAGGGACTTCTGCACTTCAAGCTGGAGCAGTGATGGGAAGTGTTTTTGCTCATTGTTTTGGTTATGGGGGTGAAATTTTTGGCATATTTTTTCTTCTAACAAATAAGCATGACAGAGAAAAAAAGATCCATTTATCATTTTTTTTAATATCTAGGGAAAAATGCCTGCCAACAGGAATTATATTCCTTCCATTGACTTTTTTTTCTTTATCTGGAGCATCATTAAAATCAATACCACCTGTTGTGGAGGATTTTGGTGCCCTAAACACAGATTTATGACTTTAGAAGGAATAAGCAAGAGGAATACAGAAATCTCATAGAGTAAAGATCTGCTGCCATAGCAGAGATGTGTACATCAAATACACCTGTATCTTCAGAGAAGCTAGAAAAGTGCTCTTTCAAATCACTCACACAATTGTAGACCTGAATAAAAAGTGTGGCCCTTTGAAGTCAAAGGCAAAACTCTAGATTACTCTACCCTGGCCACATTTTCAGCTTTCAACTCAGATTTGAATGCAAATTTAACAAATCACCTGGCATAATATGGTTCAGGTTATTACAAAAGAGGCACAGGAGAACTGACTATGCCATATCAGCATCCTGTGTGCTGAAGTGGAGACCTCCCTCGCCCTTTGCTTTGCCCTTACTCAGTGGGAGTTTCCACACAGCTCAGTAAGAGCTCAAATCCCAGCCTGTAATCCAGAAAACAGTCAGCTTTTATTGAACTGAATGGTCCCTTTTATAAAAATAGTCCCTCAAGTTCACATTCAAGGATCTGGGACACTGGAATCTGTTGACCTGGCTCGAGATCGCTTAGGCCCTGGACTTCCACACATCTCTACCCTTAACATCAGAAAAGTTCAAACGCTAGCACATTGTGATAAATCACTATTTTGAGGTCACAAGAGGGAGAATTAAGAGTTTAAATGGAAAAATGTTAATGGAAGTGACATGAACTTACAGGTCTGCAATTGGCTATATTTAATAAATGTAGTTCACATATTTCTTGTAGATAATACAAGCATGAAGAAATGCAAGTTCTTGCACCCTTCATGTGCTGCTTCTGAGCCAAAACCAAAGCCTGACAAAGAGCAGAAATGGATAAGGTCAACATTTAGTCCTGCTGTATAAGCTCAGCATAGAGTGTAGGCAGGAGAGTGTTAATTTCTTGGGGCAGTGCAGGGTAAATCAGTTCCTGGAGGGCTCCATGCAACAATGGCTAGATGGCTTCTCATAGTTAGGGTATGTTCTGCTGCTCTCCTTAGTGCAGAAAAAGCATACATTTATTTTCTAGTTTCTTACATAAAATTGTAGAATGGCTTGGGTTGGAAGGATCCATAAAGATCATCTAGTTTCAACCCCCTGTCGTGGGACACCTCCCACTAGACCAGGTTGTCTAAGCCTCATAGATATGTAAAATAAATACAGCTAGAAAGATGACTGCTAGACACATAATATCCAGGAAGTTCTAGTATTTTTCCTCTCAAATTCCAATGCTTATAAGTGTATCATTTAAGACATGGAATTTATAAAAAAAAAAATCATAAGAATGTAGATCAATGGTGTATGTTTTATACATTCTGAAGTCTTAAAGCACAGTAGCAACTTCATTACTAACACTAGGGAATAAGCTCAGATAGCACAAGATAGGGAAAAATTAATGAACGTTGGTGGAACAAAGCAAGAAAACTGGTTTTGCCACCAAAACCAACTTGCTGGAGAACTATACACTGAAGATCCAGTTCCAGCCTTCATTTATTAGCATCAGGGCCAGCTTAGGCAGCTCTTTCCTCTTCCTTTCTTCTTATGCAACCTCTCAGCAGAGCTGGTTCAGCTATCCATGGGATGATGTGGAAAATCAGAGGTAGGTATTAACTTACACAAACATAAACATGCACAAATCATAGAATCATAGCCTGGTTTGGGTTGGAAGGGACCTGAAAGATCACCTAGTTCCAACCCCTCTGCATGGGCAGAGACACCTTCCACCAGACCAGGTTGCTCAAAGCTGCATCCAACCTGGCCTTGCACACTTCCAGGGAGTGGGCATCCACAGCCTCCCTAGTCAACCTGTTCCAGTGTCTCACCACCCTCACAGTAAAGAATTTCTTCCAAATACCTAACCTAGATCTACCCTCTTCCATCTTAAAACATTACCCCTAAAATGTTTAAAAAAATAAGTCTTAAACAAGGTGAAATCAAAAAGTATTATTTTGACCCAGAGCAGGCCACTGATCTCATTTGCCATGCCACATGACATCAGCAGTTCGGTGGGCTAATATGGATTGCAACAAAAAACTGGAGTCAGAGACACAAGCAATGGATGGCACAGGGAAGGCTGTCTGCAATCAGAGGCTCTCAGCAAGATTAATATTTGTTTCCTGTTGATAAATTAAGTCCCATGAATACCACTGAAAGCAGAGGTAGGAGTGCTGTGAAGGCCTGATGTTTAGCACTGCTTAGGAAACATCTCAAAGGATGAAAATTCACAGCTCTAACTTTAGGAGGTTGAAAGTTCCTAAACTTGGCGAGAACTCTGATTATACTTTGATTATATGCTTTGAAATACCAGATCCCAGTCATAGCTGCATGTATAGACTAATAATACATTTAATCAATTATAGAAAAAAAATCAAGGCAGAAAAAAGGTTTAAATGCATTTCTTATGGTTTGAGAGACTCGTGCCGGAACTCATCATACCTGAGTGCTGTCATTTGCCAGGCTAGCATTATGAAAAATTTTTGAGCCTGCTGTAGTGTAGGAACTTTTTTTTTAAGGAATTCCCCCCTACAGGCTTCCTTCTACTGAGGCCAAGAATTATATAATTTCTCTTAATAGGAAGCCTACTTCAGCACAGACTGGAAGAAAGGTACAGATTTCTTCTAATCTTCTTTAAAATGCTTTTGCCTTCTTACTTGCAAGAATTTAACACTGAAGCCTTCACAGTCTAATGTAAAAAAATTCTGTCTGTGCAAAGACTAACAACTGAGAGGGCCTGACCTTATTTGGTATCAAAATAAAGTCACCAACGGATTCATTCACATGAAGAAGTCATGTAAGTACTGCCTCATAACTTCACCTATATAACTTTATTCTAACAGAAGCACTTCTGGTTTAAAAAGCACCTTTTGGCCATGGAAAATTGAAGCATAGTATATGCTATCTTGCACAGATTGTCTTAGTCTCCTGAAGATACATGCAACAAAAAAACTCATGACAAATGCCAAAGCAGCAAAAAAGTTGCTTAGCAATCAAAGCAAAGTGAATCTTTCCAATGTTTTGAAGCTGAGTTTACAGCAGCAGTGTTCACCATTTAAAATCAGCCCTTAACAAAAGTAATTGCTGAGAGAATCACTTCTGCTATACTTAGAAGAAGGACACAATAGCCATGAGGGAATTCCAAGCTGAAAAATCACCCTTTTTGGTTTTGGCCTTAGCCACATCCTGCTCCAAAGTATAGGATGGAAGCTGAGTGCTCTTATAGAGAGGAAAGCACAAGACAGCTGGGGAATTTACCATCTTTCCAAACACGGTGGAGGAAAACCAGAAGTGACATGTTCTAACATGCATGTAGGCAAACTTGTTGGTTTTTAATGTACAAACAGAAAAACAGCCCAGTAACTGCCTCTGTAATTTCAAATATTAGAAAAGAAAGAAAAGAAAAAATGAATTATACTTGTCTCATGATTTGTGAAATCGCAGCACTAGCAATACCAGCAATTTTGTCCAGAGCTTAGCTTCAGCTTATGACAGGATGTACACAACCGCAGGAGCAGGAATTGCAGGTAAAATTAATGAATTATCTCTTTAACCAAACAAAGCAACATATGCCACATTCCCTTCCTACCATCCCCCTCCTCCAAATCCATAACCTCAACTAGCACAATAGGGAGAGAAATAAGAAACACGTTTATTTTTTTAATTACCTTGAGTATCAAGTGATGCCTCATGCTTAATGCCTGAGATAGAAGAATTACACTCAGTTGTAGACTGAAGAACTTACAAGGGAAAATTTGAATTCCAATCACTAAAGTGATGAATTAAAATCTTATTAACTGTTGACATCACCAAAGCTAATGTCTAGAGGAGCTCCCTCTTCCTGGCAGGATCCACCAATGAACATTTTCTGCCTACTTCAGTGACCTTTTAGTAGAGGGCTTTTGTCTTTTTAAGTGACTCAGGTTTTTCCAGCTTCTTTGGAGATAAGTTCAGTGTGTAAAACCATCACTGAAGCAACATTATTTAAAGCAGCTTCTAAATTGCATCCCTTTTTGACATCACCTTTCTTTACAGAAAACACCTACCCTGCTCTGCAGTAAGAATCTCTATACGATAAATGTCTTCCCCACTCACATCATTCATGCCCTACTTTCCTATTAAATATCCTCATCAGATATGGATAAAATGTAGACATTATTTTTTAAAGGAAAGCGAGAACAGAGATCATCATATGAAGACTGCTTATTCATACCTATTTCATACCTATTAAGAAATTCCCACATACATATATATACGTATATATGTATTTATGCTTTGCTTAACTCCTGTTTTGGGCACTCGCAGAGCTACCTTACCCCAAACATTTTTCTGTATCATGCTGTGAGCTTCTTATTGTGACTGCATATTCATGCAGCATGATGGAGAAATATGATCAGAAATATGAATGCCAGAGTGACAAAATGAAAAAGCAGTCTTAAATATACCATGTAGATTAAAATTTAATTCTTGGGACTGTGCAAACATTTAATAGCAAGACTTTACATAGGAGCTACACAGGAGCTATGCCCCAAAAAGAGGGCATGCATTGCCTGCATCAAACTCTGGATTGCAGGGGTTTCTCAGAGTTAAGTGGCAGGTTTCTCTTGAGCACAAATGTGCAAATATATACCTCGGGTCTAGCTCAACACACTTTCAGAACCGCCCGGGAATATCACATTCTGAAACCAAGGTATTTCTGTCAAGTTAGGACTCAACAGCTGAGCATTTGTAGAGCTGTTTTCAATTATAACATTAAGTCCAACAGTTTAAAGCCAAGACTCTTAATTTACAACAGTACTTGTTAATTT
Organism: Chaetura pelagica; assembly: GCF_000747805.2. NCBI lineage: Eukaryota > Metazoa > Chordata > Aves > Apodiformes > Apodidae > Chaetura > Chaetura pelagica. The sequence goes on along the minus strand of NW_009954313.1, from coordinate 1,261,928 downwards.
ACAACGCTGAGCTTGTATAACGTTTAAGTAAACACTGCACTTCTGGATGACAGAAAGCTAAACAATGAAATAAAACTTCAGAAACATATCTACTCCTGCAGTTTTCAAAGAGCTTCCAGTTCTCCAAAAACAAACAGCTCCCAGCTGCCCAGCATTCATAGTCATGCATCCTGTGCCGCTCAGTATGGTGAAAGAGACCAACAGCCTCAATGTTTTTCATTCAAAAGATCCTTCCATCAAATCAGATTTTAAACGTATATCCAGCTTTCATCCACTGCATTTAGTTTTGCTTTGTGAAGGGAGAGAAACGCAGAGAAGAAAGTAAATGCTAAGGAGAAACACAAACTGTACTTTATTTTTACCACTGTCCTCAAGTCCTTCTTCCAATTAAGCTAAACCCTAGTCGTTTCAACAAGTGTTCCAGCTGCTTCCTCACATTTGAGCCTTCTGTGGCTCAAACAAGACAAACTGCAAGCTCTTCTTCCTAACCTTCCATTGCCTCACGTCCTTTCTCACTTAAAAAAATCCCAACTTTTAGCTATTTTTTTTTTCTCTCTCTAAAATGCCACTCTCCTTTTCTCACTCTTGCCAAGACCTCAATACTAGAGCTGCTCAAATAAGAAGAATCTGAGCAGAATGTCAGTTTTTCACAAAATATCTTCAATATATTTGTCTAAAACCCAAAACAAGATGGCACTGGAAACATACTATTTTTCAGTGAATTACTGCATTTGTCAGAGGCACACACTTCATTTAAAACAACCATTTGACTGAAAAATCTATGTTTTACTAAACCATCCCAAAGGCCTGCTGTTTCAAAAACTCTGCAGAGGATGGTCCCCTTTAAGATCCTACTTGGTTTTCCCCTCGAGTCTATAAAATCAGAGTTTTCAGAAGTTTTGAGCTTTATACTCAAATAAAGCGGTTTGGAGAACATTTCAATATGGAAGCCCTTGAAGGGGCAAGAATGCAGAAAATGTGTTTCACAATAGTCTTCCATGGTACAGAGTATGAAGAAAGGACTCAGAGACTGGGAAAGCTGAGGCATGTTCAAAGAAGATGAGAGCCCAAGGGCAGGTTTTGCAAAGCCTAAATAATGACTTGAATAACACTGGTGAGCCACGGAGCAGGACCAAGAGCATCAAAGGCCTCTTAGGGAGAAATGGGATAGGACAGTGGCTCGCAACAGTTCTGTGAATATGCACAGTTTGTGATCTATAATACCATAACAAATTAAAAAAGGGATTAATAGACATTATATTCTTTGGGGATGGGTGGGAGGGTGTGCCACATTAACCCAACAACATTTAGTCCTTTGGGAATATGCTGCCTATTTGTGAGCAAAACATTGTGTAACAGCCTAGGAAAATGCCCTCCAGACTCTTTGCCAGGTCTCTGAAGCAATCCATCTAGAAGCATATATAGTCTAGTCCAGAGAAAGGCCGAGAGCGACAACTCCCTCTAAAATTAATGGGATTTTTGAGTGTTCAGCATCCCACAGATGGCCAAGCCCTTTATGTAACAGTAATTGCAGACTGTTCTCTGACTTGGGTGGGGAGAGGCTTGGGGTTGACGACCTGAAAAGCACTCTGCCAAGTGGCCATTCAACTACTGTCTTAAGACAGAAATCCTGACATTAATTGCTTGTTCATTTTTGAAGGCAAAATTCCCAATGACACCAGTGGGGTTCTGCCTATGTCAGCAAGGACTGCAGGCTTTGAATTATTGTTGATTATTACTTATAAAGACAAAAAAACCCACAGTGATACTCTCCAGCAAGATCTTTTATCACATGTGCATCTTTAAATTTTGAGAGTTCTGTCTTTTTTTGGGTCTAAAATAAAGATGAAGATACATAGCATTGAAGTCCCCTCACAAAGAGACCAAGGTCATATTCTAGTATAACTCAGCAAGCAATAAATGCTTTCAATGTAAAAACATGAGACAAAGTCAATCCCTAACAAAAAAAAAAAAAAACAAACAAAATATCCCACAAACCAGAAACACGATAGGAAGAATATTATCTCATCACAATACTTGAACAGGAAAGAAAAGCAAGTACTGAGAGCTAAATCAAATACTGAGAGGTGGGAAGTTTGAAGCAGAAGGCTTACTATGAACTGGAGAAAGGAGGGATGTAACGCTACTAAATGGAAAGGGTAGTATTTTACAGAAAAACATTAGATTAAAAGATAAGTACTATCATGTCAAACCAATCTGCTCTCCTGTAACAGGATACATGACTAGTGGATTGCAGTGATACAATAAATATCATACAGTTTGAGCAGAGCAAGTCTTTTAACACTGTCTCCCCTGATATTTTCATAAGCCACCAAGGGGGAGACAGACTAGATGAAACTAGGTTCACTAACTAGAAATACATATATACACATGTGTATCTGTGTATATATACATATATATACACACACAGACATTTCCAAGGGCACTCTCCTCAGTAAGGCAATTCTAGTATTTTTAATCATGGCTTGAATTATAAAGCTATTAAGGGAATTAAATAAATGCTGTAAGTGGAAAAGGCCTACAAGGACAATGAAGACAATTATTATTTCTCATAACAATGCTGATAGTATTGAGAAATAGAACATTTTGGTTTTTTTTAAATAAAAAAATCACAAAACAGCAGCCATGGGGACTTGTGACTAAAGAGTAAAAAATGTATATTAATATATTTTTTTGTTCAGCAGAAACAGAAGGCACATGAAAGAATATACAGTTGATTAAGTCTAGCCATAGTTAGACCACACAACATAAGGAAGCCTAAAAAAGAATTGCCAGAAAAATATATCATGCTTTTAATTAGTGAGAACTTGTAACAACCTATAGAGCTTCAAACAGGACTAGAGAAACAAACATGAAAGCATAAATCACAGCTAAAATGATCTAACAGGTATAAACCAGATGTGTTCCCCTTCTTGCCTCCTTATTTTTAAGCTTGTTTTTAACTCTTGCAAACTCAGGAAGAACCTAGGTCGTCCAGTTCCAGTTACATTTCACCCACGGGTGCCCCAAGGTCACACAACAGGAGCAGCGTTGGCAAAGGGCTGGTAACAGATGCTATAACATTGCATAGGGATTCCACTAGCAAAACAAAGAGGCTTGGTATAAAAGCATGGCACAGCAAATTCCATCACTCCTGCTTCCTGCAGGGAGGAGGGTTTCCATCCACCCAGTTTCTCTCCTCACTTGCCCTCCCCACTAGGCTCCAAATGCCCCGTCAGTATGGACAGTCCACATTCCTCTGGCCTACCAAGAAAATATTAATACATTCCTAGCACAGCACTGAGGGCAAAAAGTATGACCAAGAGATATAACTACACTTCTAGCTCTCATAAAGTGAAATATAGTACATCACTATCAGGCAATACAGGTAACACAGAGAAACATACTCACAGGGAATAAAAAAAAGGTGTGGCTCATGAAACTGGAATTGAGCATGATTTGTTGAATGGCTGTTTTTATTTTACACCTGCTCAAAGCACCAGTAAGCTTTGGAGATAGGCACCAGTGCTGAATCTCATGGATGTCTATGGGACTGCAAGCGAGTACGAGGCTTGCCCAGGCTGCACACTCAGATAAAAACGCACTTAAGTGTCTGGCTAGATCAAGAACCTATGGACCTTTAACTTACATTAATTGACAGAAGAATGTCCTCTTGCAGTAAATCACAATAGGTTTTGTATCACTTTGTGGATAACTTGCTTATCAAGCATTGGACAGAGGTCCAGATGTTGCACTGAGAGCTAAGTAGTGCAAGGGTATGTCAGTACAGTTTTCAGTGAAGCCATAAATCTGCTGAATTGCTGTGTGACTCCTACAACACCAAGTCAAAGTGAACTGCATATCCTAGCAAAATAAAACATTTCATATAGATTACTTTTACAGTGTGGCCTTACATTGCCATTTGCACAATAAATATTGTCTTATGCAGTCCTGTAAAGTCATGTGAGAAGGTTTGAGATCACACAGAGAAACGCATAAAAACTGGTTTAAGGAAGAGAATTCATTCCCACATGCTATGACATAAGACTTTGATACGTTACTTTCAAAATCTGTTGGGAGTTTTGCTATTAAACACAATACCAATAGGATTTGGATTTGAATTAGAGGATTTTTTATAACACCTGTGGATGTTTTTAAATTCCACAATACATGTTAGATCTCCAGACTGAATCTGGCAGTGGTCAGAAGCATTCTTCTTTTACTGTCTCTAGTTTTCCTTGGTAGTAACTGCTGGATCTCACTGACTTTCCATTCATATTTCCATATGACACAGTATGATAGTGGTTCCCACATCAGATACTTCACGTATCTTTACCTTTCCATCTAATAAAGATTTATTCTAGACTTCAGTAACAGCCCTTTCTTAACAGAATGTAACCTCTTTCTCAGAAAACACACAAAAGGAAAACTACTTGAATAGTGCAGTACAAAAAAAAATTCCTAAGAATTAATAAAACTGATGTAACTACAGTGTATCTTTCATATTTCAACATTCCATTCATAACTAATAGGAAAAGCCTGCTCATTATTCAGCAGTTATTTTAAAAATACAATATTTGTGAGTTATTAGCACACAAGTAAAGGAATTAAAGATTTTTACAAGTCAGCTTTTGACATTGTGGATTCCTTAGTTTGTTTTCTGATATTAAAAAAAAATAATAATAATCTACTGAGCACTTGTTAACTTTTTAAACAAAAGTAATAGTATTCAAACCCCATTAACACACATCTTATCTATCAAAACATACTCCAGGTATATTCCATATCAAAATACACTCTAGTATATACTTCAAAATACACTGTATGAAATAGCACAGCTGCCTACTCCATTTAATAAATTCTGAATGAATGTTAAGAAGATAATAGGGAAAGAGGGGAAAAAGCAGAAACAGGCAATAGAGAAGTCAGGCTTGTATGATACGACACTAGTCCACTCATTTCTTTAATGCATCCCAGCCTGCATGAGTAAGGCCTTCTGAGGCTCCACAATCGAAACTTTGTGCGATTTCTCACTCAGAAAAACCCAGCGCAACAAAATAAGCCTTGCAATGTGACCCAGAGGACAACAAAGAAAGTTCTTGGCAAAACAATAAAAGATTCGATTTCCATAGCTATGGCCCTCTAACAGAGTATGTCCCTTTTTGATTAAACCAACTATGAGATCATCTCCAGCACAGAGCAAACAACTGCTATATTGTCATGCCAGGAGTATATTGCCATTTGCACTAAGGCAGGAAAGGCTTTCTACTTAACACTTAATTTATTTTTATTTAAACATTACCTAGCTGCAACATAAAACAACAAGAACCTGGTGCTGACGGGTGTGATGATCTCTCCACTCCTGGGCTCCACATCCAAATCAGCTTTTGGTCTTTTAAAACATATGTAACAAACACAGTCACTCCACTGAAGGAATGAGGTGATTTCTAAGGCAATGTATTCCCAAAGCATACAAAACTAGTTGCAGACAAAATCTGCACTTAGTTCCCAAAATCAATTTCTCTTCATGCTTTTTGTTAGGTTGATTAAAATCTCCCTTGGGACAAGTATTTCTAAAGAAAAGTGTTTTCTTTATTAATGAACGGGCTTATATAGTATATTTATTAGAGGTTGTCTTGTTTCCTAAGACTGGCATAGAAGGTAGCTTAAGAGTCATTAAAGAAATTGCCCATCAAACCCAGTTTTATAGACATAAGGAAGATGTGCTTCACAATAAAAAAAATGGCTAAGCAAGCAGGGAAAAGCTTAAAAAAATCTTGAAGTCTTAAACTGAACAGAAGACAAAGTGAACGTATCTGGACTGACTTGTTCTCCTGTATTCTTCCAGTGCTGTGTACAGATCACCAAATGAGGTGTGGTACGATTTAAGAAACATAAGAATTTATTTTCCTACTGTTTATTTCAAAGAAATAGTACCACTGGTTCAGAAAATCAGGCAGCAATAATCTAAAGATGTTTTACATTTAAAATCCTATAGTTTCTTAACGTGGCATCTGCTATTAGATCAAAATTTTACAAATCTTACAAAAAGGCCAGAGAATCTCTCTTCTGTGTTACCTTTTTTTTCTCTCATTGATTTTCATCCTAGGTCTTAAAAAAATATTCTTGTCCAGCTCAACGTACATTTGAAAAGTAAAAGCAGAGGCTTCTATGAGAGGCAATGTAAAAGAAAAAGTTTCCAGCAAATATTATTAGTTGCTACCCACTATACCCTACTGCAAACTTGTGTGAATGGAAATGGATTTTGCAAACAATTTGCTCTAATGGACATCTGCACCACTGGTATGGATAAAGGGATACAAAGGATATTTGTCTCCTTCCACAACATTTTGTCCTAAACTTGCCGTAATCATCAGCTATCCCTCTACTGTGCAAGAAATACAACTTCAAGAATGGACTGCAGGTGACATGTGGAGGAGTATCCAAATGGCTGAATCTCTTATACTTCAGCTTCTGTGACATTTAAATTTGGAAACTTCAAGACAAGACACCGTTCACTTTGAAGAACACAACAGTACTAAGATTCTGTTCAGGTGCACAAAGCATCTTACAACTATAAAAACCCAGTTCACAGTCCAATTATGATAGGGGAATAAAGACACTGCAACTTGCCCAATTCCACAGAGCAAGCAGCACTGAAACAGCCTCCAAACTGTGATTAGGCAGTGTATTGTGAGCAGTTACCATCAGGTACCCTAAGGAAAGGTTTGATTGCCCAAGAAGGACTGTCAGGGCATTGATGAGTTGAAATAGTTGCTGCCACATCAGCATTTAATACCATTTCCAAGTAATAAAGAAAAGAAGGAGAATCAAAGCTGACAGAGGAATTGAAATGGGACCAGCCATGATGTCAGTGTTGCTAACTGCAGTATCAATATTCTTTTTATTTGATCCCTTTCCCATAAGTAATCTGGGCTGGCACAGAAAAGCTTTGTGGTATTTCAAGTTGTGATACTTCAAATCTGTGCAGTAGCAACAGGAGAGCATAAAAACAGTAACTTGGATCCGTAGCTTCAGCTCAGGATGACAAAGCTGGTTGCTAGCAACGAGCATCAACAGGGACTGACCCTAGTAACTGTCTTCACCCTTGCCTGAAAAGCCCCTTCCCAATGGCCTGGCCACCTGCAAAAGTTATCTTTTGTAAACCTCCACCAGGATGAAAACTGGTTCCAATTCTTGTTCTAATGTCTTGTTTTCTTGCAGATTACCTGGTCTCTGCGAAAAGACTTCAATCAATCTATTTAGCACACTTGTTTGGATTAACCAAAGTATTAATCCCATACAAATGTTAATTACCACGGCTAAAGCAAAAAATGGAAGTCATCAATCAAAGCTTCATAAATCGTCAAAAGAAATAAGAAAACAAAAAAATTTAATTTGCAAGTATTCCTTTAGCAAATGTGAGCTGTAACTAATATAAAGTGCATGTTAGAAAGGAATGTATCATCTTGTTTACTAAGAGCTCAAAGACTAGGGCAAATAAATGGCTTCTGAGAGGACAATACTCAGGGATAACCAGTAACTCCCTCTTTTAATCCATCACAATCAATGACAAGAAATGTATCGGAATAGGCAGCTCTCCCTTTAACTCATTACTTTTCATTAAATGGGTTAAACAGCTTAAACATTGTGCTGGTTCACATTAGTGAACTGAAAGCACATCTAAGTATGTTCTCTGCATATGATTTTATGGCTAATTACAATTTATTTGTTGTATTTGGAAAGTATTTTGAGTTTTAAAATTACCTTACTTTCAGAAAAATACTGTAAGACAAATATTCAATATGCCCTTAAAGCAGACCTATAAATCAATGAATAACAATTTTTAGCTGTTTTTGAAAGCTTGGCCCTGTGGACATTTTTTCTGAAGGGCATCAGGTGTCAGGGGATTGCCTGTATAAACTTCCTGCCTGACAATTCTTCCACCTGGCTGCAGCTACCGGTCCAAGCTATGATTTCCATCTTATACCATTCTTACATAACAGCTTTGAAGTATCACAATATGAAATATCATGTAACATGTTATACCACCCTGGATTACTTACGGGAAAGCAATCAAATAAAATTGGCTCTTCTACATACAGCCCATGTGCTTTCTATGAATGTTTTATAACCATAGCTGTCGTTTTCCTTTTTTTTTTTTTCTTCTGATGAGAGTAACTTGTTGTAGAGGCACCTTGCCTGATATGGGACTTCGCACATGTCATATTATTCGCCTTCAGGGAGAATAAAAAAGAAGACAACCCCTTTTTGTGTGTTTTATGCTACAACAATGCTGCAACAACTATATTCTGTTTTTTTTTTTTTAATCTATATTATTTCCAGTAACAATATTAGCCAAAAGGACCAATTGCTTTGGTTTTGTTTTGGGTTTTTTGTTGTGGGGTTTGTTTTTTTTTCGTTTTCTTAATTTGGAATATGCCTACCAAAGAATGTGGGAATGGATCAAAGGTCAAAGAGATGGAAGAAAACCTTAGAAAAAAAATACCTGCCCACAGGTTACTATAATTAAAATGCAAAAGGTCTTTCTTCTCAACAGAAATAGATTTTTGCAGGGTCATAATGAAAAACAGGTATTAATGTACTTTTCTAAAACAAATATAGTAAGTTAACCATTTCCATGGTTAAGCTCTGGTGCTTATCTTCATTGATTATAAGTACAAGTCATCATAAAATACATTTTATTAATAAAAATGTTTATAGAGCAAGGATTTTCCTGAAAAACAAACAAACAAAAAACCTATACATTTGTGTAAATAATTTTGCAACTATACAATAAAGGAAATTTTAAGTCCAACCTTCACCTGTTGGCTCCATATTACATGTTGATATTCAATGTATGTGTTCCCAAAGTGGCTTGAGGGAGCAGAGCCATGAAAAGCCAGACACATACATTCCTCATGGATAAAACATAACACTTTTCAAGGGCACAGGCTAAAGATAATTGGTATTTACTACGTTTATACCCTTTTTTCCTCCATAAATACTCATTTGGACACCAAATTTATTTATTTATTTGTTTGTTTTACTCAAAGAAAGGAAACACCTCTAGCTTATGGGTAACTGACCCTTAATTTCGCCAATAGTGGCTTCACGCAGGATTTTATCTCTTGAGTTTTCTACTTCTTTAAATAGGAATGCACTGTACAAGCCAGTGGGTTTGTTTGAATTTGGGCACTTCCAGGATGGCAAAGCTTTCTTACAGCTCTTACATAGCACTTATTGGGTCTGGATTGCCTTGCTTGGACCCATCTGTCAAGGGATCAGAATGCCAAAAGCTCCTCTGATTCTATCCAAACTTTTTCCCACACTGGGGAAGAAGCCAGGATCCTGATGTTACCAGTAGCTCTCATTGAGGAGGGTGCAGCTCTCCAATTTTTCCACTCTGCACAAGGGCAGAGGGATGTTAACACCTCAGGGGGATTTTCATCCCACATGTTACCAGATCTAAGCTTGAGGTCCAAATCCTCATCCAAAGCAAAAGGAACCAACTCTCTTAACACCAGGAAGATGCTGTGGGAGCCCGGATGTTCACCGCCGGCCTGGGTGCACTGGTGCTTGTGTAAACACCGGCATCTGGTGGCAGTTTGGAGAATCACAGCTCTACCTCCAACACGGAAACACAACACGGAAAAGAAATACATTTCTTTTAAGAGTAGTATCTGCATGGATTGATATCCAGTTGAAAGATGATCGAACCTCTGATCTTGACCATCAGCTATACCAACAGCCTTGCAAGCCCCTCGTGATAGTATATTTATGCTCCTGGCCGTGAACTTGAGTAATTTCAGAAAGTTTCTAGAGTAAACCTAATACAAATGGTTGACTTGCACTACAGAGGAAAAGCTCTAAAGATAGTACAGGTGGACAGGGCTTCTACCTGTGGAAAACTAGATGCTGGAATTTGTATGGTACTGCAATTTGTCCTACTCTTAGACTAAAGCCAAGTTTGACTTCATATCATCAATATAAAGCTATTTTGTCAACTCAGACTTAAGCTATAAACAAGTGCTCAAAGATTAGTATGTGCCTTTTCAATGACTTCCCAGCTAGCACTTAAAACAACTTTGCATATCTATTTTAATCCTCAGTCAGCATAGGGCCAAGCCTTGCAAGATGCTGTTAGTGAACACGGACATCAACAGGACTTAAACCTCACACAACAGGGCCTCCTCTCTTAACTAGAAAACTGAGAGGGTTTATGTGTGGAACTGTTGTCATTCCCATATAGTTTGTTGTCTGTTGCAGTATCTTCTATTGCATCTCTGCTGCAACATTGGGGAGTTCTTCTTATGCAGTGTCTAGACAGATACTGCATATTTGAAATAGTATGAGTAGTTTGGAATGAGGCTTGTTTACAAGTCTGGAGTTTTATGTCCTTATCTGAACCAAACTGCTTGTGCTTCTGAGCATCACATATTGTCACTCAGCAGAAAGTTGTCTCTCCAGACAAGACATATTGCTCCAAATAGAGAACAGTGAGCAAACATTTGAAGCATAACAAAACTGGAAGGAACTAAGAAAACAAGGACAAGAATGACTCAAGGTCTCAGCTAAATTCAGTTCATTTCCTTTCTTCAAGAGGAAGATTAGAGAGGAGTAGATGGATGTCCTTGCATGTCTACCTGAATAGAAAAGGAGGAGACTGATAAGGGCTATTGAAACCAAGCAGATAAAACACAGGAGCCAGTGGCTGAGTCTGTAAAAATTCAGATCAGAAATCAGACAGTTTTTCTCCATTAAGTTTAACCATTGTTAAATGGTTAAACAGCAGTACACAGCTGTCATTGACTGTCTATCACTTTATGCCTTTAATTCAAGATTGGATATTCTTCAAAAATACATATGCTGGCCCAGGAAGCTCCTGAAGCACTGTAAAAAAACATAGGTTAAAGATCTACAGCCTGAATTGTGAAAAGAACCTGACTAAATGGTTTAACAATTTTGACCTTTAAAAACTCTGATTTGGTATCAAATTGAGCATGTGAATTATTCCTCCTCCATTTGCCAATTTCAGTGACTTCAACAGGACATCTGAACAGCTTAAATTTGAGCATGGGATTATGTGTAATACTGGCACAAGACCATGATTAGTACCTGTAGGAAATTACAGATGTCTAAGTAAAGCTGACCATACAGCAGCTGAAAATCCCACAGCATTCTCTAGAATAGGGAATGTTGCCCATTTCTCACTAACATTTTTTCCTTTCAGAGAAACCTCTTTAGAGATTTAGATCTGCTTACCAGCTGAAAGTCAATTACTCTTTACAGAATCTGTTATAATCAGACATTTAAAATACTTTGAAAGTAACAGAAACTTGGAAAGTTAAATTATGTTTCCATTCTTCTGACTTCATTCCAAGTCTGTAATGCCTATTACACATCAGCTGGGTTATATTTGAGACTCATTTTAAGTAGTAAGCAATGTTCTGGAGGTCAATATAATTTCTGACCTGGCACATCACAAAAGGTAGATTTATAAACAATATTGACTAGCTCATACCTAAGACATCACATCAAAACTATGCCGTAGTCTTTCTCAAATTCTTTGCTTTCTTCAAGTCTTTCAAAGAGTATGCCCCTTTATGCTACATAAGTCTCTCATTAAGAGCCTTAGAGCCATTTATACATTTTCTGGATTCCCCACAAATTTCAACCCTAAGTAGAAATTAATCTGCCCCAGGCTGGAGTCCAAGTACCAGGTTTTATAACCTACATCTTGCAGGCGAGTCCAACAGTTGCCACATTGACTTTCTGCATATGATATCAAAATCTGACTTGTCTGTCCTTTTAGGACACTGTACACCACATGAAATGACCTGCTGCTGCACAAGAAGCTACTGCAGAGCCAGAAATATCCAAGCACATACTTAGAAATCACTTAATCAAGAAAACAGTTTTCAAATCTGTATCTTTGCTATTTAAAATACTTGCATGTGCAGTTCATAGCACCTTCCAGGAGGTACAGGAACAGCAGGAAGGCAAGACAGTGATTATGATGGGTATGTTGCATGTATTTAAATACGTAAAAATGCCACACCAAGAATCTCAGGAAGGCTAAGAAGGAAAGCCTTCTAGCCTTCCTTGTAAAAGAAGCATGGAAAGACTTGAGTCACCTCATATAAAGGCCCTGCCTTATAGTACAATATCTGAGGTGGATTCCACATTTAAAGCAGGAATTCAAGTTATTTGCCTTTATATACATATATGTCTGTATGTATGTGGACGTGTGTGCACATATAACACATGTATCACATGTATGTGTTGTTGGCATTCAGAGGGCATTCTGCATAGGCTTTCTGCTCTCCTTGTCTGAAAGCTGATGAAGCACCTGGGAGTCTCCACACTAACCTCAGCAAACTTTGCTCAGGTCTCTCAAAAAGCACCAGGGGACAATCTGAATTCCAGAATTAATGTTGCTTGGAGTGGTTTCCAAGAAGGCAAACAAGAAACTTTTTTTTCCTCTGTGATCATAAAGCCTCCAAACTTTTTGGGGAAGCCTTTGAACTTCCATTAAAAGTGATCTGTTTAAGGTTTGGAACTGTCAGAAGAGAGGCAGTCAGATAAGCCAGGCCAATGTTGAAATTACTTGCTTCCAGCACCTCTACAGTTTAATCACATCTCCCTGAGCACCTCTATAAATAATTGAATTAGACATCCAAAAGAGATGACTGACAAATAGAAATTAGGCAAATAAAGATAATCTATCCTGTACTCAGGCCTCCAAAGAGATGCAGACCTACAACAAAGGAGCTTTATGTGTTCCACTGCCTACCATAAGCATTAAACTCCTCATGGCTGACACATCTTTGGAGCTGAAAACTGTTGGCAAAACATTTCTTGTTTTTGTCTCTGTCTAGGAAAATGAGATATTGTTTCTGTATTAAAGTACTCTGAAATGAGTCACCTACAGCAGCGTAACCTGCCATATCCATTTGGTAACAATAGAACAGACATCAATTTTCAATCTTATCAGAAGTCACCAGTCCATAAGTATTAGTGGCGCCTACTGAATTTTATCCAGGGATCTAACAGAAAACATCTGTTCTTTTACTTCACAGCAAATCAATAGATTAAATCAACCTTCTCTTTTCTCCTTTATTCTGTTCATTAAAGGCATAGGTTTTCTTTCATTTTTTATTCTATTTCTTTTAATAAGTCACTTCTCCTTGCAAGTCAAATCCTAGTATATTATAGAGATTTTTATGTCTCTTTCTGGGCTTACTTGGGGAGACATAGATATATGCCCTAGCAAAAGACAAGCAAAAGTAATTATTTTTGAGGCACATATTTACAAAGAGCTTGGTAAACTTATACCTAGCATTTGGACTGAAGCCCAGCAATAATTTGAAAATAATAAAGAGAATAGGTACTAAACCAAAACCATACTAGGACAAATAACATTTATTGCCTTTTTTTTGCCTTTTTTCAAGTCTGTAATTCATGCTACAAAATGTGATGCCCTTACTAAAAAGTCCAGCTCTGACCTCACAGGTTTCACCAATGTGCTATAACATCACAACAGTCCAGTATGATGTGTGTTGTTATGACACTTACTTAGACTAGATTAAAAACTGAACTATCTTTGTACACATTGTATTACCCCATCAGTAATGTGTATTAGGTTTGCACCAGGACATACTCAACAAAACAGCCTGGTATCCAGCCTAACATGCTTACAAATGAAAAGCACTCTTCACTTGAATAACAGACAAAACTGGGCATTTCTGGACTGAGAGGGACAAAGTTTGAAGTAGAAGTGATAAAGAAACCTTTTGTTTTGCTGCAAATAGCAGAATTAATATTAAAAATTGTCACCAAGACAGAAGAACTGAGAGTTTTCCTATTTGCACTGATGTTAAATATGTCTAAATACAGCCTGAGTTTTAGAATTTATTCCCTGAAAAGACAGCTCCAGATAAGGATCTTCAACTTTAAACTGAGAACAAACTTATCTACACAGTTTGCATCTTCTCTTTTACCTGTGGAGATTCCACACTGCTTATGCAGTCTCATGTGAAGCCAAAACATGATGAAGTACACATGAACATACCTCCTTTTCCCTCTGACAGGTACGTGTAAATAAAACACAGGAAGGGCATATTGGACTTAAGTTGAATTATGCTGAATTCCTTATACACATTGCAAAGGTATTATAAGAAGTGTATGATAGTTGTATTTCCTTATGTATGAGAAGTTGATAAACAGAGCTAGTCTATAATAAGGTGATATATACAAGTATATAAAATGCTTGAAGTCATCCAACAAAGATAAATCACTGCCTCATCTAGAGAACAGGAGTTCTGCTAGAATGCTTCGTAATACATCGTATATGTACTACAACCTGGCAACAGCTCCTACATTAAACTGGTAACACGAGAACAAGGTAGTATAGCATCCACTGTCTTGCAACAATTTTGGATCAAGGCTTTTGACCCAGACCACAACTGAATGAAGTAGCAGTAAATCAAAACCCATTTTGGCTCTATGACTTTGAAACACAGAATATAGCAACCACAGAAACATGTCATTTCTGTTTTTTTCCATCAATTTAGTGCAGTGCCATGAGAGACTTTCCACTGGGACTATTATCTGTCAGGGAACTGAAGCTTGAGGGAACTTCTTCCTGCAGCTTGAGGTGAGGATTAGGAGACTTTTGATTGGGGCAAAGTTATTACTCAAAATTAATTTAATATGGTGACAAGACAAAAAGAGATGGAAATAAAGAAACACTTCTTAGGACAACAGAAGAGGAGGTGTGAGGGGGAAGAACAGAAAAGTGGTAATCCACAGCCAAGCAAATGTTAGTCTTGAAAGGTGCAATGGCTCACCACCCCAGACTTGGGATATCTTGTCAGCCATGAAGTGAACTGATTGAAGTGTCATCTGATAAATGCCAGAACAAAGCCAGCCTAAAAGTGGGGTGTTATTGCTTTCTATCTCAGTTCCCATGAACAAAGCAGATTTTTTTCATTTGAGATTTCTTTTGTTAGTTATTAAAACAATGATGCCTCACTTGCTACTGAATAAAAATAAGAAACGGGAGGACCCAAGACTATTAAAACAAACTCCATAAAATAATTAAACCTCAGACCTACCCAAATGCTGACATCAAATGTGTAAAAGTCATTGATAGTTCTCCGTCTCATTATGGGAAACAGAGATTGATGAAACACAGCTGTGTTCACAGCAATTGATGGCATACATCATCATTTCCACAGCATTCACATTAAATTACTTAGCAGCTATAGTGCCAGTACAGATTATGGGATAGCCAAGCCTTTTCTTTTAATCTTGGGCATCTGGAATTCCAGGGTCAGATCAACCTTTTTTCCTTCCCCCTCACCCACCCCCCTTTTTTTTTTGTAGGCAAGACAGAAGTAGTGATACCAAAGTATGAGAATACCAAGTCTCCTCTAAGGAATATGTGTTCACATCACACTCAAAAATAACTCCTAAAGTAATTCCTAAATATTAATATGTATTAATATCCAGCCATGGGAGAACAGGAAAAGGGAGAGAGGCTTACACTAACAAGAAGTTAAAAAAACATCCTGTAAAATTATTGGCAATGCAGTACCCTGCTATATGAACCACAGCTGTGACTTGCCTGCTTTCATTGCATTAGATGAACTAGAAGCATCAGAACCTCAGAAAGGCAGCTGAAGTGACAGAAGGTTTAAATGATCCTTTGTAACCAAAATTAGACAGTACTTATATACAAGACCATTCTGGACCGTATTAAGTTGATGCTGGAATTGCAACCAAGGTGCATAAACACAGGAACTTTTGCACTGAAAGATTTTACTGAAATCCAGCTCATGTGATTAAAACTGGGCAAGTTTTAAGAGGCGGGTTCTGTATCTAGAGTAACTTTTATTTTGAAAGTAGACTGTACAATTAATAAACACTGTGATTCTACTGTGATTTCCACTAAAAAAAAAAAAAGAGGCAGCAACTGAACATGCATTTAAACAGGAGTTCAGAATAATCAAAAGAAAAGCCTGTATTTGCAAGTGTTTGTTCTCAAAAATTAAACTCAACATGGTATCTAACAGAATAAGAACATAAGGAAGCAGCAACACAGTAAAGAGAATGTCTTCTAAAACTGGCAAGGGGTAGTTTAGTCTAGACCACATGTAAAGTATGAATAATAAAAACAGGAAACCTGGGAGATCCAGTGGACTAATCTCTATAAAATAGCAATAGCCCCAGGAAACCATAAGGGTAAAGGCACTTGTCCATGTTATTGATTTTATGAAAATATGTTCCAGAAATCCCTAACTCAGACATGTACACATTGCCATGCCATAAAGATCCTTTATGTTCTACAAAATTAGATTTTCCCACCATTTCATTTTACTCAACTTTGAGGTGATTGTTACATTACAGCTTATTTTCCTGGTGTGGGTTGTTGGGTTTTTCCAGCTCCATTTACAGTCCTATTTTTGTAAACTTTTTAGGAAAGGTCATAAAAAGATCCCTAATTTAAGTACTAGCAGGTTCAGTAATAAAGAAGGTCATTAAAGATGCTTAGCACTCACAAGCAGATTCTGATTTGCAGTTTGGTCACTGTATTTGTGTAAAGGGAGTTCACATTTATGAGGTTCACCATAGTATCTTAATAAACTACAACTCAGCTGTCCTGAGCCTAGAAGTTTTAAAACATTTCATATGAAATAAATATTTTAAAGTTCCATAATGTGTTGAATGCCCTCAGTCACTCAAACAACAACACCACAAACAGAATACATCTTAATTTTTTGAAACTTTCCATTGTTTTAGGTGACACCAAATGGCTGTGGTCTAACTTGTTACAGATTGTGTTTTATTTATTTCCACAAGAAGTTAAAATGCGTGCACAGCACAGCTAGAATTTTAACCTGAGATCTAACAGCACTACCGGCCTGCTCTGTCTGCACAACATGCCACCTCAATTTTCATTCTGAACTGAGAGCACTTTGAAAGCTGCAATAATTGAATAAAAGGGGATGATATTCCACCTCAAAACATGTCCCAGCCAACACCCCTTCCAGCCTGCTGGAAAGAGATGGCCAGGTTGTACCTACTTTGCAGAAGCCCATCACCTCCTGCAGTAACAAGACAGAACCAGTCATCAAATAAGAACAGAGGTTGAGAAGCAAGTATCCAATGTTGTCTTCTGGGATATCTTAGAAAGAAACAAATACAACTACCAAGCACATGTCGTTTACTCCCCTTAGTCAATACTGCATAGCAATCTTCTGTAAAAGGCCAGAACTACTGAGGGATAAACAACAAACAGCTTTTCCTAGCTGGCCAAGATATTCTCCACATAGAAGACGTTGCCTACCTGGAAAGTACTCAGAATTATTTTTTTCCTGTCTTAAACACCTAAACAAAATTATATGCTGCAACAAATAAATTCAAGGCAATGCACCATCTGCCTTAGCCTACATCTTGGCTACCCCAGGACATTCACAAAGTCAAATGATCTAGGGTAGACAAAATACTCTATTGAGCAAATCATTCCATCGGTTCTTGAGAACAAATTAGACTCATTAACCTATTGTATACACATACAAAACCACAGCTGTGCACATCTTTCCTCAGAGAGAAAAGCAGTCTGGACCATTTCCCAGGCTGGGTGGTAAGATTTCACACTCCCCAGTTTTGGCAGGTTGCTACATGTAACAATGACATTTCTGCTTTCTGTCTTGGCAAAACGCTTTGTTTTATCTTCTATGTTTGAGGAAACATCTTCCTGTCCTCAGGATTTGTCTGTGGGTATTTCCTCACTTGAAATAGTTGTCCTATCTGAAAAGGTGTTTTGCAACTTCATAAATCCCCATTCTAATTGGGGGTCCCCAGGTTTGATTTATGCAAGCAGTGACTGAGCCATATTGCACTGTGATAAAGCCACTCAGTAGTCATATAACTCTGCAGCAGCCTGGCATATGGCTGGTTTTAAGTGTGATCGCTTGTTCCATTGGTCACAGATGCAACCACAGAGTCTGGGGACCAGTGAAGTACAGCAGTACACTATATTTTAATTTCTACTTAACTTTTTATCCTTTGATAAGCTATAACAGAATGTGTATTTGCTGTTTTAACTAGGCTGGGCTGGAATCTAATGTTACACATATTGATTGGGAAGGGTAAATTCTGTCCTGCATCCATTTGTGCTGTGCTCCCATATGCTGTTGAAAGCAACAGAATAAAAATGCAGGCACACCTTGCATCTTCACAACTGTTATTCAAAGGACTGAAGTAACCACAACCAATTCAAACAAGGTTTGACCACCCTGGCAGAAAATTCTTTTAAAGATCCACACAAAAGGCACTGAGTGAATTTCAAAGACCATTTGCCTTTTCTCTTTTGCAGCATCAATCACAGTTCCTCTCCATGCTCCCCAGGAACAAGTACTTCCCTAAGAGGTTATTGTATTTCTTAAATAGCTGTAGCTTTAGCTCCATCTGCCTATGTTATACATCTACTGTTTTATATACTTAAATGCCTCAGATAACTACATGACTTGTAATACCTCCTCACCTTCTGCTATCCACAACTTTCTCAACCACATATCATGAAAAAGGGATCACAAAATATTAGAATGTTTTGGGTTGGAAAGGACATGAAAGATCATCTAGTTCCAACCTCCTTGTATAGACAGGGACACCTCCCACTAGACCAGGTTGCTCAGAGCCCAATCCAACCTGGCCTTGAACGCTTCCAGGGAGGGGGTATCCACAACTTCTCTAGGCAACCTGTTGCAGTGTCTCACCACCCTCACACTAAAGAATTTCTTCCTAATGTCTAACTTAAAGCTACCCTCTTCCAGTTTAAAGCCATTACCCCTCAGCCTATCACTACATGCCTTCGTAAAAGGTCCCTCCCCAGCTTTTCTGTAGGCCTCTTCAGATGCTCAAGGCTGCTATGAGGTCTCCCTGGATCCTTCTTTTCTCCATGTGGAACAACCCCAGCTCTCTCAGCCTGTCTTCATAGGGGAGGTGCTCCAGCCCACTGATCATTTTTGTGGCCCTTCCCTGCACTCACTTCAATAGCTCCATGTCCTTCCTGTGTTGGGGACTCCAGAACGGGACACAGAACTCCAGGTGGGGTCTCATGAGAGCAGAGCTGAGGAGGAGAATCACCTTGCTTGACCTCTTAGCCACACTTATTTTGATGCAGCTAGGGCACAGTTGGCTTTCTGGGCTACAAGTGCACTTTGCTGGCTCTTGTTGAGCTTCTCATCCACCAACACCCCTAAGTCCTTCTCCTCATGGCTGCTCTCAATCCATTTTCTACCCAGCCTTTATGTGTACTTGGGATTGCCTGGATCCATGTGTGGGAGCTTGCACTTGGCCTTATTGAACTTCATGAGGTTGGCGTGGGCCCGCCTCTCAAGCCTGTCAAGATCCCTCTGGTCAGCCTCCATTCCCTCCAGATTGTTGACCTCACAACTCAGCTTGGTGTCATCAGCAAACCTGCTGAGGGTGCAACTCAATGCCGCTGTCCATGTTTCCCACAAAGACATTAAACAGTACTGACCCTGCCTGCTGGCTGATCACCATTGCTGTGAGTGACCATGAGTGGCACCTATTCTCTCCTGACCCCACACTCCTACATACCCTAAGTGGTGTCTTTGAGAAGGGAGCCATTTGGCATTTCATTCTGTTTTAGTCTTCCTTTTTGGAAAGTGCTCTCTCAGTGAGGAAGCAGGTGACACCCTACAAAAGTATTCTTGATATGCAAATGTCTGCAGGGGCAGCTCTCTGGGTGGGCTGTGTCTAAGACGGGAAAATCCCCAGGACTAGCTCTGCAAAGGCCAGCAGCACTTACACAGGGAGCAAGACAGCAGCAATGGATATTACAGTAACTGCACTGGAAAAATCCCCCCTCCTCCCCTGAGCATCTGTTCTACATGTGTTGAACAGACCTTCTTTGTCTCTTGTCCAGCAACATGTGAGTGAACCCAAGTTCCCCCAGGGAATGGAGGGATACAAGAGAAGTCAGCATAAAGATTTGTGCTGGAAGGATAAAAGATAACAGCCTGTCAAACTGCAGACCTTTAAAGCTTAACACTTTCTTTTAAATTTGCTCTCACATTGCTATCCACTGCCAAAGTATAACAAGTTTGTGACCCCAACTTACATTTACTGTTTCTTATCAAGACATTTCAGATGAAACAAAAAAAAGCCCAACACACACATAGACAAAAAAGTACAGCATATAAACAGAAAAATCTAATTGGTAACTCTTTGTATCTTAAAATTATGGTGAGAGATGTTCAGCTTTTAGCAACCAAAACTGTGCAAGACAGCCTAGAGACTCAAACAAACATTTTCTTTGGTAATTTCTTTGCATAAGTGACTTTATTACTTCAAATATATATATATAGATGCCTTCCTTCAGCCCCTCAAAAAGCTCAGTTTCACAATTTAATCCTGATAAATTCAAAATGCCAAGAGATCAGATACTTTTAGTTGAATGTCCAAGCTGCTTACTCATGTATATTTAACATGATTTCATGTACAATCACACATAAATCCAAGGTCACCCAAAAAGAGCATTAACTATACTGATTTGTTTTGGGTTGTTTGGTTTTTTTTGCTTAAGGTGTCCCCATGAAAGCACTGTGCAAAGGTTCCCAAGCTCCCTGCAACAGAGCTGGCCTCAGAAATGTACAGTTCAGACAGAGCAAGACAATCCTTGAAAAAAAGAAGTTATATTGACAACAAAAAACATATCAGCACAGTATGATAAGATCATTATGTTAGTTTAAGGTCCCAAGTCTCTAGTAAGATATTTAGTTGGTAGCATTTGTCTATACTAGTCCTGATGGAAGAAAAAATGGCTTGAAAACCATTATTTTGTCATACCCTGAAGCGAAAGACTGGAAATGCACATCATCAGGTATATAAATCATCTACTGAGGTGAAAAACTTCAGCTACTTCACAAAAGAATTGAGAAAACTAATGCACGTCTGATGTGTAAAAAGTGGGCCAAATTTTTAACATTATCAACTAATTGAATTAATTTATATTTTGCATTTTTCTCAATAGTCCTGCTATACTAAAATGCCAGCCTACTCTCTTCTCAGCAAGCAACCTAAACAACCATAAGACAGTCTAAACATTATTTCAGAGCCTGAGAGGAATCTTACTCCAGTATTTTTAAACTGTATTTACACAGAGGTAAAGCAAATGATCAATACAGAGAATACTCATGAGAAAAGCAAAAAAGGGAGGGGCAGTGGAGACAAAAGGGGAATCTGGGACAAAGAGTATTTAGAGAGCTGAGAGGGCAGGGCAGGTCCTGCTTCCACATAGAAGTGTACCTGACTGCAGCTCCAAAGGAAAGCTGCTCCCTCCATACCCATTCTAGCTGCCTCCTGCATGCTCTGGTACCACCCTCAGGGTTTCCAGGAGCATGGCGTAGGCAAATAAGACACACTGGAGTTGCTGGAAGGCATCCCTCTGCTTGCCTTGTCTGCACCAGGAGCCAGCTCTGCACAAGCTGTATGATAGACAAGGAGGTCAGCTGTTTCCTCACACACCCCTTTCTGGCAGACAGGGGTGCAGTACAGTAGTAACAGTGCCTACAAAACCACCTGTGACCCCCAGGTTCCACCTAAAGTAGAGCATGCAGCATGTGTCTGAGATCACCTGGATCCTCCATCTCTCAAGCTGGGTGTTTGCTCAGTGCTGTTCTCACAACAGCTACCCAGGAGCTGACTAACAGGAAAATCTATTAGAAAGTACTCACCTGCTTGACATTTTAAAAGGTGAACAAGAGGGTCCATATCCTATTATGAATCCCCCGTGCTCTCCAGTCCCACAGACCATACCATTATTGCATTTCTTGTTGAGTACAGATCGATGTTTTGATATTGTGCATAATGGAAATTCTCTTGGTTTTCTGGAATTCATTACAACCTTGATCCACTTCAAGCATACTAAAAAGCATGAAACAATAGAAAAAGTCTTCCAACTGTCACCTTAGATTTGTCATCAAATGTGGAATAGTATAGGAAAACTTCCAAGAGGTGAAATATATACCTTCCAAACTGGCAAAACAATATTTCATCATGTTTAACTAGCTCTCAGGTGTCTCCTTCTACCATTTAGCTGTTACTGATGTGAAGTTAGTAACAGTAATCCTGTCAGATGTGCTTTAAGATTTATCAAGGGTCAAAACTATGTGAACAAAAATACCAATAATTTCAATATTTTTACAGTGTGATAAAATAAATATTTAAGCAGTAAGACTCTACTACCTGTGTACATGCTGTGCGCTTAGCCCACAGTGCATCCTTTAACAGAATGTGGACAGTTAAAGTTACCGAAGTGTATCAGCTCATTTCTAAGATATAAATTATTCATTGCAAGCCAGCAATGAAATCTGTACAACAAAACTCCTCATGTTCTTACGTTGTCTATGCAAAAACCTGGCATATTTAATCTACAGTACTGCTCTCTGAAAACTTGAAACACAACCATTAGAAGTAAAACATAGACATTGCTGTAATTTAAAATGTGTTAGTTATATTTTCTTCTATGTTTAAAGCAGTGGAATATGTGTTGGTTGAAACCCAATAGGCAATTTTTGACAACTGCACAGCTAGAATGGCCAAAACAATCCTAAGTGACCTGTATGGTCAGTTGGATAAAATTTGCAATACAGTAGCTATTTGAAAATAGTCAATAATTGATTCAGTGATTATTCCTCATGGAGCAATTTTTGTTATTAAAAAAATAAAACAATGAATGCTGCAAGCTTTCTGCTTTTGGCTATTTTTCCTCAAAATAGAAGCACTAAAATCAACACTCTCTGCCTCTCAGTAATAAAAATGTAGACCTATGTATCCACATATTAATACTAAAACATTTGAAGTTTGCGAGTCTTGGATAAAATGAGTCCATCTGTTGTGCTCTGAGAAAGATATTCCCATAAAATACAGATGCAATAAGAGATGTACACTTGCAGACTCGTTCTTTAGACTTTAGGAAAAAAAAGCTAAACCTTCTGTCTTGAAGAAAAAAATATCTAAGGCAAACCAACTAAGCACAAATGGCTTCATCTTTTGATGTTGCTGGATCAAGCATTCTTTGCTGGCATGTTAAGAATCAAAAGAAACATCCTGATAATGAGACATAGTGTTTTTGTGATCTTTTTTTATTTCCTGTATTAACATTAATGAAATAAAGAAGGCAGCATCTGAAGTCTAAGGTCTTCATTCATGCATAACACTTAAAAAATAAATAAATATATTTTTAAAAAATTATTAAAAAATAATAAAAAAATAAGAAAGTCCTTTGCCATCAAAAGAGAATTTAAAAAAAGAAGTTAAAAGAAGTTACTTATACATTGCTTAGATAAAAACTGTATAAATTTGTTTTGTGCTATGCAAACCTATTTTTCATCAAGTTGAATGTTCTCTACTTCCCTCATATTTTCTCATGCTCCATGTGTGAAAATTCACATAAATGTCTAGGCCATTTACATTGCTCATAACCCCAAAACAAGGTTTACCTGAAGCTAACTTAGGCACCTACTGGCCTATACACAACACAAATTTCACCTGTTGCTTGTATATTCATGACCCTTCTATAGAAGGAAGTCTTCTTAACAACACTTACCTCCCAGAAAAAATAGGTATGGAAAAAATGAATTTAATTAGGCATCTATAAACAAGTACATTTTTCTTTTCCTGAGCATCAGCAGTGAAAATCGTCTTCAGTCTAGAAAAAGAGAGTTGAAATACAACTTTGACAAGTCCCACTGCTCTGCATATCACCTCTGAACAAAATTCAGAGGACTGTCTATTTTTCCTGGTTTTGTTCATTCCTTCCATGATGAAAATACAACAGTTCCAAATTTAAGTACAGAAACTAAACGCCAGCAATTTTAAAATTGTTCCAACTGTCTTTAGAAATACTGAAAGTTTTCAATTTACTGAGGCACTTAAATATGTGCTTAACTTTAAGGATATGAGTTGATTTTCTTGGCTTCAAACAAGATCAGCCCCAAACTGGAGTTTTAGTATATGTAGTTTTCCTCTGCTGTGAGTTAAAAAAACACATTCTTTGACTTAAATTTAAGAAGGGACAGTAAAGATGTGGTAAGGATGATAACTTCTTAGTCAGCCAAAGAACGTAAAGTAAGCCATAGCCGAGAAGCATTGTTCATCATTTATCTATGCTGGAGAAAGGAATCACTGCTTTGTATGTGGTTTCGAGAAAAAGCGTGTTGAGTGCTATGGTGTACTGGAGGTAGAGTGTTTGTGGACTTCCCATTAGCTATTCAGGATGCCACAGAAAAATGGGGCCACAGGCACCCCTCTCTCTCAGAACACACAAGCAGGACTCAGAGATAGTAATAAAAAGCCCAAGGAACCTAGGATGTCCTCTGGGGAAGCATGGAGATCACAATGGTTGTACACAAAAGATGTGTCCTAGTCTCTTACTTTCAGTACCAGATCTGCAAACAGCAGAGCAAACCTGATCTACCACCAATGTGGACAAAAAATTGCATTTCTCTCAAGTTAGCGAGAGCCTGAGTCACAAAGACTCTCACTTTGAGACAGCTACTTAAGAACAGAGGACACATGTTCCACCAGGACATTAAACCTACCACAGCAAAGTTACTCTCTCCAAACACAGTTCATCTAGCAAAATTATTCTGGATCAGTTTGCTCCTTTTTAATTCATACCAATTACATATTGGAGCCTGTACTGGGCATCCTAAAATTGGATTCACCATCTTAAGTAACCAGTCCTCATTTTCACTCCTTTTTCTCAGATCTATATTAGTTTTGTAGGCAGACAGGATTCTGAGCTGGGTAGTCTTTGTAATGTTTAAATTGGGGAAAAAAGTTCCCCTTGCATTTGTTCTATGATTAAACAAAAACTTAGCCCCACGTAGGTTTTCATAATGAAGTATAACAGAAATGAGGTATGAGAATAGATGCTAATTACAATTATTTGACTGAACTTAAAAAATAAGCCAAAATACTTCTAGAGTCTGCAATTTTTTCATGTTATGTTATTTAAGAAAAGTACCCTTCACTTAGGTATCAAAATAGCTACGCTAGTAATAAATGTTACACAATCACTAACTGGACCAGAACATGCTGAAAATGAGCATCATTCTTTGGACTTTCAGTTAGTTACTTCATCATTACTATTAAAGCCTTATTTTGGAGTATCTAATTTTTCAAAGCTTATGCCTGCATAAACATTTAAGCTTCTTATTAATATAGTTGAGCCTATTTTTTTTATCTTAATATATTCAGTACCTCAGAAGGCGCCACAGCTGGAATGCAGCTCTTGGATATGATCATAAGTGCTTCAAAGGGAATGGGAGAGGTCAGCATGCCTGAAAGAAAAGATACTGCCACTGCCAAGGACCAAAGAGATTATGACAAGATGGGAATACAGAAGTTAATATAGAAAAGGGAAGATGGCTAAGAAAACCAGGGGCAGAACCAGTCAGGAAAGCTAAAATTCTTTGTTTTCTGAAAAACAACCCCAAAGCAATTTCAACAAGGAGAATAAGCCTTCACAAGAGGCAAGTAAAGGCTGATAAATCAGTTCAGGGCTACAACAAAGAGGTTTCTTACAGAAACGTGAATCAACTTAGGTAAAACAAAAGCACTTTATAAATCTATATTATTTCTGAGAAACAGCCCACACTGTTTTTGTCAAGCTAAAACATTGTGAAGTTCTGACATATTTGAATAGTTAATTGGGCTGTTTGTGAATGTGATGTTTGTGTGTGAATCTTTAACTTCTGGCTTTCAGCCATACCGGAAGTAGTGAAGTACCATAGGAAAATGCCTCTTGCAAAAGAAACATAATGTATCAGTTTTGTTCAAAGTAGTATTAGTAATCAGTGTAAATGAAATCAGCATTTGCCCCCAGTTGGCTCAAGGAGAAAGAAGTTCTAAACTTATTAAGAAACTTCAAAGCAAATATGAAAGGGAAAGGGTCTAATGAAAAGGAACATTTATATGGAGTTTCAAGTAGTTCGTGCCCGTATACAAATATTAGTTCAGGGATTACAGTTAATGAAAATTCTTTTTATTGAGATCAGCCATTGTAACTTCTTTCAATTTTCCTAAAGTTAGCCACATCCAGGAAAACAAGCACTCTAGATGTTGTAGTGTTTCTATGATGCAGACAGATGTCTTGTAGGTAAGGTCACCTCAACCATTTCAGTTATGTAAGTTTCAAGCCATGTTGTTCTTTCTCCGTTGTTTCCCCTACACGCAAGAAGTTGAGGTCCTTCCAGGTAAATGGTAAAAAGCATTGAAGAAAAACCCAGATTTCACATACTCATACTTCACACAGTCAAAATATCCAAGCACTCCTATATTAACTCACCATCCCCAGCATGTGCAACAACTCTCATACCTCTGTGAAAACTTCATGTAACAAATGCTACATTTGATAGTCAAGTGGAATGACATGCTGACAAAGACTGGTGAAGGGCAGACAAGACAGGAGAGTATTTTTTTCCACTGAATGAATCAAAACACCATTCTCATTATTTGAGGGCTTAGCATATGCAGGAACCTGCAACTGATACTGTCAGTGGCCCAGAGTCAACAGTACATTAAATTGTTTTTATGGAAAACCATGAAGCTTTGGGAGAAATAGGGTAGAGGCTCCTATTCTGGGAGACCAAATGCTCTCCTTTCTCCATGGTGTGCACTGGTATAATCTTTAAATAGATTTAGGGTATGTCATAGTCCAGCTAAAGGTATATAACCATTGACCCTTGTACTCAAACGCATCCAAGTTTATTCATTGTGGATGCAATTCATATCTGCTGCACCTGGATGCTAGATCGAGTATGTCATTCTTCTGCTTGTCAGCATCCTCCAAAGTACAAATATGTTTGATATTATAAAGTAAGACAGATTAATATTGAAAATGGACCTTCCAAAAGCCTATGTAAATACAATCACTGTATTAATTTCAAATACTTGGAAGTCTGACAACACAGCATTTAGAAAACTATCATAACAGCTGTTTCTTGTCAGCTAGCAATGTTAAAGAAACATACACAAGGCCAATACACAAAACAAGTTGCTAAGCATATATGGTTAATAAAATACATTGAAAATAAAAATATGCAACTTAAACACCCACTGACACAAAAACCCCACCCTTGTTGCTTAAAAGAAACTTCATGGTTGTTCTAGCAGAAATATTCTGTTCATTTCATCCAGATTAGCAATTACAGCTACAGATTCCTTGGGTTAGAGAGCCTCAATAGTAACATAAAAAGCTACACACTCAAAACACCTCTTTTACTACAGGTCTTAATAGCTTTTCAAATTCTATTTACTTTGGGATGTCCATCTTCAACAATGATGCATTGGTGGGATAGCAATCCAACCCTTAATTCACACAAAGTGTCTAGCAAAGTTCTTTGTCTCATTACAAAATACTTGCTACCCACATCATGACTCCAGAGATACTGAATGGACATACTTATTTACTGTTTATTCTGCGGAGACAGTAACTGAAATCTGAGCAAATCCCAGACACAGCCAAGTGGTAAACAAAGACTGCAAAGCATCTCAACATAGGTAATATGGATATTACCAGCCATGGTTACTTATGCCCCACCATGCCTTGTAGAGGATGCTAACTGTTGGAACAGGCACTGAACCATTAGAACAGAGGACGCTTGGGAACAGTTCCAGTAAGCTTTGTCAGCCATGCATATCCATCTCCTGCACACAATTTCTGTGGGCAGAATTTTCCAAGTGCTGCATTTCCATGGGCCAGATCCCCCTGAACTGTGTGACTGGTAAAGGGAACCCAGTTTTTCACCACAGCACGTTTCTTTCTCTGTCTAGGTTTTGAACCTGAAGGTAACTAGAAAGTGCAGGTGGCATTTTTCATTTATGCCACTGACCAATTTTTTTCCACTACATATCTTAAACTATCCTTTAAAAAAACAACTCTAAGACCAAGGGTTAAAAAATGGTATCACTAAATGTCACAAAATTTAGCATAAAAATTACAAAGGTTACCAATCCTTATTTTGCATTAATTTGAACCAAGTGAATTAGGTTTGGTGTTTTTACAGGTTTAGTGTTACAGTTTTTTAGATGCTCTTAAACAAAAATTTGCAAAGCAATGGTTTTAGTTGATTCTATTTCAAATAATTGCAACCTAGACATCTCTCTTATTTTGGAAGGGCCCACAAACTGTAAAACCCCTCAAAGCCTCTGATCCGCACACTGGGAATCAATACATCCATGCTTTTTCCTGACTTATATCATATTACAATTGCTACCATAGTTTTGAAGCCAGCTTTAGAAAACAAGGAAGGCTGCTGCAAACAAACTGGCATCCTCTAGTTACAAGCACTACAGTTGCTTCATGAAAGGAAGAGCCCTTGGCAGCAGAGTGCCTTCAAGCACAACAGCGGAGCAAAAGCGGAGTAACATATGGTCTAATGTCCTGGGGTGTTTTTTTTTTTGCAGCATTTCAGTTTTCTTTGGTGCCTTTTCACCTAAGCATTGATCACAGTTGACTCCACTTAGATCATAGGAGGTTGGTCACTCAAAATGTCCCTCTGCTGGTCTGCACTGTAAACACGCAGAATTATAATCTATTTAAATTGATGATTCCTTTGTAAATGAAGCCAAACCACAAGAGCAGAACACTCTGGTTGCATAGAAGGGCAACAAGTGACATGGGTTATTTACTGATTGTTACTTTCCTATAGCAACAACACACGCTTCTATTGCAGAACATCTGGAAACATTACAATGCAATAGTTCTTTAAAAATAATGAGGTCTATCAATCATTTGTATGACCACTGAATATGAAAGAGCTTCATGTTGTCTATAAAACAATCAGACTTGATGCTACTCACTCACAACTCGTGATTTCACTTTGGCCAGGACAAATAGGTATCTGCAGAGCAGCTGCTGTACTCATAATACAGAGTATCATCTTTGAATGGATTAATGTGCCAAGACTAGGGAGTGCATGATGTAGAAAATAGCTCACCAAAGAAAAGAACAAAGCCACAACTACAAAGGTAAATAAGTCAAAGAGAATTAGCTCAGTAAGATTTATAGGAGTTACCAAACCTTAAGCATGACTTCAACCTTCCAAATGCTAAAAAATATAAATCAGAGCCATTAGTTGTGTTTGGTTTTTTTTTAATTATGCCACTTTAAAGAACACAGGTAATATATGCTATTATTAATTGTCTCAAAGTATAAACTTGGTAAGACTAACATGTAAGAAGGAGATGTTACCATACAGAGTAAGCAAAGACAGACCTGGAAAAAACAAAGGTGGAATTCAGTTTTGTAAGAACTCACTAGTGGCAGCATGATTTCAGAAAAGAGAGCCCAAATGTTTAGACGAGTGACTGCACTATTCATTAAAATATCACCTAACTCTGCAAAGAAAAGCAAACTGAGCTGTCAAATCTTCCCAGCCATTTCCCCACTCCATTGTTGCACAACTGGTCAATCCCACATTTCCTGCTCACTGCACACACTGCAATGCACTCTGGTGAGTACAAGCAGTGTGAGAAACTGAAGAAAGGGAAGAGAGGAGGAAACAGTGCAGATGACGAGGGAGAGAAAATGACAGCAGGGAGTTCCTGAAGTTGCAGAGAGGGGCAAAAAAATTAGAGCTTGATGAGGTAGCTTTAGAGGCTCTGTGTTGCTTGGGGCAAGTACAATACATGGGGTTTTTTAGTTTGAAAAATTTCAAATGTCTGCCAAAAAAAAATGGAATTCCATCTCAGATTTCACAGATCAAACCCTTGATCCAAAACAGTCAGACTTGGACAACTAACATTAGACACCTCTATTCACATGAAGGAATTAAATCAAAGGTCTGAATTTCCTTTGCAGGTTCTTCCAAGTGGAATTAATTCAAATTGCTGGAATTAAATGTATATGGAAAATCAATTACTTGGATCCAAAAGACAACTGTCTCTTTCCATACATTTTTTTTTCCAGGAAAACTGAAATAAGGCAAGTAAATCCCACTTACTATTGAAAATAGCTTTTCAGGAGAACCTTTTGCCTGGAACCTTGAGCCCAGGCAACTTTTAAATTTGGTGCAAAGCCCTTTACTATTTCAATAGTATTTCCTCTACTGTTCAGCTCCCACTTTTGTCACTAGTTTGTCCTTTATTTATTTTCATTTATTTTCTAGATGGGGAGGAAAGAATTGGCTAGCCAGTCACATTTCCAAAATAAAATTATCAAAAGCAACTTTGGAGTAGAGAAATCAAAGCTAGGGAGAAAATGCACCAGTTTATCCTACCAGGCCCCAATCTACCCTTTCAGGTACATTGCTGTAACACTACTTCCCTCATTATCCCAATCATTCAGTCCTTTCTTTTCAGAAGTAATTCTGAGAGGGCCATAAAAGAAAACTAAAGAGTTATATAGGCCAGACCAAAGTGCAAGTGTTCAATGAGAATGCGGAGAATACAGAAATCCCTTAGGCATGTCAAAGGACAAAGAATCATCCAGATCACTAGAAGTAAGTAAAGTCTGATTGTCAATTTGTCTATTTTTTTACACAATTGTTGGGTGAAAGAAAGATGTGCTATCACCCATTATATAACAATTTATAATACTACCTCATCACTTTAGGGGAACCCAGCTAGCACCATGACATGATGCATCTTCCGATACAGAACAAGCAGCACTTTGTGAGGCATAGCCTGGCTTGCACAAAAGCCAGCTCTGGACCAAGTATAGAAATCACAAAGTAAGAGCAGCACAGAAGGCAGAGATTGACTTTTTGGGTCACAGTGTTTCCTGCTTACTGTCAAGCAACACAAGGATTAATTGCCATTACCAAAAGCTTTGGTTGCTGAAGACTTTAGCCCTGAGAGCCTCTTCCTGGAAAACGTTGATGTAATATATGCCCTCTTATATTGGCTGGAGCATGCTCACTCTCCCCTTTTACTGCAGCCAGAGCTGAAGCAGCACAAAAAGGAGTCTCATTTGACACCAGATGAACTTGCATCACAACCCATGTTCATATCACTATATGGAAGACTCAACTACCCTAATAATGTCAAGCATAACCAGCAAACGAGTGCAACAAGAGTTTGCAAAAGAAGAGCTGGTAATAAATCTGTTTCTCAAGCAACTACCTGCTATACAAGTACATTTGCTACAACTCAGTGCTTGGAAAGTAGCTATTTATACAGAGAGAGATGAATTATGCTCATTTTTCACATTCAGTACAAGACAGTTCTCAAGACCAGGCTGATGAAAGGGGTGAATGCAGAGTCTGAGGCCAGATGGAATATTGCCCTTTCAGATCAATGTAGAAAAAATGGTCTTTTGCCAAATAAATAAACAGAGGGGGAAAAAAGAAAGCAAGTCTAATTATACCAACCTTTCTAAGAAACATTTCTAAAAATACTTATTGGCCTTATCCGGAGTGGAAAGTTTCAGAAGGAGACCCAGAGGTGTTTTATTTTAGCTTGGCATGAGTTGGGACACATTATAGGAATGA
Organism: Chaetura pelagica; assembly: GCF_000747805.2. Classification (NCBI taxonomy): domain Eukaryota; kingdom Metazoa; phylum Chordata; class Aves; order Apodiformes; family Apodidae; genus Chaetura; species Chaetura pelagica. Next base: position 1,230,393 of record NW_009954313.1, on the reverse strand, counting down.
TTTCTAAGTGTGGCAAACGCAGCTGCTTCTCAAAGACACAGTTTAAGGGTTCTACATAAAGCCTCTGAGAGACTTGTAAAAAGCTGGCATGGTTTCATTTGAGTTTAAAAACTGTTGTGTTTTTTTTTTACAGAGCCAGTGGGATTCTGTTGTAACAGAGCTCAAGGCAACACCATTAAGAAAACAGTGGGAATACACTGATCAGTTGCTCCTAGGCAACACCACATTCGAGACTGGGCCCTCTAAAACTCCTATTATAATGACATCAATCCAAAGACTTCAAATAATGAGAGGAGAAAACTTTCCAAGGATTGTAACCTACTTTAGTTTTAGCAAATTTCAGTTACTGGGCAGAAACGGGCCAAAACAATTCAGAAGAAGAAAGTTAAATGCCTGATCAAATCTTGCCAGACCTGTGTTGTGACTACAGGAAACATATCAGTTGTGTGCAAACATTGGGTGGGAAAAGAGGTACACAGGCTGGTGGTCAGCCCCAAAGAGGGCTTTGGACAAGGAAGAGGTAACTTTTCCTCTAGTGGAGTCACACCAGTCAATGCAGGGATGACAGAAAAGGCTGATATGCCACCAGGAAATTTCTGCATTTTCAGCATGAAATTCTTCATAAAATACAAACAAGGAGGAATGAAAGATTGATAACTGCATTGCTAAAATATTTTGGTAATTTGTGATTCTGACACAACCAAAGACTGCTCTGAGCAGTACAGTATATACCAGTTCCCTGTGAAAGCTGGCTTTTGACTGGATAAGCCAAACTCAAGTCCTTTAGGTGGAAAGCTTTACATGTTTGTCCTTCACATTCATGAAAGGCAGAGGTTTTCTGGCAGAAAGATGAGCTGATTTACAAACAACACCCAGATGGATAGAGTTAGAGGTTAGTCTGGCTTTGGGGGTAGACACCAGGGGCGTTAGCTGAGCAGACACGTTTTAGACTCACATGCAGGAAGTCCAAGTTCCTTTGAACTCTTTGGTTGACCTCATGGCTCACACCAAACATTCACACTTCTCTTACTTTCTCTTTCATACATTTTCTTTCCACTGCCTCACTGGAAAGCAGAAAGACTGTTATGAATTTCGTCAGGCATATTCTGCAGATCTACAGAGCCCTTTTACCTAGGGTAACAGATGAGTATTTAACAATTGAGAGACTGCTGATGAAGGTGGGACTTTCCTAAGGTTCAGTCAGTGTTGATATCACATGCATAAAAAATTCCAATTCCTCTGCTTTAAAATTTCCACCATATATTTTAAATTTAATTTCCAGTGCACAAAAGCATCACGTTTATTATTTACTAGGAAAATGCCAACATGGCATTCAGTAAGGATACTAATATTTGTTATATTTATAGTTCTTTCAAAACCTTGCTGACTGTAATTGCAGTTTCAAGACTCCAGGAACTATTTATACAGTGCTAATCTAAAGCTACAAATGAGGTTCCATAGATTTCAGAGATTATCCCAAGCTAGCATTCCTATTTAATGCAGTAGAACCATTCATCCAAGTATTTCTAAAGAAAGATGAAAGAATGCATTTTCTACAAAGTGCAAATGTCAACAAATGTCATCTCTGAGAAGCAGGAAAAAAATTATAGCTCCTGAACATATTTCACTTAGAATACCCTCTTCTATATAAAGCAAGGATATTTTAGTTCAAATATGACAAACAAGCAATAAAATTGTTGCATTTTTGCATATGTGTAGTGAAACAAGACCAAGCCACTTTCATCCAGTATAGGTAAGAAGAAGCACTTCAGAAAAGATCACATTTAGAAATGAGTTACGAAATTATGAAATGAAGCACAGCATGAGGAAGCAGAGCTTTTATCAGTGGCAAATGTCATCAAGATGAGAATATTTTAGAGCTATATTTTCAGGTAGACTTCAAGCATGCCTCATTTTGCATCAAGTCTTTAGGTAAGGAGCTTGCTGGTCTAACAAAAGATTCACAACATTGCTCATGAGTTGAATTCTTACATAAAACAGTTTGAATCTTCACAGGTGACAATATGAAAATATAAAATAAATATTCTTAGAGTATCATAACTCTGGCATCTCTCACTATTTGCAGTTCTTCCTTTGGTTTCAGCAAGAAACGGAGCAGGCTTGAAGTTATGTGGAGTTATTAACTATCTTTTATTTTGAGAAAGTCTAGAATTCCCTTACTTTACAGCAACACAACAGTATATAATCAAAAGAACAATCTGCCTACCACCATAGAGAGAACAAGAGACATTATTTAATCATTAATAAATATATTTAATTCAGTCCCTTCAGAGGTAAGATTGATTATTAACTCAGATTAGGCATATCAGCTAGCAATAATATCTACCACAATGCCAAAGGGCATGCTGAGCCTTTTACTTCTAATTACAAGTATGGGATTTTCCCCTTAAAATTGTTTCTTCAGATAGAGGACTAGCAGTCTAGCTGTATTTTATGCTAACACTCAAACCCTAAGTCACTGGTTTTATTTTCAGCCTCCTGGATAGAGAATTAACCCTTTCCCTTTTTCCTTCCGAACAGATAATAAGTAACTGTTCCTACAAGGGTGGTAATGATAACCCATTTCTCAGGCTCTGCCAAAATGAAATATGTCTGCAATTTCCTATTTTCCTGGTCCTCTTTTTCTCCTGTCTATCCAAAGCATCAGCATCAGCTTTCTTCACTGCTTTGTTTCACAGTTGAGACTCTGCCAAGATTCATCATTTCCTGCTTACACAGCAATCTAAACCAGACCTTCTGATCAGATCCTCTACTGTGAGTCTTTTTCCTTTTCACTTTTACCAAAGAATCACAAGCCCCAAGAATTAGAGAAGTGATGGTTTGTTTCCATAATTTCCTTTCTTTTGTCACATATTCCAATGTGATTAAAACGTGAATATACACAAAAGTACAGAGATGTATCTGAACTCATACCATTGTTTAGCCTAGCAGAGTGCACTGACTAAATTTAAGTCACTTTCTATACACAGATTTTCAGGCAAGGATCAGTTCAAGCCACCAGTTTAATATAGAACATCTCAGCTACAGATCCCAAACCAAAAGACCAGTATTTCACATAAAAGTATTTTCAGAACCAGACCCAGGCTTTTGCTCAAATTATTATTTCTTTGCAATTAAGAAAAGACTGAGATATGTGATTTCCCCATAATTTCATTGTTACTAATATCCAGTCTAAACCTCCCCTGGAGCAACTTTATTCAACATACAGCAGTTTTAAAACAAAATAATAATTAAAAAGAACCCCAAATATTGGAATAAAGGTCGCTATTTCTTATGTAGCTTCATATTATCCTCAGTAAAGCACAGTAACAGTTTTACTGTCAAGTTTATGTCTTATATTATTGCTTAATAAATATATATTAAAATAAGCTTGTTAACACTACACATATCACAGTAGTGGGTTCTTTAATATGCACAAACTGGTATACCTGTCATTAACCCAACAGGAACAGTAGATGGGATTTTACCATTGGCTAGGGTGTTAGTCCACAAGTTCATAAGTAGTCATCTTGTTAGCTTAAGGCAACATGAGGTTAAAAAGAAAACAAGTCCTCTAACACTCTTCATTTTCTACAGTTACATGTTGGCAACTCCATCTATTATCTTCCAAAAATTAGCAATAATTTCAAAGCTTCTTTCATCAATGATATTCATGACTGACTGGCTTGGGGAATCGGCTACAGCTCAGTGTACAGCCTCTTCAATCCAGAATAACCCTACCTTGTCAATCAGAGTAATAGTTACCTCAAGGTTAACTTCTTGTGGCATAGTTCTATGGACTTAAAGATCTATCACAAAACAGGCTGAGAGTAAATTCATACTACGTGCAATATCAGACTACATTCCATAAACAAATTAGCAAACTAACTTAAATACGTTCTTACAGCAGCACACTCAGAAGCAGGATGCTTGACCCAACCAACAAGTTGAGCAAATAGTTTGGATATGTCTCAGACTGCTACATTGGTAACAGATGAGCTCACAGGTTGCTCTTTCCTTTATTCTTTGTGACAAAGCAAAATAATTCAATTCCTTACATGTTTTATTCTTTTTAATACAATTGTTGTTGTTCCTATTAACTGTGTATCTGTTTTGTACTTCTCTTTCTATCATGTTAAGACTCTGATGTCACTATCCTTCACTTTTGAGTTTCACAGGTATTTTTTTCAACTTTGCTATTTGAGGAACTCCACAATCAAAAGACAAGCATTTGAAAGGGACTGGAGCCTAAATTATTTGTATGCTTCTCACAGCTGAGGTTTCCCAAGGAACCTTGGTAGAGATGGTGCTTGTTAAATGCTACAAGAGAAGGCTTCTATGAGTCTCTCTCACTGACACCACAGTAATTTCTAAACAGAAAAAATTCTTGTGTATAACAGACTCAGTTTTCTGTTTTCATAGTTCACTCTCTAGCTCACCAGAGAAAGAAAACAAGATAATAACTGTATGTTTTCAAAACCAGCATTGCTGAATACCTTCATTGTGCATGTATGAATAGGCAATAGTTTTTGCATTGAAACATCTCAAGCTTATATTCTACATCTACTGAATGCTCTTTGAACTATGGCCTTCTTTTTCGTAATTACTTTGGAAAAGGACAAAAATATCAACCTTTGGATTTCTTCTCACCCCTTTCCCCCAGAGATGAGTAACAATTAATATTTTAAACAATTCACATTTCTATGGCAAGTTGTAGAAGCATTCTGTATCTGACCCCATAATACAATGCACAGTAGGCAGTGTGTTACCAGAGGCCTGGCAGGGATATGAGACCAAAAAAGGAGGGAATGGCCACTGGAAGGCTGATAAATATACTAGCAAGCATCGTAAAATCATACTAACTGCATTGATTTAGAATTCAAGAGTGCATAGTCCTTCAATCTTTTAACACCCCAACTCATCAAAACTTGCTTACAAGTGAAGAAAGAAACTAGTTTTGTTTGTTTGTTTTTTTATCTGGTTTGCCCAGCTGTTCAAATTTAATTTTTAGTTTCTGCTGCTCATTTGCCCTTAGGGTGTCTTGTGTTCCTTCAAAACACTTTGAACATCACTAATGAAAAATAACTACTTTGGATGAAATAATAAAACAATAGGATATAAGCATTTAAACTAGAAGTTCTTATCTACATCTGAATATGACTTTTGTAAGACAAAGGAGGTTTCAAAATATTATTGCCAAACTAAATTATTTTTCCATATTTCCTTTTAAGTGACAGAGATATTTGTAAGGTGATAAGAGTATTAAATAGTTCAAAACAGAAGATTTGTGTCAGGATGTAATCTTCATTCTAAAGTATCACCTAGTAAATATACCTAAGTAGTATAAAAGGCTAAATGGTTCTTGAAAACATCTTTTCCATATCAAAATCCAAATAAATGCCTGAAAAAAACATTTGTCTCTCCTGTAAGCTATATGAGAAAATAATTCATTGATTAAAATAAAGTTCTCTCACATGTAGAGTATTCACACAGCTCAATACATTAATTCCCACAGTTCAATACATTACTATCAGCTGGCAAAAACTGTTTTCACATTATAATTTATACAAATCCACAGAAGTTCCATGGTTACTACAACTTTAAAATGTAATTATTTAGCCCAGATTCATTCACTTGCTAAATATGGTAGCAATTATATGTGAGAGATGGTAAAGACATGTCATTAGTCTTTTAGTCTTCATTAAGCATTAACACAGTTGTCATCCTTTTAAGATTTTTGCTAATTTTCATGGATTACTCAGATAGGATTAGTTTATTATGTCAAAGTAAAAAATCTTGCAAGATCTGCAGTGCCTAGACTAGATGTTATCTGCTTGTCATTCCAAAACTAAATTGTCATTCCTAAAGAATTATCTAAAATTTATAAACTTTTTCAAGGATGAAAAAGTTTAAATTTGCTTAAGCAGACAATAATTTAAAAACCACCTCTTTGCAGTTCTAGCCCTGTTTTCAGCTTGGGTTGGAGGTGGAAGATTTTAGTCGTACATGGCTTATATCTTGCTCTGTCCTATATGTAAGGATTTTTCTGTAAAATGTAATGTAGAATTGACAATGCTTCAAACCTCCACAATTTTAGACATATCACCAGGTTGCACACAGCTCCCAAAGAGACCAACACAGGTCAAAAATTAGTCATACAGCTACATTGTCTATAGTCTACAAGAAGCCTCATAAACAACATGTGATAAGGGAGACTGACCAGAAGCTGCCTGCAGAAAAACTGGATAAATCATTTTATTAGTTATTAACAACTGCTAAAGAAAAGTACAGAAAGCCAAAGAAGGGTCAGTACCTCTGGGAAAAGCACAACCTGAATCTCCCCAGTCTTGATGAATGTGAAGCTATTATGCCCACAGTATTACGACTTCTTAGTCATAATATAAATAGCTCAATATGAGCACATTGCATATATGAACAGCAGCAATTAAAATGGAAGTTGATACTTCAACTCTTTGAATAAATAAAACTCATTCAAAAAATAAGGCTACAAAAGTACCTAGACTTGAAAAGGCTCCCATATAATAGTCTTCCTGTAAATCCTACAGGGACAATAAACATTCAAAGTAATGTTGTCCACCTTAAGTGATTCAAATTAGTAAAGATGAAGAAGCAACTGGAAGATCTAGAAAGGTATTTGTGATATTAAGCAGTATGGCAAAGCTAAGCTGTAAGCATAACTCTAGTCCTTATCAAATGACAGACATTTCTGTTGCATGGACTCTCTTCTGAGATCTCATTAGAGGAAGGTCCTTGAGATAACCTCATAAATTCAGTGAATTTTCTTTCCAGAACCCTATGCCTACAGGTGAATCTTAATTTTTTTTCCTCTTGACCATTTAGTTCTTTGGAAGGCATTGTATGTGTACCCAGCTAGACATACAAGTGTTCTTCACACAGAACTCAAATGCCATTTGTCTTTATTTAAAATGCTGCAGTATTTTTTAGAAAGTTCCTGGAGGATGTGAAATCATCTCAAATCCTTTGGGATTTGCTCTCAGAAAGACACTTGTTTCAGCCCAGCTTAGCTCACTGTCTTTGACCTTGGTCAACAAAACTGCTTCCCATCATAAAAGCATGCCTGTATCTTCTCTCCTCCTGCTG
>NW_009954313.1:1207475-1223123 GCF_000747805.2 Chaetura pelagica | reverse complement strand
CCTGCTGAAAGTATCTTTTGAGTCTCCTCTAGTCCCTCTTACAACATCTGGCTTCTTTGTTCTGCCTTTATTAATTTTCCACTACTTCAAACCTCCTGCCTACTGACAGGAAGAAAAAACCCCTGGCTTTCTCAGCCCATTGTCACAAGCTATTTCTATCTCAACAGATAACTTCCACAAGGTATCCCTGGTCTGCAAGGAATGTGGTGAAGCCCTGGTCGGCAGCATCAGAAACACATTTGAAAGATATTTTTTTTAAATTAAGAAGCCTCATAACTCCATTAAGTCAACCAGAACACACCAGCTACACACAGATTCTGTGAAGTTATCAAAACCATAAATACTTGTATGTGGGAAACTTCAGCCCAGAAGTGCTTGCACATACTTGGGAAGTGCCATTGATTTTCCTCCCAAAGTTTATGGAAGCTTTATCTATGTGGGCATGAATAAACACCAATTCATAAATAATGAATTGTGAAAGACAATTTAAACAAATTATTTGCAAGCAACTTGTGAGCCAAAAGCTTTTGCTTGACATGTTCTCTCAGCAGTTTCAAAACAAGGAACAAATTCATAAAAATCTAAGTCTTGCACTTAAATAGGCTGCAAACTGGAAAAGGGCAATATTTGCATATATTATTCACTATAAATGGACCACCCTTCTCCTGACAAAACTTGAAAGCCTTAGGAGAAACTAACCTACTGTGCCTTTTCAGCTTCTTCTTCCAATTTATACAACAAGGGAACACTTGTATATGCTTTAAGCAAAAAAAGCTACAGACCGGATTCCAAAAGGAACATTGAAAAAATCAGGCTGTGTGCATACACACAAAATACATACATGCAGAACATTTTTAAGGTAGGCTGCACAACAGTCTGCTGAATAGAAACAGATACACGTCTGTAGGTACACACTTGTGTTAATGCCACTGTGACACCAAACTAGATACATATGCAACTCACTCAGCTCCAGCATAGTATAGCTACAGGAAACAGCCAAATCAGGCACATCTGCCTGACTGTGACCCTGGAATGCAGACAGTGATTAATCTTGATGTACAGAGTGTCCATTCAGCTCATCCTATGCCTGTGGAAGAAACACGTCTTCTTAATGTAATTTATCATTGTTGTATATTAAAAAACAATTTCCAGCATTTACAATATATTGTAACTATAATGAATCTGTCACTTCTAAATAATACAAATAATGTAGTGACAGTGCTGTATGACACATGTGCTTCCTATAGATGGAAAAAAAACCTATCTTCCTATTCTTTCAATACTAGACCAAGTAATGACTGAAACTGGCAGAATAGGATTGGGCCAAAAAGAGCAGTCTGCAGGTATGGTTACATAGATACCTGTAGATAATACCATGAAAAAAATTGGTGTATCACATGCATCCCTGATTGCCAGTTAAGAATTACAAAGGTAGGCAGTAATATTAATGGAATTGTCAACATATATGACTACATATATATATTCTCACCATCTCAAGAGTGCTTCAGTATTGACAGCATATACATTTTAGCAAAAGGAGACTGTGAAACAAACAAAAAAAATTCTGTGCTTTCCAAAAGAATCTCCTAAAAATACAAATGTGTAGAAATGTGATATTATTTTTATCTTAGGTGAGAAAAAGACAACACCAGAAAAAAAGCTATATTATTTTTTCCTGGAACAGTGGGAAAACTGTTTGGGGTAGAGCCCACTTTTTTAAAGATTCATGAAAGAGCAGAGAATGAAGTACAAAACACATGTAATGTCTTAACAGGAACATAAGGTAGACAAAGGAATACGCTCTGAATGATAAAGACCGTACAGTCCACCACCACTTAATTTTGGTGTTGAGAAAATATTTGAAGAAGGAAGACTGGGAATCATATGACTGGAATAGTAAACTCAACCTCATACTCCACATTATGAAACAATGATTGAAAATAAATCAGAAAAGCAAGAGCTGAGCACCAGTTATGATTTACACCTACTTTTTATTACGGTCCATGTCTTGTTGTTTATAAAGTAACTAGTTCCTTTTAAGAACCAGCTGCAGCTGTTGGGTTTTATTTTAAAAGAACAGTAAAAATGAATTGCTAAATAACTCTTGCTCCTCCTTCTGAAAATAAATTATTTTCTGATTGTCAACATCCTTTTTATGTGTCAAGTTTTGTATAATTTTATATCACTGAGATTTCTGATGGTTTTTTGTGTGGTACCAGCGACTAAAGCACCAAGATTATAAAAAATAAAAACAACTAAAAAACCTAAACACCAAAATTAGTGAAAACTGGAAGACAGATAAAGTGAAAAATAGCTGACTTGGCTGTTTTCTAGGGGAGATGAAAAAGAATAAGGACTGTTGGTCAGATATTATTAAATAAAAAAAAGCGCAACCCTTGCTCCACTTTTCCCATCTTGCAACATACCACTTTCTTAATTGAAAATTTGAAAAACAAAGCCAAAACAAACTGCATGATAATAAGCTCATAAAAAAAACCAACAAAAAAAACCCCACAACTTTCTGAATATTCTGTACCTAGGAGTAAAAATTTGGCATGGCTTTTTTTCCCCAGTGGATATCCTGCTGAGCTGGTGGACAATTAGAAATTCTGAGGGCTGGCTACAAGCTTGGACACAAGCTCACTCACACTGCTCTTGAAAAGCCTACAGTGTTCTCTTTAACAGACAAAGTGCAGAGGCCAACGACTTACAGCTAATCTTGGGTGAGCACAGATAGACACACAAGTCTATATGAAAGAATTTCATGTGCAACATGAAAGAATCATGTGCAACAGTATCGTTCAATTAGAGTATCTTCACTTTTGCATTTCATTTATTTACAGGAATATGGTCCTAAGTTTATGCATTATCATACATGACTGTGTAACTGCTACATTGTTGTACCAATTACACTATGTCAATGCTATTTTTCACATAAACAGTGCAGACAGAAACCTGTACTGCAGCCCTGAGGCTGTAGAAATGTGCAGACTCCCAAATGGAGCTCTTATTTTTATACACATTGCTGTTTGACAAATCTGCTATTTGTTGGCAGTTTTTTGTTTTCAGTCTCTAGTCCGTACTTGTGTTTAAAGCAAAACCCTGGCCATTAATGAATATTGTTATACAAGAAAGTTACTAGCTCAGGGAATAAGGTGATTATAGAAAAGACAGTACTAATATAAACTGTTTGATTGGAGGTATTTTATAGCTAGAAGTTATAATTTTAATAACTTAAAGCTAACTTTAAAAAAATAATAATAAATCCTCTAGGAAAATGTAGTAAGAAAACAGAATCTCAGTTCATTTTCTTTTCACTGTTGCCTTGCCCATGATGCAGGAAGCGTAACAAGCCAGTGCCTATTGAATCATTCATTTTGAAAAAGTTAGTGTATTTTTTTCTTATTTCTGTTGACTTAGGTCCTGCAACTATCTCTGAAATCAATGAAAGATTGCCAGTGAGTACATTAAAGTTGGATCAGATCACTCATCAAGGATTTCACTTTATTTACAATAAGAAGGGAAATTGGCTTATGACTTTGGTTTCATTTGTGGGTTTAGTGTCATAGTAGATGAACATCAAAACATTACATTCCGTCCTATTGCAGTGTATACTTGGCAGGTGATTTTGGAATTAAGGATTTGTCCCAAAATCCAGCTGATCATTATCCTAATATTTACTGTCACTGGCACCTGATAGAGCAGAGTGGTCCAAAGCCCCAAGGAAAGCACATATGGGTTAACTGCCTGCAAGATCAGACAGCTCAGATAAAGGCTCTGGACACTCACATGTAGTATACTGCAGCATCTGCTCCTCTCTGTCTAGTCTCTAAGACAGAATCCGAATTTAAGAGTTATGCAGGTCAGATCGTTTACACTCTGAATTTTTTTCTTCCTCTCCTGGACTCAGATATCTGAAATCAAGAGTAAAGAGGCCTTTCATCCACAAAACCTAAAGCTTGTTCCTGCTTAAAAAAGATACTGGTTTAGGGAATCTAACAGATTAAAAATAGTTCATGTAAAAAAAAAAAAAAAAAAAAAAAAAGGAGTGTTACCTGCCTACCACAAAAGAGCAGAGAGGTTAAAGCAGTTACCAAAAAAACAGGGAAACCTTCCTTAAATCCACTCATTAGACTAAGGGGATTCAAACTTACACTTCCCAACTCTACAGCAAAGTGTTGCAACACCAAAGTCAGAAGCCCTTGGGAGAAAAAGTGCCATTCAGCCATCCTTCTGAAGCTGGACCTCTGTCTAACAAAGAATGCATCCAGAAGACTGGCATACAAAAAGAAAGAAAGAATAGCTGGACTCAGACCAGTGCTGTGTCCCAGGCAAGGTCCATGCTCCCAGTATTTTTTCATCCATTCACTATTTCATGCAAATTGTAAGTAATCACTGGCACAGAGAACAGAACTTTTACAGTTACTGAACTCAGTTCAGATAAATCTGTCATTTTGTTATCTACATAAAACATTCCAATCCTTTTTGACTCTCACTGAATTCCTGACTTCCACATCTTATTATGGTGGAGCTCCCAATCCAACCACACATTCTGTTGGCATTTCTTTTCATCAGTTTTGAATTTGCTTCCTAAAATTTCATGAATATGCCCTTGTTGCACTACCCACTCTGAGACCTTTTTTTATTGTTTTATTTCAACTTTTCCTCTTGTCTAGGGGAAACAATACCAGCCTTTTCATTTTCCTTTCTTTTATTTGTATGAGTATTTTCCACAGGATAACTAGCACAAGGCATTATTCTAAATAATACAGCATAGCAGATTTCTATAAAGGCATTTAATATTTTCCATATGACCCTTCACCCTTATGCATTCTAGTGTGTAGCTTACATTTTCAAACACAGCTGCACACTAAACTAGCTATAGTGACATCTGAAATCCCTAAACCAATCAACACAAGCCTTTAATACATGTATTGAATGCAGCTACACCATATTATAATTATTTGAAAAGTAGAAAATATTCAGTACTTTATCAGATTCAATAATTAATCGATAAATGCCTAAATTTCTTACATTTCAGGTTTTCTTCATGTCCTCAGAAATTCATTTTTACACACTGCATGGTACCACTACACTGCCTGCTGATCTCTGTCAGCAATTCAATCGGAAAAACATACTGTCAGCTTACTATATTGAACATAGATCCATTAGGATGTGTAAATGGGAAAGGAAGGACTGCCATTTAATCTCTTCTACGTCTAGTTTGCAAGTGTCTGATTAAAAGCAAAAAAAAAAAAAAAAAAAAGGCCTGCCATGGAATAAAGTTGATCCAGAAAAAGAGAACAGCTGAATCACAGAAGAAACAAAACTATGTTCCTTTTGCACTGAAAACACACACAGACTAGGAGCACTCAAGGGATGAAAAGAGAATGGTTTGTGTCACTTGGGAATTATTCCATTGTCAAAGAAATTCCTCAGGAACCATTGCCATTGTGTTTGCAGACCCTTTGAGACAGGGCAACCAAACAAAGAATAAGGCTAATAAATTATGTAAAACACATTCAGCTGAAACTGCATGTTCCAAGATATTGGGAGAACACCGACACACATTTGATGGAAAATAGTGACTTATGTGAAATTCAGTACAAACACGGAATACTCACTTCTTCCTCAGCTGCTGTTACCTGACAAAACTCCTTGGAAAGAAGGTGCAGATCTAGGAGCTGTAAAATAAGGATATATTCCTAGAATTCAGAAAAAAAGAAACCCCAAGCAATAAATGCCTTGCGCAACAATCAAAATGAGCGCTACACGCTATGTTTGTAGGTGATGACCAGTGAGAGTTCTGGGTTGAATTTGGTAGCTGTGGAATAACTATGTGTGTATTACTGCAACAGCTAGTTTTACAAATGTTTGAGGAACACTTAAAAAGAAAGTGAGGGATCTGTATGTCTCACTCCAGCTGCTAACACCAGTTCTCACAACATACCAGCTGGCAGGAACCAGAATTTTACAGAGGATGTACCAATTCTGACTGGAGCCAGAATTTTATGGAGCGATCTTTAGGGATCACTTCTATAACCATGCATACTATTTTAATATGCTCTCACAATTGAAAATAATCTTTTTGTTTGTAAATAATTTTTGCAACTATACTGCTGTCAAGCCAGTGCCCAAAAATTTTTGTATATTTAGAACAGCCCATGTACATGAGAATTTTCTATTTTGGATCCTAAAGAAGTCAGTGACACAGAATAAGATTAACAGGGAGTACTTCTGGAAACACATTACTTGAGTAGATTGCTAAAACCAGTGTTAATTTCTTTGTGGTTAGTCATCTGACATACAGATAAACTATTCCACAAATTAATAAATGAAACTACTTAAGAATGTAAGTGTAAGAAAAGCCTAAGGTTCCCAAGAAGGTAAGCTGAAGAGAATGCTCTCAGATACATGCCTAGACATGGCACAAGAGCACATTAATTTTCACCTGAGCTACTCAGTAAAAATCTGGACTAGTCTAAAACCACAATTAGGCAATACAGCAGGTTTAGGTTCACAAGCTGTTTTGCTGATGCTTTGGTCCTGAGGTCCATTTTATCAAGCTACCATAATTATGGAAATACCAGTAAATCTCAGGTTTTTACTCTTTCCTATAGCTCATCCAACTAGGCTTGTGATGTTTGGTGACTGCTTCTTGAACCATGTCTCATTTCTGCCCTTCTCATTTACTTTCTTTTTTCTCTCTCCCACCTCCCCCATCGCTCCTCATAGACAGAGACTAACTAAACAGCTCTATTTCAAGGAAACATTACTGCTACAGGCACAGCACTGTCCAAAATAAGGTCATTTATTTCAGAACTTAAATCTACCCAATTCATAAAGTTTAGCTTTACAATAATTTTTTCCAATATTTCTGGGTAGATGCAGGCCTAAGGAACAAAATCCAAAATTCAGTTTATAGTTTTTCTAACACTTAGGAACCTATACAAGATTATTTTATTTTCAGATCCACACCTATTAAATTATTTGTCACAGAATGTTCAGACATCTTGAAATTAAATGATTGTTAGGACTACTTCTTTAAAGAAGTTCAGGGTTTTGTAACCTTAGACAACTTCCCCAAAATACAGATGAGTCACTGAATATTAGCCATCCATAAAGCACACTGAACTGTCACTACTTCCCCTATTATGAAACAGAGAAATAGTAATTTCACACACTAAGACTGACAGGAAAAAGTCATGGTGCTTTATCATAACAGAAAAGAATTATCCCCTAACAGATGAACTTACTAAGGCAATACAAAGAGTGTGACAACACAAGCTATCAGGGAAAACCTGAGGCCTGAAAATTATTCAAGTGCCATGCATGTATGTAACATTTTTTCCCTAAGGTAAATTTACCACTGATTTCAGGGTGAAGTCTGGCCCAAGTAAGAGAGGAAACCTCATCTAAGAATGATACTGCCATACAGAGCTTTGTTGAAAAAGTCTAGAAAAGAAGATCCTAGCAAGGGTGCCCCTAGAGAGCTTATCCACTGAATTTGTTTCTGGTGTCTTAACTCTAACTAGAAGACATACCTTTTTTGAGAAATAGCAGCCCTGTGAGTTCTTCCTTCCTTTTTTTCTTTATTTTTGAACAAATGTTAATCTCTTTATGGACCTTTCAAGCTGCTCATGCGTTGCATATTTAACACAGCCTGGACTGCTCCTTTGTTGTGCAGTTTAACAAAATAGTGTGCTCTACTCTGCTAGAAAATACCAGAGATTATACAACCTACTAATGCTTTTTAAATATAATGGATGCCAGTTTGGTGGAAGAAGCTTCTATCCAGCATAATACCTCTGATGAAATTTTTTTAACATCAATTTGCAATGCAAAAACTCATGTCAAAGAAGTAAAAAGGCAAATAAAAACTGTCATTACAGACACAAAAGAAAAAGATAAGTCACCACCAATCAGTGGTTGTCCAGGTGCTGTTTCCATTTCTTGCTGAAACAAAAATGTCACTGTGTCAGACACCTGACTTGACTGTGTTACACAAAGCACTCAGTGGCTAAACATGTCTTGCTATCAATCTGTTTCCAATTGATTCCACTGCTTCCCTCCAGATTATTCTAAAATGGCTAAAGAAGTGTGTTGTTATTTGTGGCCAAACACCGCTGGACAAAGCCAATACAGCAAAATACATTATTAATAAATACCCTGACATAAGCACTTCCAGTTCCATCTCTTTCATTCAGTCTTCACATGGAGAACCCTCAGATCTTCCTTGCAATCTTTCTTGTATAAAGAGGTTTCTCAATACTGAACTGTTGACAGAATGACAGAACCTAATACATTTTTATAACAATCTGAGTGTTTTCACCTAATGAATTCTGTGCAGCAATGCAAAAGATTGGTGGTGCCAGGTTTTGTTCATTTTCTGCCATATTATACAATACAGAAGACCAAAAAGCCAGAAATAATAAGTAAATATTATGTCTTTTGTATGCTATAGGACTCTAGTTTTTGGTTTGTTTGTTTCTTTCTTTGTTTTTTACCCTGACGCGTTTTGTATGTAATAAAACTCCTTCTAGAAATATGCTGGTAGTGTAATCCCTGTAAAACACCAACTGTTCAAACAAAAATGAGGATCAGCACACCCACCCAATATTGTACAAACTACCAGTATTTTTACATAATCTTACATTCCTTTTATAGATTTCTATCATTATTTGTCCCAATCGCTACAATCCTTAATTACCCTACTTTTCACAAGTATCTCAACAGCATATTGTCAGGAAAACACATACTGAGCTACACAGTTGGAGATCCAGTTTCACAGAGTGAATGCAACTGAAATTTTTGGTATAAATGTAGTTGAAAGCTGAATTAGAGAGAAGAATATAGGTATTGGTAACAAGCAAAACCTTCCCTAGCCGGCTCCCTCACCAGCTATGTCAGGAAGTTATCTTCCACACACTCCAGGAACCTCCTAGACTGTTTCCTCTCTGCTGCATTTTATTTCCAGCAGACATCTGGTAAGTTGAAGTCCCCCATGAAAACAAGGGGTAGCAATCATGAGATTTCTCCCTGATGCTTGTAGAATATTTCATCTGCCTCTTCTGTCTGGTTATGTGGCCTATAACAGACTCCTACCACAATATCTGCTTTGTTGGCTTTCCCCCTAATTCTTACCCATACTACCATCACCATCATTAAGCTCCAGACAATCAAAACTCTCCCTAATATATAGGGCCACCCCACAGCCTCTCCTTTTTTGCCCATCCCTTCTGAAGAGTTTGTTGTCATTCATTGCAGCAGGTCATCCCACTATGTTTCTGTGATGGCAACTATACCATAGTTTTCCTGCTGCACAATGGCTTCCAACACCTCTTGGTTTGTTGCCCAATCTGTGTGCATTAGTGTAGATGCGCTTCAGTTGCAGGCTGATGGTCTTGCCACCTTTTTTGCGGGAGATAAGTCCTAATTCCTAAGTGACCATTCTCAGACGCTTCTGTGGTTTCTAATCCATCAATAACCCTTATGTCTTTGCCGCAGCATGAATCTCCATCTCCTATCTCCACTGAGACAGCAGAACAAAAGACCTCACTAGCACACTGTAGCTGAAGCATTAGCATGCCATCCCGAGGCTTATCTCTAGTGAGCCTGGTTTTATCACTTTCCCCCTTCAAATCTAATCTGAAGCTTTTTCAGTGAGGTCTGATAACTCCTGTCCCCCTTTGAGACAGGTGTACCCCATCTGTCACCAGCAGGCCTGGTGTCATGTAGACCAACCCATGACAAAAAACCCCAAATCCTGCTGCTGACATTAGACTTGGAGCCAGATATTGATGCCTTGTTTTGGGATACAGAAATAAGTAGATTACAGCTCAAGATTCTCTCTAGCCCTCATTTCTATGATGCTGTGATAGAGAAAACATTTAAATGTAAATACTCTGAGTGTGGATTTCATCATGTGCAGTACAGCCTGAACAGTCTTATGCGTGTCAATTCTAATAACAGTAACATATAAGTAATATTTATTTTATTGGCTTTGACAGGGACAGAACTACAGAAAGACCAACAATAAAAACTAGCACCTTGCTTGTCTACCAGTAGCATGACCCAGATGGTACTCCCAAGATCCTCCTGGCACACCTAGATTAGGATTTTGCCTGAACTCCATAGTTTTCTTTCACCACCACATTGTGTTTTCCCCAAATATATAATACTTCAACATCCACAAGACTACTAGAAAGAAGTGGTTCTGCTATCACCAGCAAGCCTTCCTAGCCAGTAAGCCTCTTCTGTGCAGAGCCTGGCACCAAAGGAGAAAACCTGCCCTGCTGAAGAACTCTAGCTGGAGTCCTTAGGCATCTGGAGGCCATTCACAGGAGTATTCCCAGAATCATGAAGAGACTAGAAAACCCACAACACTTTCAACAAGTCTCCCTGAAGTAATTAAAAACAACCCAGCCACACAAAAGATAAACAATCCCCAGTTCAATTGCTGAACAATTACTGTTGCAATAACCAAACAGAAGAACAAAGATTTGTGAACAAACAAATCCCAGGAGAAAAATCAGTGTCATAGAACTGCCACAGTTGGAAAAGACCTCTAAGATCATTGTGTCCAACTGGTAGGAGGAGAGAACATCAGATAAGCTCAGGTAAGCACCCATGTTTGTTCTTGGCTTCTCATTAACCATATGCTGATGTATACTCATCCAAGCAGATTTTGTTCTGAATATAACTTTTATTAATGGAATAGCAGACATTCTTAGTGAGGTGTCACTTCTGCCTGAATCTTCAAGTGTCATATTTGCAGACAGAATGTTCTTTGAAAAATGAAAATGGAGCAAAACAACAGCTGCAAGGACAATTAAAACTTTTGGAGTTAAGCTGTTGCAACGTCTTTATTTTGCTAAAAATCTTTTGATTGATCATTACTAGTTTTAATTGCCAGTGGCACCAACAAAAATTATCTATGTTGAACAGCAAAGTGGATCTACAGTCTTTCATCAGGAGCCAAATGTTTTAAAATATACCTAAGTTGTATCCTGTATGTAAGCTGTTTGCTGTAAATTAGTAAAAGCATTAGAGGAGTAAGGGTTGGCAAGTTTTATGGTGCTAAGAGATTGTTTAAAAAAATCAAGATCTTGCCATTTCCAAACATTTAGGTTAGTATTCAATCAAGACATCACTTAAGCCAATATAACATGAATTAGCCAAGGGAATAAAACAAATAATTAGAGATAGTTAAGGACCTACTCACTTAAGTAATCTGTGTCATTCGACCCAGGGAGCCTTAGAACAAAGAAATTATGAACAGATTACTCTTTTCAACTGAAAGGATAGTAAATTCTGTACTGCAGATTAAAATAGTTTCTTAAAAATGCAAGGGATTCTTCTATTTTCATGAAACGACATAATACTACATCTTTTACAAAGGATAAGTTATTTAATCAAACTATAGAAGAGAATATTCTGGTAAGAACTTATAAAATCTCATGTGCGCAGTGCTTTGGTTTCATATTCTATGCCATTTAAAATTGCACGTGAGAATTCACAGACAGAAATTTTCATCTACAAAAATACTCTTTTTTATGTTTTCTACCTATTGGATTTTTTGTAGGCTCATATTATTGTCTGACACTATGCAACCAAAAAATTATCAACTCATCAATTTTAAAATTCTAATCATGCAAATCACACTCTGATCAGAGAAAATCCACAAGGAGAAGCAAGAGCTAAATGTGACAGCAAGACATGCTTAGCTCTAGCTTTTAGAGATGTGAAACATAGGAATTGACCACTTATCTTTCCTAACCTTCTCACAGAATACCACTAGATTCTTAAATTACTCAAACTTCCATGTTTTTCACTTGGGCTCTGTACAGTGTATAATACCAAATCTGCAAAGTTTCATGTATGCAACCATAGAACAAAACTGTCATCCTGAAACTGTCGCACTCATGTTTAAAGGTTCTGAAGTAGGCAGCTACAATAAGACCAAAATGAAAAAGGCAACAAGTTGTCCTTTTTTACAAATTCAAGATCTCTCCCATTGAGAATCCAGTCTCTTTCTTCTGCTACAGCTTCAGTTCCAGCAGAGAAGAGGGAATCTGAATAAGAGGACAGACCACCACCCTGGAAGCTGGAGTGAGATGAAAAGCATGGGAAATTGGAAAGGGGGAGAGGGGAGCAGAGCAGCTCTTGACTAAATGGCTACAGCAGGAGAAGCTTACATCTCAAAGACATAAAATCTTTTCTTCCTTCCTTAAGACCAAATTTTAGACAATTATATTCAAAGAGTACTGTCATGAGCCAATGCCAGGGGGGCTAATTTTAATATTTTATGCAAGAGGAGGTAGTGTCTAGAAGAGAATCCAAGAAGCAAAAAACATCCTCTGGCTCCAAAGCTTAATAGCCTTTGTACCACTGTGCTACAATCCTTTTACCTTCCTTCCCCCTTTGGATGAAGAAGCCTTAATGTGCCTCCATGACAGCCTATGAAGGCTTCAGGTATTAATTTCACATTTAGCATTTCAAAATTACTTTGTGTAATTTTCAGATTTCATTTTTAAAGCATTCCATATTGCCTCCTGCATTATTATCTGAGCTACAATAGAATGCTACAAGAGCCAAGCTATACCAAGAGAGACAGCTTCCAGAAACATCTACCCTGAAGTACCACATGTAACAATTCTATGAGTTCACCAGGCTACACCATCCTTGAAGAAACGGATACATTATTCTGCACACTTCAGGTTCACTTTTAGAGTTATTGATAGATTACAACAATCTGCAGCTTGACCTAAGTGTAGCATACCCAAGTCCCCATTGTCATCTGTACTGTCATTGTCTCCTGCAAGGAGAAAGAGAAGACAGCAAACAAGTGAAACCGATATGGCTACCACCCTTGGAGTTGCTTCGGTCCCATTTCCTACTCTCCTAGCCTCTTATGACCTCTCTGCACCTCTTCATCCTCTTAATCAGGCTAGGTATCAAAAATAGCACCTCGTTATCTCTAGGCAAGCTTGGGAGGATATACACACTAAAGGCTGCATGTTAATTAATAAAGCACTGGGAACCAAACAGTGCCAGACTGGCTGCTTTGCAATTCATAACAGTGGGCTAAATTTTGTAAGTATTACTTCTTACCCTAAGCAGGTTATTTCGAATTACTGTCTTACAACAGGCAGTACTTAAGATATCTCTGTTCCTAATTGCACTTGTGTGTTCTGGAGAAGAATGGCTGGAAAATGTTTTCTTAGTAATACTTTCCATTTCATCTGCCATTGTTAATCGAAGGACCCACAATTTCATTATGTTTCTCTTCCCGACAGCCTGCACACTAATTGCACACAGTAGCTAGAGACAAGTGGACTAGCAGTTCTGGAATTGTGAACAGGAAGATGAACAATTTGTAAATTGGTCTCTTCTTCTTGTGGAAACAAACAACTGAAGGATTAATAAAAAAGATGTTTTACACCAGTTCTATTTTGCTGTACACTGAATAATGTCAACCTATTATGAAAGGTTTTGTACTATTCAAATAGTAAATGAGCTCCAGCTCCTTCCTGGATTTCATTATTCTATAAACTTGACTTTCATGGGGGTCCAAAGGAAAATAAAAGGATTTTTGTGGAAGAGATGCCAATTTCAGCTGGAGGTTAGTGCGCTTTATTCCACTGCTCCTATTGTACACAACACTGGAGAAAGAACTCCTTGATCAACCCCAAAATGTGGTTTCTAAAGTGAGGTTGGACTGCTTACAGTACGTAGCATAAGAGTCATGCCCGTGAGAGGAAAGAAAGTATAACCCACGGAATCAGGACAAAGAACCTGTTTTTTCCTTATTATATAAGTAAATTATATTATCCCCATGACAGCTACTTATTTTTCTTCTGATTCCCTGAACCAAATCTTCAGAAAGCTCATGCTAATGCTGGTGGGGTTTTTTTTAATGGAAATAAAGCTTTCTTATTAAAATACAGAAACTAGTTCTCACTTCAGCATCCAGATCAGTAGATGGGTTAACAGACTATGAGGTGCTGAGCTCTTCAGAAAAGCCAAGTCAGATAAGACAGAAAAAAAAAGTCCTTTGTAGAGACTACATTAGTATATGACTGTTGATGTACAGCATGGGTTAGGCTCGCCTTTCCCAGTAACATTAAAGCAGCTACTGAACAAGTGTCTCTAATTCAAGCATTGGAGGCAATGTTCTGAAAACTAACACAGGCAGTTTTAACTGAATGTTATTTACAAAGCTATTAGATGTATAGGTAACTACATATTCACCATGAGAATAATGGATGTCAAGCTATACTGAACAGTGGAACCAAGCTTCTTTCCATGACAAATAAGAGAATTTTGTTCAACTATACATCTAAAAGCATGGCAAACAAGAAAAGACTGATAGTATCCAAAAAAATCAGGAAAATAAAACTGCTTATTGTTTTAAGCATCCCATTTGAGACACAAAATAATAGATGTAATTTTTTTCAGTGTTTAAACCTTGACAGAATAAAAATAAAGGACCAGCAATAAAAAAGAAAGTCTGCAAAACATAAGGCATAAGACTTAGAGTGTTTGGGATAAAACAGCTCTTTCTCTCTCTAAGGCTCCATAATTGCACCCCTGTTACAGCTTTACGAAAGGCAGAAACTTAATCCTTAGCGGCATTTTTTCTTCAGCCCTTTCTTGAACATTCTATCTATATGCATGTGAAACTATACCTTCAGGTACTTAAAAGAAAACCAGTATGTGGCCTAAGGAAAAGGATGATAAAATATTTGAAACAGTCACTTTTGGGGAAGACATACCTTCTTTTAGAGGCAGGGTATAAAACTGAAGGAAGGCATGCTTCTGTATCAGACCTGAGAAGTTTTCCTTCAACTACTTTAATTCACTGATCACTTATCAAACCAGATCACATTAACATGCAGCTATCACAAGTGAGCATAACTCAAGAACATCATTCATGCCACCAATTCATGAGAATGAATGCACACATTCCTGAGCCACCTTGGGAACTCCACCAGCATCCCTACATGAGCTCAAAACCACCTCAGTTACCTGGGACACCCTGGGAGGCAGGCTGTGTTAGCCTGGGCCATAGGATGCAGTGTTAGTGCAGACACAGCACCTCAGTATAAAGCTAGTTTATTCAGATCAAATTCAGGCATCTCTGCATAAGTCACATCCCTTGTGCAAAAGAGGCTGGCTGTGCTTGAGCATTATGCAGGCTTGATGGAATCTGGAACTCTCAAAAGTTTATAAATGAAGTGATGAAATAAATCACAACAACAACATTTAATTCACTGTTGGTTATGTAAACATATTGTAAAATTCCAGAGCAGGTTGGAACTCAGGTACAAATATCCCTGATTGTGCACATTTTCTTCCATGCACAGTGTTTTTAAAAATAATTATCTAAAAAACAGAAAACCTCAAATGACAGGGTTTAATCAAGAGAAACTGGTCCACAGTATAATATATCTCACCATTAGGAATTTCCCCACGTCCCCTCAAGATGCTTCGGCTAGAATTTTTCAATTCCACTATTCCTAATTACGGTCTCTTTTTCCCAAGTCCGAGATCTTTTCCCCTCTCTGGAATTCCCATGCAGCAAGTGTAAAGCCATAACAGTCTGTCTTGGAAATTGTTTGGCCACATTTAGTTGCTTCTGTCTTT
>NW_009954313.1:1195887-1207446 GCF_000747805.2 Chaetura pelagica | reverse complement strand
TTTCCCTATTAATATATTCTTCCACCTCCTTGAGCATGTTTAATTCTTCATGGGCTGTGTTTGAGATTACAGATTTAAAAATGCAAAGAAGAAAGATGGTCTAAGATAAGATCAGATTTTTTCCCCACTAACTTCACGATCGGAACTCATCCAAAACTGTCCCAGAAGAATATTTTCATAGATAGGAATAATTTGTTATTAGGAGCAATAAACAACATAAAACTAAGCACTTTACCCCTTTTGTTTGAAGCACTTAGTCATAACTACTTCAGGTGATTTCTACATGGTTGACACACAGCTGCCACTACAGGACTGTGTGATGGAGACAGCTGAAGGAGAGGGCCAGTGCCACAGGAGTGAGGGCTAACATCTTAAGGGTGGATCACATAGTAATAGATGCTCATGAGACAGAAGAAGAGCAAACATCTGGAGCGCAGATCAAATTATCTGGGAGGGGGAGGTGAATATTAAAAGCACTGAATCTCAAGGATGAGCCCAGTCTTCAGTGTTGTAAGAATTAATACAATATTAAGAGTTTATAACACAGACTTCAAAACAGCATGTCAATGCTGTGCCATGACAGATGTGTTTTACATGTACCTGAAGCAGCCAGCTCTATCCTAGCCAGGGTAGCAAAGCACAATAGTACAGCAGAAGCTGTAGCTAAAGGCTACTCTGCTGCAGCCCTACTGCTGTGCATGTATGAACCAGTTTTAATTGGACAATTTAGGCATATCATGAGCTGTAATCATTCATCTGATAACAACAGGGAATACTCAGCGCTACCTGACTATGTAGATGGTTTCTGCTATTTCCTCCTAGTTGTATGCATCTATATAGAATTGCATAAAGTCATCTAAACACAAACAGGTGTATGTGTGTATATATACATATATATAAAAATGAGGATTTAGGGTTCCATTTTGTGACTCTGATCCATGAAGTTTCAGATCCAAATCTGGATCCAGATGCTTCATTTGGGGAAGTGGGTGCATTTTGGGAACAGAAGGATTAAGAGCACTAATGTGCAGCAATGTGAAAAGACGTCCTGAACTTAGTGCAAAAAAAGAAACCAGAGGTACTCTTACGTTACATTTTGATCTTTCTAACAAAGAACTTAAGAGGAATGCTCTGCGGGTGCCATGTGTGTTCTTGTAATAGCCATTCATTTAGATTCTGATCTGGCTCACCTGTGAAAAGCTGCTGTTTCTACCAACCCCCAGTAAAATCACAACACACTTTGTGTACAGGTGGGCACAAGACTGAGTACAAGGATTTCTGCTTCCTGCACTTGAACTGAGCACCTCTTATAAAAGCTAAGACCACCAGGGACAAAACTGCACTAAAGGTAATCCTTGCACTGTAATACATTTGGCCAACATGAGACAGGACTGTTTTGCAAGAGGGCAGAATTTATCTCCAGGGTAAAGGGCCACATTAGGGCAGAGGCAGTGCCAGCAAAATAAGAAGTCTCAGCATGAAGTATACAGCATGATGGTATTTAATTCCTTCTCCCAACCTGAAATCTATATTAAGAGGAGTCATCAGATATAAGAGTACTGTACCTAGCAATAGACAATGTATTTCATTTTTTAAAAGCAAGGGTTTTTTTAATATTTTCCATCTAAAGATTCCCTCTCTGGACACCAACCTCAGAGGCTCAGCACTACAACAAGGAATACTTATGCTAAAGCATAAGTCCATTAAGACAAGTGAACCTATAGTTTATAAATAATATTTGAATGCTGAATTCAATCTACTGACATACGTTACAGATACAGTCTCATACACCTTAAATGTAATTTCTTTCTTATCTAAAACAAATTTTAAGAATCAGTACCATGGTATTAATTCAGTATTTTAGCTAATTTATTAATTGGCTAATGGAGGAACTAGTGTTACAAATGAAGGGGAAGGAATCATTCCAACAGATACAGCATATGACCTGCAGTCCCAGGAAGAAGTAAAAAATTTTCTGCATTTCTACAGTGCCAAAATTAGGATCATCAGCAGGAGAAACACATAAAATGTAAATTCAGAATACAGTCTTACACAGGAACTAAATAGATAGATAGATATATATAAAAGATTTGAGATTTTCAAGGACCAGAACATAGACAACATGCTTATTTAACTAGAACTATAAAAATGCTCTAGAAAGAAATACGCTATTAAATGTGACCATGGAGACGGTCAGACTTATGATAGTTGACTGTTTTTCTTCAGAGCTTAGATACAGTCCTGTAAATTCATCGCAATACTTGAATTAATACTTAAATTATTGGCAGGAGTAAAGGGATTCAGAACATGTCCTGGAGTTGAAAAATATCCCTTCAAATCTACAGAATGCTTTTATTACTTTTTCACATACTGTGGTGGTATACAGGAATGTAGTATATTCCCGGTAAATATAAACAAAATTTTAGTCTCACTCAAAGGTCCTTCTCACTGGCCCTAAAGTCTTTTACCATTTGTTCTTTGTTGAAAAACTGTATAAAAAAAGGCCTTGAAACTGACTTGCACCTCTCTATTGTTGGAGTAATTTTAAAAAAAAAAATAAAAAATTTTAAAACCTAAAGGCCTCTCCTATTTTACAACTGTGCAACTTTCCTGTCCTTCCCAAGACCACTCCCCCAACGTTTGGTGGCATATATGATTAGAAGTAAGATCAGACAAGTCCAGTGAAGGATTCATAAAACAAACATAACATCTTGTGTATCAGTACAAAGCCATTCAGCAAAAGCAGATGTATCAAGAACATAAACACAGCTGTTTGACAAAATAAGAGAGATTTTTCTCATTTCTGACCTGTTAGCTTTACCTGCCAAAAGATAAGGCATTGCAAAGCATCAAAATGGACACCACTGATCAAGAGACTGACAAAAGGAACGGGCAGGCAGCAGCTTCCAGGTCATGGGCATATGCAAGTGGGAAACCTAGAGAATTGAGAGTCTTTTCTCAAAACTGAGCTGAAGCTGTGACTAGCACAGCATCACAGCGACACATTGAAGACTCCTTAATATATTTTTTTTCTGTATTAATGAGATCCATCCCAATCTCAACAAAAGTGGGTGTTTTTTTTTCTTAAAGCAACTCTGATTCAAAGGAATTGGAAATAACACTGTGGTTTCTAGAGCTATTTAGACTAACCAAACGTAAGCAGATCCTGCCAGTAAAGGAATGACTTAAACAAAACGAATTTCAATAATCAGACTTAAGACTTGCTGCAGCAGGACAGCATAAGGAGGTGCTCAAGTCTTGCCTAAAACTGGGCTTTGTCATCTTGAAAGTTCACGTTCTGTCCACTTACATCTATGTGAATGATGTAGGCCTTTCCAGTGTTTGAATATAGCACAGGGGAAGTTAGCCAGACATTTTATTTCCCTTCTAATCCCATGTTTTGTAATTTTTTAAGTGATTGATTGGAAGGAGTTTAAAGAGGATGCATTAATATTTAACTGTGCTGCAACAAATAATGGGTGTTTTTAAAGTTTTCTTCCATTCAGACTGGTCTGGAGCTCTATAGCCTAGTTTATTTCTGATTATTGAAATTCGTTTTGTTTAAGTCATTCCTTTACTGGCAGGATCTGCTTACGTTTGGTTAGTCTAAATAGCTCTAGAAACCACAGTGTTATTTCCAATTCCTTTGAATCAGAGTTGCTTTAAGAAAAAAAACCACCTTCCCACCATATCACAGGGGAAGTAAACCATAATGAAAGTAAAAGCCAACAGACCTCTCCCGACGTGCACATGAAGCCTCTCCTCACGGCTCAGCCTCCTGCACTGCACTGCCGGCCCCAGTGGCTTGCAGCTGAAAGCCATGAAATGAGATGGTGAACACCTGGCCCCTCTACCCCAGCTGAAACCTATCCAGCCTTACCCAAAAGGTGTCCTGCACAGAGTTGGTTGCTGTCCTGTAAATATTTTAAACATGCTTTGTATGTTCAGACTAGGCCATTTTCCCCATTTCTCTGTCTTACTAACCCAAACTTGCAAGTTATGGGAGCTAGTAATTCCCAACAGTGGCAGAAGACTGAGCAGAAGGATTAAGCAGGTCAGTGCAGGGGGGTAATCCCTCCAATATTACTTGCTGTGAGGAACCACACCACTCCTACACTCCAGAAACCTCGACAGATTCTCAGAGATGTTTGTTTGTAATCTGGTCAGCCTACTTCAGCTTGCTGGTTACATCATATTTGCAGGAGAAAATATCTTCAAAGCATTCTTTACTCTATGAGCTATTTGGCAAAAGGAAAATGATGACAACTCTTCCTCCTCTGGCTAGTTTGAGAAACCCTCTGTTTCCTCTGCTCTTTAGATGTTCTGACCAAAAAAATAAATATATAAAATATTTGCATTGCTCCAAACCTCTGTTTTTTCACCTGCATAATCAGGGTAAAATCTAAAGTGTATGAAGACATTTACAGGGCATTTTCAAATATATGTTTTAACATACTTAAGATAACATATTCTAAATACATGTATTGCACAGATTACCCTACACTTTCCTAGTTTTCATGTGCAGGATCGTGTATTCCAGCAATGTTCCCAGTAACTGCCAGTATCCCAGAAATCCTCCCACATATGCAGCAGCCAGCTTGTCCTTCCATAGTCAAGTCATAGGAAAGAAGGCAGCCATGCCATGAACTTTTTACTACCTCAGCCTTCTCTTGCTTTCAACAAATTCCTGTTTTCTCTGTATCTACTTCTGAGAGCCACATATAGTCAGAAGGTATCTCAAGCCAGCTCAGACACTACCCCTTTTCCTTATCCAAGAAAAACAATTCTAGTCTTCCACTTGTGTTTGGCCAATGGGACAAGCTTCAGTTTTCTTCTATAAAGCATACAGCAGTGTGCCTGCACCAAACAGCCAGAGATGCCCCTAGGCTGGAGACTAGAGTACAAAATAACAGGATTTTTATTGCACTTTGCTGCCTTCAGCAGTATTGTCCTTAAATAAACCACTGCCTACCTTGTCATTTGTTGCCTCAGAAAATCAAAGGGGAAAACTTCTCCCTGATCTATGTCTCCAACTACCTTTCAGTGTAGTAGCATCTCCAGGACTCAACCAGATCATCTAGAATAAAGAAAAATACTAATAAGCGTGCAGAAACAAAAAGAAATGCAACAAGAAAGGAAGAAAATAAAACTAAAGATGCTTGAAAAAGGTCATGTTTTCTTCCTTATGCAGTAGTAATCCTTAGGTTAAACCATTGAAACATCATCTGCAGTGCAGTGGAAAAAATATTCTCATTTTTCATAGACTAAGTTTTCTTGCTGCAGCCTATTCAGTTTTCTGTGGCCATTTGCAAGCAATAAACATCCCCTTATCCTGAAGGCTCTTATGATGTAAGAATTTCATTTCTTGAGTCTCAGTTAACACCTAGGATGACTTTACCTTCCAGAAAACACCAAAATTGTCATTTCCTTAATTTGAAACTCTCTAACAGTAAAACAGGGTAAAATCTTCCTCAAATGCCATTTCTGGAAAATGTGAAGTTCTTTTCCCAAACACACAAACACTTGAGCAATACTTTCACATTCAGGAATGAGGACAAGTTAGGTCCTTATAGACACACAACTGCTCACTAAGAAAGGACACATTTTCTTCTGTTTCCACTTACATCAGTCATCCTTAATGATTTCGCTAAAAGCATTTTTGTGCAGAAAATACCATTAATTCTAAGTGTCCTCCTAGCCCAGTTTCCCAGAATGTGAAGTCAGTTAACTACTGAGCATAATAATAATAACATAGGAGACAACATAGGTGCATAAAATTGTAGTTTATCTGAGCTGACTTCAGGCTTTCCACCTTTTCAGTGACTAGAAAAAGGAGTTTTAATACTAGCAGTAGGAACTCCTGCTCCTTTTTAAGGAGAAAAAAATAAGTAGTTTTCACAAAATGTTATGCTGCCTCAAAATAGATTTTAACAACGCATTTTGGAGCATGACTCATTTATAATTTGATGTTGCAGCCAACTGTAATTTCTTTGCCTGCAATCTTTATTGCATTAATATGAAAAAACTTCCTGTGATGATTTTGACTTCCATATTAATTTAATCAGAATTGTTTAAGCTACTTATTTTACTCTTTTCAAATATCACTGCAAATGTAGAACTTCCTCAGCTACAGATGCCTACACTTTTCCAATACATAGTCAGTCTTACAGTCCAGTCCATATAACTGACAGACAATATAATAACTTTTGCCTCAGTCCTTCCTTCAATGTTCAAAGTTTACATCTTGTATAATAACACAGCTACTCTGTGTATTATTTATTCCATAATCGGCATGTCTCCAGAAATAAAAATATTTGTATCAGATGCAACAAAACAAATGAACTTCTGCTTAGGTCCAGTTTACCACATTTATTAGTCACAGTTGGCACATAATCACCATAAGCCTAAAATCTAGTAAATGCTTTGAACAAGACAACCTTAGTTCCTGGTCTACCTGCCCCAAGTCTTCAGACTTCAGAAGGATAGCTTTCATATGAAATAAACTGGTTTATTTCTCTTGTAATAGTATAAATATAAAATCATGCATATTCACAAGAAATCAGGCAGAATCTTAAAAAGGAGTAAAATTTAGAATTGAAATACTATTTTTGCAGTTGTTTGAATCCCAAGCCTAAAACCCCTAACCCTGAAAACCACAAGAGAGGGAACTGGTTCTTTTCAACTTTAGAATTAGAAACCTTGTTACCTTCTATCATGATAGGTCTAACTTAAAAACTTTAAGAGTTGTTTTTTAAAATTTTTTTCATTGCAGTCTTATTAATGTAGTTGGAAAAAAATAATCAGAATTTTATAGTCTGACACTTCTCCAGAAGACAATCAATGAAACATGGAAATTTTGGGTTACTCTGTAGCTACCACAATGTGAATGTGAATCAACTCTGTATCCATATGGCCTACAAAGTGAAGAGAAAGAAAATGGGAGAAGAGAATAAGCATCTGTTCTGCTTTAAAAATACGGACTTAATCACTTCAGTAGAGGATTTTTATTGGCTTACTTAAGTGGAAATATCTTGATTCTTCTCTTATTTTATACCCCTTTTCATAACCATTGTTCCATAGAGCTCAGCAGAAATACCTGCAATTCAGGTCTGGATACAGTCACTGCCAGAGTCCAGACTGCAGTTTGAAGAGCCCTGGCCTTTGGAGGGGCATACATTTTTTCACTGTAAAACAGAATAAAACTGATTTGGCCTGGCTGGTCAAAGGAAGAACTTGCTAGCAATGAATTTAAGTATGTCTGACAGCAGTTTATTTAATGAAACAGATGTTTAGAAATCCCACCTTGCTTAAATTGGTGAGTTGGTCACTCAGGACTCTTAACTCCCTGGAGTCTAAAGCTGTCTTACTCCTTGGACTATTGTGCTGCTCAGGAGGAACTTCTGGTGTCAATGACAATATGCCAGAAGGACAACCAAAGCTGAAGAATAACTTCCAACAAGACAAACAAGACTTCATTTCCTGATGTTATACATTCTTTCAGGTATAGATTTAACAATGGAACAGAAGCAGGATTGTCACCACTTTTGATAATGATTTAGGACTTGCTTCAGTTCAACTCAGCTAAGAATTAAGTATTAGTTCCAGCAAGGACCAAATCTTTCAAGATCTTGAAGTTAAAAAAAAAAAAAAAAAGCAGGAAGATAACACTTCAAAGGGTCCTTTTGATGAGATTACCAATTCTTTCATTCAACTTCTTTAAAAGTTCTGCTTCCCAGGTGACAAAGATTGCAGTAAGCCAGTCAGGACATTCCATTAAGAGGCATTAGACCAAGTCCTGTGTCATCCTTTAAGGTCTGAGGCTTCTCAGAATCCAGATTTCTCCAGAAATCTTTATCTCACCTTCTGTGTCTGTAGACTCCCATCCCTGGTGAGCACTCCACATCCTTCTCCTTATATGACTTTCAGTGAATGGGTAGCTTCACTGTCCTAAGTTACGCAGTTATATCCATATATATTTTGCTAGATTGCTCATAGCATGGCGGGGGGGGGGTTTCCCATCTTCTGAAGTGCTGAGTCTCGTCATCTTCCTCTTTCCAGATTGCTGCTGAATTGTGAGTCTACCTTTATCCAGCCATAGGATGTGTCCAGAATCCTTGCTGTTTTGAGATGGCAAAGATCCAGATAAAAACCTTGAGGTGTTCCTGTAGCAGGTAGGAAGAAAAAAAAAAAAAGATCACAGGCACCCATTATTTGTAAGAAAGAATGGACTAATCTAGGAATGCAGCCTGTGTGCCAAAAGTTTCTCTGAGTACACCCTATCTGAATGTTTTAGGTCAACTTATGTTGAAATAATGTACAAAATACTGCATAGTTAAAAATAAAGTCTCGATAAAACCCTGCTAGCTAAAAAAAAACCAACAAACCCACAAATAAATAAATAAATTAAAAATTTACTTGCTTTCCCAGACTGTTTAACAATGGAACAGTTGATGTGGAATTGATTTCTTAGATAGGTGGATGCTTTCCATTTCCTCAAAAACCCTAATAGCTTAATGGTTTAAGCATTATTCATTCCCTTCTGGATTGGGTTGGTAACAGCTCAGTAATGTGAGATCTATTAAGATTCTCAAAAAAATCCTGGATTTTGCTTTGTTTGAACTCTTAAGTTATGAATTCGTTTGAGCTGAATAATATCCATTTTATGCTTGGAGATTTTGCTGTGGAAAATCCCTTTAATAAAGAACAACATCTGAGATCTTGAAATGCAGAGAGGTTCTTTTTGTGATCCCCAGAGTATAGAAAGCCTTGAATGCTTACCAAAAAGGGTGATGCATGTCTATTCCATCTCCTAAAAACACTTCCTTCTTCAGATTTACAGTCACTAAGAACACAGAGCAATTTTGATCAAAAGAAGCAGCAGCAGCAGCTGTAAGAGAGAAGTATTCATTTCTGATTGCCTCATCTGGACTAGAAGGGGGTAATAGAATAATTTTATTACACCAGATGCAGTGAAGGGCTTTATTTCATTTAATCTGGAGAACAGAGGAATTTGTCACATAAAGAAGATGAAAATAATCTTGTTATTCTCGCTACCACCCAGGCATGATGGTTATTGGCTGAGTCCACAGAAGAAGCTGGAGTTTATGATGACTATTTACTAACTTTCTCCCGCATGACTGTCCTAAGAGGGATGGCATTTTCCTACACTCCAGAGACATCTTCTGTTGAAAAGTTATTTTTGTTTGGTATTCACTGGAAAGCATTTGATTTGGGAATGTGTGCTTCTGGGATTTGTGGTAGGCTTGAAGTTTCAACTGTAAACCATAGCATACAATTTGTTCCTCGGCACAGGCTTCATATTTAAGTTGGAATTTATTAACACAGTCTTAGAACCTTCTGTATGCTGAAGCCATTCTTGCCTGGTGATGCATGCTGATAACAAACAATGGCCACAGATGTTTTGATTTTTTTTTTACCCTGTATCCTTTCATAGACAGCACATATACTATGTCAGTTAGTTGTCTGAACTTAGTTTTGAAGGTTGTATATTCTGTAATTATATTTACACCATTACTTTAATAATACAGCTCTGTGTGAAGTCTTTCTGAGTAGGAGCTTTGGACAAAGTTAGTAAGTATGATTCATCCATTACTTTTTTTTTTACTTTTTTTTTTACTTTTTTTTTTTTTTTTACAAATAGACTTATAATGTCACTGTTTCAGACATGTTAATACATTACAGCTTCTCAGGACAAGGGATAATATCTGTACAGAATAGGAAGCAGGGGAGAATCAAGTGTAGTACCTACCAATGAAGGAAGGCCAGGCAAAGGTATTAAGTGCATTTTCTAGAATATAGAAAAGGAAAAGCAAAATTTACTAATTCCTTTTCTTCTAAAAGAAGAATGTTAAGTAATAACCTGTTTTTAATGGACTGACAGGTTCATTAACATGTATTTGGCCCACACGTAGCAAGGGAATTGGGATCCAGATCATGTCCCTTCAAGCAGAGTGCCCATTGTCATGATACCAGGTTGCTCCCATTTCAAGTCCTGAGAGAGCACACAGGGGGCAAGTACTTCGATGTTAGTTGTGTGTCTCCAATCTAAAAGTACACAGACCGAAGGGCCAGACAAATCAAGCCTTGTAAATGTGACTGACCATATAGAAATGTTCCTGAAAAAAAACCAAAAAAACAACAAACGTTAGGATGATGAGTGTATAATGGCCATCAGTGGCTCTTGTGCAGAAGTAACGACATCATGCTAGGAGGAAAAGAAGAAAGATTTTGGCAGACAGGCAGCATAGCAGTTAGACTCTTGCCTGAATTCAGCTCTATCAACCATCAGTAGGAACTCTTAGTACTACTATGCACTTCTCCTGTTCTCTAGTGTCTTTAATAGAAACCAGCACTAGTGGTAGAAATCACAGGTAAAAATCTCTTTGAAACACTAAACAATACACCACCACACAGACACTCACAAAACATGGTTAGGCACAATTCTTGCTAACACCATTTTTATATCTTGATTTGCAAGAATAAACCTGCCTCAGTGCACTACTTATGGTCTAGCTGGAATCCCACTCATTATCGTGGCTAATGACACAGGAATCAGAATCACTTAATCTTTGGTACCTTCATAGTCCTTACAATCTTCCTAGTTTCCAAGGCACAGAGGTGAAGCATGATAACAGGGGCTCTGTTAAATACTTAGAACAGCAACTGGCAGGACCTCTGATGGCCCCATAATGATCTAATACCACTGTCTAATCTAATACCATCCTGCCCTGTCAGTGTTTTTGTCATTGTTCCTGCTTGCAAGTTGTATTTTTTTTAGACACAGAAAGATAGATCTTACTTCCTTTTCACCCTTTTTCATTGCCATGTCGAATTTCATTCTCCAAGGGCATCTCTATTAGCATTCACTTCTTGTTGCTAGTTACTATATTGGAAAGAAACATATCTTTGTG
Source organism: Chaetura pelagica (assembly GCF_000747805.2). Taxonomy (NCBI): domain Eukaryota; kingdom Metazoa; phylum Chordata; class Aves; order Apodiformes; family Apodidae; genus Chaetura; species Chaetura pelagica. Next base: position 1,196,515 of record NW_009954313.1, on the reverse strand, counting down.
ATAAAATGGGAGGGATTATCAAGCACCAGGAGGCAGTGGCTGACAGTTCAGAAAAGTACAAAGAAATGCTTCTGAAATACGAATTCGTGGTGCAGTGTCCTGTGCCTGAGGAACTGCATCTACTTTCTCCATTAACTGCACAGAGACCCAAGGCCTATCAGGTCTGCATCATTAATGCTCCAAACCATACATCGCGGCCCTAAAAATCAGAGTTGCCTTGCTCCGTGTTAGTCGCAAGAGCAGGCAGTCAGAATAAAATCACTGCCAACGTCCACGTCTCTGCAAGATTAAACTGAAAAACCAGCAGCACGTTCTCAGCTGAAATGCTTTTGTGCTTGACCCAGGAGAACTGCAACACCTTTTCTGAAAAAAAAGATGAAAAGCATTCAAAAATCAGACTGTAGCTCTGCGGTTTTTTGTTTGTTTTGTTTGTTTTTTTTTGCTTTTGTGTCAAAAGCACTGGCCGGTCCTGCCCGCCCGTGAGCCAGTTATTTCCTCGTGCCGGCTTTACGCTCGTCGGCTGTTTCCGAGCCGCGTTACCTGCGGGCGCGTTCGTTGGGTGCGCAGCGCCAGGCTCCGGGAAGCACTTCCCACCGGGAGCCGGGCGTGAAGCGCAGCAACCCCGCCC
>NW_009954313.1:1191616-1195867 GCF_000747805.2 Chaetura pelagica | reverse complement strand
GGCGCGCGCGGCGGCCGTTGGGCGCGGTCCCGGCGGGGGGTGGCAAGAAGAGGCCAAGGGACGTGTTCGTGGTGTGTTAATCTGCGATCAGCAGGCTGGTGTCTGAGCACAAACACTCCTTCCTGCTTCCCTGTAGGCGCGGGTAATACAGTAGGAGATTGTCGTCATGTAGGAACAATCCCCACTCGGAGAGCCAGCATTCTATCCCCTCAGTTCTCGTTTTCACCTCAGATCCTCTTCTGACACTGGAAGAATCACACGCACCTTGTTTCAGTCCCCTGCCCTGGATAAAATTCATCCTGGGAAAACATGAAAATGAAAATTAGTAACACAAACCTACGCTGCAGATTCGCTTTATATCCTATGCCTGTCAAAGCTGTTTCCACAGTTGCTTTGGAAGGAGCTGTTTGTCTTTCCCTGTGGGCCACTACTTTACTGCTTACTAAGCTGAGTAACTTTTCTCCAGCCCAAACAGATCCATCAGCAGTCCTCAGGGGGTGAGCAGCAGTGGCTCTGGCTAATGGTAGCAGACCCCAGGAACTAGCTGTCTTAGCTGCTGGAGAGCTCATCCAGCAAACTCCTCATGGCTACAACAGCTGTTAAAGCTTTACAGCCACACTCGTTCTCCCCTCCCAGCAGCAGCCTCTCACGGCGCGGAAGTCTGGAGAGCCACGGGGCACTGGCGGGTTGGGAGTGTGCAGGATACACTAAGGGATGTCCAAAGGTTTTGCTCCTGGGCTGCTCACAGCACGGCCAGCCCCACCTTCTGCACCACCAGCAGCCTCATGGCTGCGCGCCGAGGAAAGGGACAAATCAGGGTGCTCAAGTGGCGTGCTGATTTTTGAGTCTTACTCAACGTTACTGTTTTATGTTTCTGAAAATACCTTAAAAACTTGAAAAGGGAACTTCTACTACTACTGTCGAGCTTGGTTTATTCTATCTTAATGCAACTCCACAGCTTGAACATTTAAAAGCTTTACTAGACAAGAAGGTGGAAGAAGAGTCTAAAAACATAGATCCTGGGCTACAGTTGCAGGAAAACAAAGTACACAGTTTCTTAACAAAATTTGAATCTTCTATTAATTTCAGGTGGTTTTGTGTATTTTTAAAAATTCACTTTTCATGGATACTCAAATAAAAAGTTTAATGGTAGACACAGTCACGAAAACAAGGATTTCTAAAAAAGAAGTACAGAAAGTGTACCTACTGTGTTTTAAAGTGACAGTTTCAAATATCTGTGTGGAAAAACTTATTTTAAAGTTTGTTCTTAATACTAAACTGTGGAGAAAATCAAAGTATATTGTGATTCATTCTATTATTAATTTGCATCACAGTAACACGAGCCTAATTTGTGATTCACGGACCTTTTTGAGTAAAGGGCCACACACAAAGAACAAAAACTGACCCCCATATTAATGATAAATAATCTTAGTTTGAAGTATATTTTGAATACTTGCTACAAATTGCTTCCGAACAAGCTACAAGCCAAACTACTCTGTGGATACTGTTTGGTGAATAATGCTGAATAATGAATAAATTCTAGAAAATTGCTGGCAGAAAGGCACAGCACAGACCAGATAATTTTTTCCTCATGCTTTGTTCATCCATCTCTCCTCAGCAGGTACTTCTGGGGCAAGCTGCCATGGGTGGCGTTGATTTATTTGATTAATAAATGTCCATTCACTTGCTAAGCAATCAGTGAAATAAAGTCTCCTTGCAATAAAAGTATTTTATATACTATAGTAAATTAAATTGAGTCTTTTAGTGCCTCAAACAGTAATGTACTTTTAGTAATCATGTTCCCATCACATAATCTTAATGTAACCAGCTCCATCTTCAAATAATTTTTATATTGAAATGAGATAGAATTATAATGTGCTACAGCTGGTAAAAGAAAAACTCTTCTATTTCTCTTCTACTAGGTCAGTACCTTCAGGGCTATAATCATGGTACAGGTCCTAGTCCGTATCAGCTAAGCATGATCCAGAAGTCAAGTCATAAATCCAGTCCAATAGGATGTTTTAGCATCAAAAGCACTTCCAGGTTTATTGTCAACCACACCAAACTTCAGAAAAGTCACCTTAAAATCTTTCACTTGAAAGTGTTCTTTCAATAAAAATACAGTGGCGTATCACAGAGCAGAGATTAAAAAAAAAAAACAAACACAAAAAAACCCCAACCCATCAATATTTTAAAACCAAAACATTTTAAAAGGAGGAATGTTGTATAGAAACTAATTTGCTACACATGTTTTACACATACAATACAAAAAGGGGTTTCTACAACAACATATGGAAAGTATCTGAATCAGTAAGACAATGACATTCATAAATCACTCCAGGTTCCAATTTTAAATTATGTCTTGTTCCGTCTCTCATGGGATATTCACTGCATCTCATACAAACTCATGGTTATGCGTGCACAGTATTCCTAGCTTTATAGGGAATGATGTCATATCAACACATAGAGGGTATGTAAAATGAAGAGTAAACACATTTTTACATGACTCTGACCAGATGAACTCACACACTCCACTCTGTCACTTCCCTTTGGCTTAAGGGAATTTATTTCTTCCTTTGTGTGAGATTTATTAAATGGACTCACCAAAACTTTGGGGGATTCCTCTTCAGACCTTATTTATGCAGCAGTGCACTCTGGGTGGTGACGGCCAAGAATAATGTGGGACAGAAATCCCATTTCTATAACCACAGGTACATGAAGGCTTCGTGTTCATGCAAGCCAAAATACAATTGGCCCTGAATACAATAAAGATTTATGAGATTTTGATGAAAAGCTTGTTACAATTCAGTTAAGATGGCTGTTTGTGGCTTGTCTTACCGTTCCCTTCTGGTCACAGATATGTTTACTGGACAAATGTAGTCTAAAGTATCAGCCTTTTGTTCTGTTTTCAAAACATACAACCGGGCATATTCCTCTCCTAAAAATAACATAATAAGAGAATATAGAACTGTACATGCTCCAATTTTATCTCCTGTCTTTTTATTGCCTTTTTAAGGACAAATGTAATAATTTACATCATGCTTCATGTACATGATTGATACAATAATAATATATTTCTAGCAAATCATTCTTTAGAGAAATTTTAGTGACGCCAAGATACAATTAAATTAGAATTTTCCAGTGCTGGCCTTGAATATGTATAGGTTTGAACAGTACATGACTTCAAAACTTGTATTACTGAACATGTAATGAGAACATAATCCTTTGAAAGGGTACTTGAACTACTACTACTTTAGTTATTTGTGAACTAACTGAACTTGTTCTGGAATATGCTGACACATGATAAGCACTGATTTGCTTAAACATTTAAACCTGTATGGTTCAAGATTTTCTTGCAGTTTCACACAATAGCTGTGTGAACCACAAAACAAACAGGAGCAACTAAAAATCAGAAGGTGGTTTGAATTGTGATTTTTATTTTTTTTAAATGAATAAAGAGATGGTGACTACATTTTTATTAAAATGGTAGCTGGTTTATTCTAGTGACCTGGATTAGAATTGAACTTTAATTTAAAATTGTTTCATAGTTGTTGGAACTTAAAGAGAAAGAAATCAGGTGTCAGTCTGCAGTACAGAGGTTATTCTGGTTTCTGACCTGAAACCAGAGATTCTCATAAAATAGTATTTGTCCTCTCTTTCAACCTCTACTCCCGGGCAAAGTTAAGAATATCAAACCCCAGACAAAAAGAAAGCATGATATTCAGCTAAGATGTATGGTATATAGGCAAAGCACAACCACATTGCAATAAAGACAAATGAATAAACCACAACTATATAGTGCAAGTAGCTCTGAAGAGAAAGGAAATGCTATTTCTTAAACAAGATAGTATTTTTTACTTTACTGGTGGTAAACAATTCAGCTTCCCCCAAAAGTGGCAGGATCTCTCTCATATTCTCAGAAATACAAATCAGCTTTCTGGAAACAACCAGCAGAGCTTCTGTGGAAATTTTGTGCCCTCTCCCAACAAGAATACACAGGTGAGTGGATAAACACTATGAACAGCTAGTGGACAGAAAACCAGCCACTTGGAAATAAAAATTCTTGTTTGTGCAGGTGCATGTTAATGAAATTCATGTTACAGGTCTCTCCTCTTTTCTGGATACAGAGCCTAATTTAATCCTGTGGATAACTTCCTTGCCCTTGTTAAACTGTGCCAATTTACACCATAGAGAATGAGGTAAGGAATATTTTTTCCCCTTTTAATCTAACATAGGTGATTTTTTTATACA
>NW_009954313.1:1190978-1191582 GCF_000747805.2 Chaetura pelagica | reverse complement strand
ATTTACATTGCTAAAGGGTGCATCATATTAATGTTAATGCATTTAAATTAACAGAATTAGAAGATTCCTATATGAGATTCGTCATGACTAAATAAAGTAGTTCTGACTTTCTGATGTCTGTTCCCCTTCACTGAGATTAGCCATTATGAGCACTGCCAAATTTAACACTTCTTCTCAGAATGTCTATTTGCATCCTTTATTGCTCATGCGTGTGCCAGAACAACTGGATCAGGATTTTCCCCACCAGCTTCTGCACTGCACTCATCAGGTTTCCTGAGCAACCTGGCATCCTCCTCTGAAGTGGAGGGACCAGAAAAATTCCTGAATGTAACAAGTAGTAAAATCCCTTTCCAACACACTATAATGAGGCCATGCCAATAATTCCATCGTCAAAAGGTAAGAGTTTCATTAAAACCATAATCCCCATATTGAATTTCTGTAACAGAGGGAAGCAAAGGCGCCTTTCAATGTCTAATATCTGCTGTCTAGACCATACCCAGAGGACGATATTTATTGCAAAATAGTCAAACAAAATATTTTTTAATTGTGAGACACAGAAATATCTGGAAGTTGGGGGGAAGACTGCTTGAAAATTACACTCTTT
>NW_009954313.1:1183640-1190555 GCF_000747805.2 Chaetura pelagica | reverse complement strand
TTTCTCTGTTTTTTCTTTCCCCCCCCCTCTCCTATTCAAAGGCTAAAGAACTACAGCCTTTAAAAACTTCCTATGCAAATCAGACCCCAGTGGGCACAAAGAATGGTTTCCAACTAAAAGAATAATTTGGATATATGTGAAATGATTGTCACAGCGGTCAAGAGTTTCCCTGACATAACTAGCAAAAATTACAGTTTTTGTCATGCCTTATGTAAATTTTTCATATTTCTGTTTTTCCTGTCTACATTTATTTTCAAGGACATGTTTGCTTCCAATAGCATGTTGGGTTTGTACAGCTACAGGTCAACTCCTGCATCACTGAAATACTGGGAACTATTTGGATATTCAGCATCTTCGAAAAAAATACTTTTGCTTGTATATTTAGGGGCCTTACTTCAGACAAATGATCTGTTAACTTTTCATTATGGAAGTAAATTATAGCATATAACAAGCAGCTCCTCATGTAAACCTGTCAAGGATTTTTTTTCTGCCCCCAAGAATCACAGATGGTTCAAGTGACCAAAACCAAATTTACTGCATGAAGTCTGAGCAATTAGCCCAAGTTCTACAGTTTTCTTGCAAACTGGCAGGGCAGTTTCCACATGTCTGGTATTCTCTGAACACTGAGTGTGATCAGAAGGCTCTGGACCCATAGAGTCAAACTCTTCTTTCCAAGTGAGCATCAGCCACCGCTGACAACTTTGGTGCCTCTGCCTGCTAGGAAGCTCTGCCAGGGAGAGTATTTTCTTGAACTGTAAACACTAAGAAGTTATACTGCTACCCTACAGGTTTCCTTCTTCTGGACTACCCAATGTCACACAGTCTGCAGTGCTGAAGAGGACCAATGACAAGTTTCAGATAATCATCAGTCATTTTCTCAAAAAAAAAAAATCCAACAATTTTCCCTCTAAACACAGCAATCCAAAAATATCACAGGAAAAAGGTGAAAATCTAAAATGCCCTCACAGTACATCGCCTCTCTTAAAATTAATGTGCAACACAAAATACCATATTGCACATTCAAAAATAACCTTCTTGCCCTTGTATTCCACACTGCCTCAGGGTATTGACAAGAGCCCTCATAAACCACAACTTGCTAGCTGCATCTGGCAATTTTTAAAGTTCTGTAATAAAAAGAAAGGGTTGATCAATTTACTTGACACTTAAAAATAAATCTGACTCAGCCAGGGATAAACAGGAGAATTTTTACGCCAAAGAATTTTGCCAGCAAGAGTTATACAAGATTAAATACTGACAATCAGATTTCTAATGAACTCCTGGTCCTAATTTTCATTACAGAGAAACTACCATATCTAAATAACACAGATTTCCTGGAGCATTATAGAATCAAAGAGGGTTTCTTCAATGGGGGGTTGCTGGGGAGATCCCAGGTTCTGACCACATGCAATCTATTTCAGGATTTTTTTAAGCCCAGATTTTGCCAAATAAAAGTTAAAAGCCCCTTTAGTTAGGCATGAAACATGCTCACAGAAGTTGCAGGCTCCACAGGTCAAGCCAGCAAAGCTGATAAACTTCTGTGAGGCCTCCAACATTTTTTTGCTCATGCTGGTCATAAGTTTGTAAGCTCCAGAGAACTACACATAGTGCCTCATGGGACACCACCACTCTTGACAGCCTACTGAAGAGCTGCCAATATCAGGTGAATTTGTGTTGCAATGGAGGTCTCATTACACCTAGCAGTGCAAACTATTCTGTCATGGTTAACATTTTAGTAAAGATAAAGGGATTTCTTAACAAAAATGTTTAGGTAAAACAGAATTAAGGCTTAGGATACATTGTCCTTCCAAATACACATACCTACCAAATACACATACACAGAAAACCTAGTCAGGCTTCTATTTCTGATCCTCTAACCTCACTGTTCATCTGTCTTAAACAGTTTATGCCAACTCTCTTTGCTATCTAGACAAAAGGAGTCTTTAGCCCAACATCTGACTTCTACGCTGGGCAGCAAATTACCGTTCTTCAGTGCCTTCAAATATTGAAAGAAGCATGACATTTGGCAGCAGACGTGCTCTGGTGGAACTAGTACAGATGGGAGCAGACTAGACTTTGACATTGGACTCTCCGTTTGAAAAAGGTTTCTGCTGAACTTCCTTAACTCCAGGAATAAAGCATTTTCAAAGAGATTAAGAGTGAATCTCTGCTCACATTGCTTGGATATCTTGATCTACATGCCAAGGGATTTCAGAGCCAATAAGAAAAAACACGCTAGAGTTAAAGTGAAATGAAACTCTGGCTCTCTTTGCTGCTGATTGCTACCATTCGGTTTCAGCTGCCTTGGCCACTGCTCCATCCAGTTCAAAATTAGTTCTTGCAGTGGCCAAAAACTTAGGACACTTCTTTTGTACTGGGATCCCCAGCTTGTTTTGAGAACCCTGTTCACTGCTTTCCAAACTAGAACAAATCTCTGAATATTTTGAGATTCACACATGACCACTATACTATTATTTCTTAGACCCTCAGTGTTGCCAGTATAAATTAAACAAGCTTTGTAACCTGTAGTTAAGGCTACCCATGAAATACAACATGAAGTACAATGCAGAGAACACAGCTGCACTCACTTTAGTTCTGCAGATCCACACAGTTTTAACAGATTTCATGAACTCTAATTATGCTGAAATAGCCTTCCTCTTGTTCCTGATCAGAAGTCTTCCCCTTATGAGCATTTGTCTCTGTAACCCCTGCACCTAGGGGACAGAAGGAGGATGACAGCCTTACCTTTAAACTCCTTGTCTGTCCCAAGAGCTGAACAATGGCTCATGTCACATTGCAAACTGCACTTTTATGGAAAGAGGGTGACCTCCTGGCCTAGCAGTAACATACCATTTACCTCAGGTTGCTCAGCCATAAATATTAAATGCCAAAAAAATCCAACAACAATCTTTTCATTTTCCACTGTCTTCCTACACTGAGAGCAACACTGTGGTTGACATATGGGGCATGATACTACACAGCTTCAGTAAGGAATGTCAAACACACACACACAAAGAAAAATGTGATGAGCAGGTAGGACATGGATCACAGGGAAGCCTGATCTTGTGTGGGGAAAGTAAAGCTGAATAACCACCAAGTTACTGTTGTCTCAAAAACAGAACAAGACCACAGAAGGGAGTATAGCTAATAATTAACTCACTAATGCATCGTGTTGTCTTTCAGCTAGTAACCACCACACTTTCACCTCAGCTTTTGAGAATAAGGCCGGGGGAAGAAAAAAAGGGCTTCAGGCAGTTAGGAAGCTCATCCACACTGAAACACTTTGACTTGACTTTGACTTGAAGCAAGGTAGGCTGGTCATCACTCAAAATCATTAATATTGTCCTCCCATCAGCTTCTCTCTTGCATATGAGAGAAGGTGCACCTGGAACCAACAGAGATGGTAGCTTGTCCTGTTCCCTGCTGTTGATGAGGAAGTTTGTGGAGTGATGAGGGTAGCAATGTTGAGAGCTATGCACATGTGTTTGGGTCAGAGACCATCCTTAAGATTGTTCTCACAGTGTAGGCAGGTAGAGAGCAGTTAATACATGACATGGGCCTGAAGAACACTTTAGAAGTAAAGCAGCAATTTAAAGAGGAATAAGACAGAGCTCTTTTGAGATAGAAGGTTTCTGTGTGTTTGGTGGGCTGATGTTTATTTTTTTTCAAATGACACTTCAATTATAGAAAGCAATCATTTCGTACTCCTGTATTAAGTTAAATGGTCTAGATCTGTGGAATTCAAAGCAGCAGCATCAGTTTACACTGACCAAGAATTACATAAATCTGTTTTTATTAAATCTGTAATAGTTTGAACCACAGAGTTCTACATTTTTCCTGTGATCATATTCTAATAGCTTGCTAATTTAAAATGTTACCACTCTGGGGTTTGTTACTCTCTTTCCATTAGCAACCAACATCATAAAATTAACTGTAGTTGAGAATATTTTTACAGTAATTAAATGCAAAAGGCTCTGAAAGGCTGTAAAAAGCATTTCTAAAAATGAGGTAGACATTTCTTTATCATTTAAAGTACTCATGGCTCAGAGGTTGACATATTTTTATGTGTTAGCTTATTGGATCAGACACAGAGGCTTTTGTTAAAGAAAGTAGAAGCAGATTGTGAGAAAGAACATCATAACTGCAAACACAAAACCACATTTCACTCTCGCTGAAGTTTGTGGTAGTGACTGGTTTGAACCTGAGGTGTTGAATGTACTGTAAAAGTAGACTGCACAGAATGGAGACTGGCTTAGACCTAAAAAAAATTAGGACATCTTCATTCGACCATGAAGAATAAACAGCTAGGAGACTGAACCTTATTGTGAAAGTAACAATGTAATTATACTTACCCCACATTAACTTTATGAAGATTTCACACATTTCCTTTTGAAATCATTACCTTGCATTAAATCTTCAGCAAAATTAAACATACAATAAATAAAACCAAGTATTTGGAGGTACTTGCATTATTTTGTGGAGCTATCCATTAAGAGTATCTGGAAAAAAGACAATTTCTGTTTATACTTCACCCAGCAAAAGTAAAATTCAACAATTTATATGCTTAGCATAGCTTTTTCTCAACTTCTCAGATGACCAATGATAATGATACTAATACTAATAATGCAATGCTAACCCTAATTTTCTCTTGCTTCTCCAAAACAAATGAAAGCTTTACATTAGCCTCTTCCTGAACTCTGAGGCTGGTAAAAAACCACAGGAGATGTCTCTAAAATTTCATTCTTTACAAATGGTGTACCAATAGTACTTTTGTGGTTGTAATAAATGGTTTTGCCTGAGACAGTTTAAATAAGAATAGATCTCCTTCCAATTTTACTCTGGATATTATAAAGAAAAAAATCTCTTGTTCTGTACTAATTAGGGTTTTTATAATGAAGAAACTCAAGGATCCATACAGAAATGAGAACATGTTCCTTCACTTATTCACAAGAAAAGTTTTGGAAGAATATACAAATAAAACTGGAAACATACCTATTTTTCAAGGCTATTTATAGATAAAAAAATAATCTGCACCATTTGAATTTGTTATGCATTCTGCATCATCTATGTCTAATTTAAAATGCAAAGTCAGTACTACTCCTACTCAGCTTTTTTCCATTCCATTAAATGCATTGTCCTGCTCAACTAGTTCAGAAACTGAGCAGAAGTAAATAACAGTGAGTTATTAATGAATTCTAAGACATACGTGTCAGAAAGCTTTTAAAGCTTTTTAAAAATTACCAAAAAAACACCCCAAAGTCATTGTTGGAGGCAGACACAGGAATTGTGGCTCATACTAAATCTCCTTCAGCAAAATATTTGTCCCTCTCTTCTCTGAGAAAAAGACCCACCTCATTAGCACTAACAGGTTTTTCACAATATGTACTTACATAAAAAAGAAAAAAAGACATTTTTCTTTCATAAAATGCAGGAAAAACTTAAAAAACCCTTTCCAATTTTTATTTCTTCAGTGTGCGTTCTGTCTGGAAAAGACATGACATGCACTTGATTGTCTGAAAATGAGAAGAAAATTCAGATTCTTCTATGTGTCTCACATTGGAAACTTGTAGAGTCTTTTAGGAAGACATTCAAAATCACTAGTAAATGTGGAAAATCAAAGATTTTACATTGAGCCCCTGAAAGAGTAAAACCAGTAAGACAAGACAATACAATTGCAATTAAACTGAGTCATAGAATCATGGAATGGTAGGGGTTGGATAGGACCTCTGGAGATCATCTAGTCCAAGTCCCCTTCTAGAACACGTTCACCTAGAGCAGGTTGCATGGGATTGTGTCCAGGCAGCTTTTAAAGATCTTCAGAGAAGGAGACTTCACTACTTCACTGGGCAGAGTACTCCAATGTTCTGTTAAACTCAAAAGTAAAGAAGTTTTTCCTCATGTTCAGATGGAACTTCCCACGTTCCAGTTTGTGCCCATTGCCCTTTGTCCCATCACTGGGCACCACTGAAAAGAGTCTGCCCCATTCTATTGATACCCACCCTTTAGGTATTTATAGGCATTTATAAGATCCTCTCCAAGTCTTCTCTTCTTCAGGCTAAGCAGACCCAACTCTCTCAGCCTTTCCTCATAAGAGAGATGCTCCAGTTGCCTCATCATCTTCATAGCTCTCTGCTGCATTGTCTCCAGTATTTCCTTGTCTTTCTTGTACTGAGGAGCTCAAAACTGAGCACAGTACCTCAGATGTGGCACCAATGGAACAGAGAAGAGGGAGAGGAGAACCTCCCTCAACCTGCTGGCCACACTCTTCTTAATGCACCCCAGGATGCCACTGGCTTTCTTGTCCACAGGGGCATACTGCCGGCTCATGGTTAATTTGCTGTCCACCAGGACTCCCAGGTCCTTTTCTGGAGAGATGCTCTCCAACAGGTCAACTCCTAACCTCTACTGGTGCATGGGTTTATTCCTTCCTAGGTGCAAGACCCTACACTTGCCTTTGTTGAACTTCATTTGGTTCCTTCCTGACCAACTTTCCAGTCTCTCCAGGTCTCACTGAATAGCAGCGCAATCTTCTGGTGTATCAGCCACTCCTCCCAGTTCTGTATCATCAGCAAACAGGCGACACTGCTGAGGGTACACTCTGTCTCTTCACCCAGGTCACTGATAAATATATTGAACCAGACTCACTCAGTATTGACCCCTGGGGAACACACTGGCTATGGGCCTCCAACTAGATTCTGCTCTGCTGATCACAACCCTCTGAGCTCTGCCATTCAGCCAGTTCTCAATATACCTCACTGTCCACTCAGCTAACCCATACTTCCTAAGCTTACCTATGAGGATGTTCTTGAAGACAGCATCAAAAGCCTTGTTGAGATGACATGCAGTATGAGTTTTTACATCACTTTTCCAGGGATGGAAGTGAGGTTGACTAGCCAGTAGTTTCCTGGGTCCTCTCTT
>NW_009954313.1:1108289-1183622 GCF_000747805.2 Chaetura pelagica | reverse complement strand
ACTCTTTCCTCCAGTCCTCAGGCACCTCTTCTGTTCCCTATGGCTTTTCAAAGATGATAGAGAGTGGCTTAGTAATAACATTTGCAAGCTCCTTCAGAACTCATGGGGATGCATGCCATCAGAGGCCATGAATTTGAGGGTGTCCAGTTTGCCTAAATGATGTCTAACCCGATTCTCCGTGACCAAAGTAGTGTCTTACTTTCTACAGACTCTGTGTCTTGTCTCCACGGTCTGGGATTCCTGAGAGCAGGCCTTAGTAGTAAAGACTGAAGCAAAGAAGGCACTCAGTAGCTCATCTTTCTCTGTGTCCTCTGTTCCACAGGCACGCACCTCATTCAGCAGTGGGCCCACATTTTCCCTAGTCTTCCTTTTGCTAGTGATATAGTTAAAGAAGCCCTTCTTGTTGTCCCAGACATCTTGCCAGATATAATTCCAAGTGGGTCTTAGCCCTCCTCGTTGCATCCATGCATACTCTGACAACAATCCTGTATTCCTCACAACTGGCCAGTCCCTTTTTCTACATTCTGCAAACTTCTTTCCTTCATTTGAGTTTTTGCAGAAAACTCATATTCATTCATGCAGGTCTCATGCTACCTTTTCTTGATTTCTTACTCATAGGGATGCACCAATCTTGGAGGAAGTGGTCCTCGAATATTAACCAGCTCTCTTGGGCCTCCCTGCCTTCTTAGAAAGCGCACAACCAAGAATGTGGATCCATAAGAATAGTTTTCTGGTAATGTAAGGATAGAAAATAAAGAGGAAACAAACCCATACAATGAGATTATAAGGAAGATCTGTCAAGGGAAAAAGAGAAAACAAACCAAATCTGTTAGTGCCTGATCTTGCCTTTTCTGGCATATTGGGCAAAATTACCAAGGGTGATAGTCTTAGTGAATATGAAAAAAAATTTCACACATTTCTGAGCAGTTGAAAATTTACATCCCAGTTAGATTAAACATTTTTTGAGTCCTCAGTTAAAACTTGTATTCGTATTTTAGCATTTTAACCTAACATAAAATTGAGAAATATTTATATAAAATTTATTATATTAATTTCATTTATGTGAAATATGAAGTAACACATTTGGGAACATGACATGCAGGCCATGCTTACAAAATGGGGACCAACAATCAGGAGCCAGGGCAATTAGTGAAAACTAGCTCCTCAGAGTTATGCTGACTAGAGAAGCTGTTAGGCCTTTCAGATGTATAAAGATGGGAATGTAAGTGGGAGACAAGACAGGATCCCATCTCTGCATGCAACAAAGCACAAGGGAGCTCCTCATCCACTTTGGGTGTCTGTGTTTGCTCTACGTTTTTCAAAACTGTTTGCAAAAGTTTAAGTAAAAGTGAGAGCAGCATTCTTCCTTCCTGGCACAAAGCAGGACACAGCTAAGAGATGCATCAAAACTTTTGGCCAATTTTAGCACATCGTACAATATTTCTAACTGCTGTCCCAGGAGATCTCACTCAATCCCACTCTAAGCTTTTCTCAGTGTGAGTCTGAAAGCTGCTGACTATGTGAGTGACTTACTGACCTCCCCATCCCTGCCCCTGATGAGAAATTCTCATGTTTAACTTCAGCAGAACTGTCAGGGATTACACTGGGGGCAGCTTCTCTACACAGATGTATGGGTACACATCTACATACATTTATGAAACAGCACAAAGTGCCAGAAGACAATGTTCAACAATGCCAATCTGTTCCAATCCATATTAAGGCCCCTAATTAAAAGGTACCATTTTCAGATCCACCTAGTAAAAATAAACTAAATTAAAATTAAGCCTCTTAATCAGACACCTATACATGGTCATAAAATAATTTAGTTTGGAAAAGGCCCTTGAGTCCAAGTGTTAGCCTAGCACTGCCAGGTCCACCACTAAACCATGTCCGTAAGTGCCACATCTAAGTTTTTTAAGTCCCCCCAAGGATGCTGATGCAACCACTCGCCCAAGAAGCCTGTACCAATACCTGATAACCCTTTCAGTGAAGAAATTTTTCCTAATATCCAATCCAAACCTCCCCTGGCACAACTTGAGGCCATTTGCTTTTGTCCTATCACTTGTTACTTGGGAGAAGAGACCAACCTCCTCGCTACGACCTCCTTTCAGGCAGCTGCAAAGAGCAATAAGGTCTCCCTTCAGCCTCCTTTTCTCTATGCTAAACAACCCCAGTTCCCTCAGCAGTTTTTCGTAAGACCTGTGCTCTAGACCCTTCAGAAGCTTTGTTGCCCTTCTCTGGTCATGTTGCAGCACCTCAGTGTCCTTATAGGGAGGGGCCCAGAACTGAACACAGAATTCAAGGTGTGGCCTCACCAGTGCCGAGTACAGCAGGACAATCAGTGCCTAGTCCTGCCGGGCACACTGTTTCTGATACAAGCAAGGAAGCTGTTGGCCTTCTTGGGCAACTGGGCATATTGCTGGTTCCTGTTTAGCCAGCTGTTGACCAACCCCATGAAGTCCTTTTCCTCTGGGCAACTTTCCAGCGATTCTTCCCCAAGCCTGTAACATTGCATGGGGTTGTTGTGACCCAAGGGCAGGACCCAGCACTTGGCCTTGCTGAATTTCATACAATTGACTTTAGCCCATCAATCCAGCCTATCTAGGTCCCTCTGCAGAGCCTTCCTACCCTCGAGCAGATCAACACTCCCACCCAACTTGGTGTCATCTGTAAACTTATTGAGGGTGCACTTGATCTCCTCATCCAGATCACTGATAAAGATATTAAAGAGAACTGGCCCCAACGCTGACCAGCTGCCAATTGGATTTAACTTCATTCATCACAGCTCTTCAGGCTTGTTCATTTAGACATCTTTTTACCCAGTGAAGAGTACATGAAGAGTAGTCCTGTCCAAGCCATGAACAGCCACTTTCTTCAGGAGAAAGCTGTGGGAATCTGTCTCAAAGCTATACTAAAGTCTAGCTAGACAACATCCAGAGTCCTTCCCTCATCCACCAAGTGGATCACCTTCTCATAGAAGGAGATTTGGTTAGTCAAGCAGAACCTGCCTTTCATAAACCCACTCTGACTGGGCCTGATCCTCTGTTTTTTACAGAGACTCTGTTTACTAACTGAGCCAACAAAAACAGTAAGTGAACTTAACGAGTTCCCTTATAAAAAGAAAATATAAACTGCCACTGTAAGCTTTGTGAGCAGCATGAGCAACAACTGCGACATCTCATTCACTAAAGAACTACAAGTTTCCAAATTTCTTTTTCTCCTGTACACACAGGACAGCTGTCTTAATTTATTCCCTAAATAAATTCCCTGTCCTAATTTAGTCCCTAAATAATCTAACCTGGAACTTAAAACCTCACTAATGGAAAAGCAAAAAGTAAGACATCTAAAAACAACAGAGTACAATGTCATTTGTCACATATGAGAAAAAAAATGGCCACTGTTTCTGCAAACAGGTGTATTTCATACACATTTGTGAAACAGAAAATAGGCTAGCTAGGTATCTCAAGCATATTTCTGCTATGACTCTTAGAAAATGAATAAAACTGAAGCTTAACAGTGCACAAAGTATAGAAAAACTGGTAGCTTTTCCCTGAATCTCCAGGTCAGTGATTGCTTTATTGGTTGGATTTATCACAGAAAAATTTAGTATTTCCAATTAGAACATGCAAACCAAAGGTGATTTTTAAATGAGTAGGGTTTACCTTTAGTACATGATAAGGCATGCATCACAGTATCAGGTGAGGTTAGGGTTGCCTCTCTACCTGCACTACAACTGTTAAAGACAGCAGGACTTCAAGGGAACAGCTACAAAGATTAAATAAAAGATACTTCTGTCAAGCAACCCAGCTAGAAACTGCCTCACATTCTCCTGTAGTTTAAAAGGGTCAAACATTTTCTGCAAGCAGGTATCAGCAAGCTCTTTTAAGAAGTGACATCTTCCCAAGAAACACTCATGACAGAGAAAATGAGTAAGAGGAAAACTCATGTATCATGTGACACCACAGACAGTGTCACACTTAGAACATACATTCTGCTATCCACCATCTGCTTCCATTTTCATAGGCAATCCAGAAAATGAAACAAGATAATAAGTCACAATAATCACTTTTCATCCATCTTGCTGACAATGGCTATCACATTACCTCCACCCTCCATGCAAAAGACTAATAAAGATTAAAAAAAGAAAAAATTACATTACTCTGCAAAATATTATTTTATAATTTTCTATAAAGGCAGATATGAGAGAATAAATGCATATAGTAGCTATACAATGCATGATCTCATTTGCAGTGCATTAGAGAAAATATGCCCAGCAGCATATTGTTTGGACACATGGGTCATATTGAGTTTTTGGCTGCTTATCATCAAATGCCAAACACGGGCATGCAAAATTTATTTATGGGTGTAAATTGGAGCATAGGAGGTTCAAGGTGAATATCTGAAAGATTTTGTTTACTGTGAGAGTGACAGAGCACTGGGACAGGCTGCCCAGGGAGGCTGTGGAGTCTCCTTCACTGGAGACATTCAAAACCCACCTGGATGCGTTCCTGTGTGATGTGCTCTAGGTGACCCTGCTCTGGCAGGGGAGGTTGGACTAGATGATCTTTCGAGGTCCCTTCTGACCCCTAAGATTCTATGATTCTATGAAATAACATTTGCTTCTTTTATTCTTCACCTTATGAAAAGCATTTTCTGTAGGTACTTAAAAATATAAGAAAATTAAAGAAAAAAAGAAAAAAGGCTTCTAGTACTACAGGGTTTGCTTTTAGATTTCATTTTTTCCCTAAAAGGCCTGAAGTTTTAAATCAAGAAAGTAAAGAAAATAAGAATAGAGGTCTCGTTTCTGATTGAAGATGTACCAACTAAAGAACATCCTAATTAAAGAATTACAAATTGTCTGGGGTTTGAGAAAGGCATTCCTATAGTCTAGATTAATTTTTAGTCTCTGGAGTGGATAGATTTTCCAACATAAGATAAAAAACATTAGTGGGTTACAGATCACATGCACTTATTTGCATATTTTTTTTCCAACCCATGGCCTGATTGTGTTAGGATATACCATCATGTCAGTGCATTCAAACAGGATTAGTGGCAACCCTTGCCATTTTTCAGCTTCTCTCCTGTTCTCTCTTGAGCTTGTTACCTTTTAATTTCATACTCTGTAACCAGAAATACATGTATTTTATTCTGCTGGTCTTCCAAAAAATACACTAAGTGCTTTCAGTATGTAGCAGAGACTACAAAGATAATAAAAGAGAGATACAATAGTTGCTTTTTTTTCCTGCATGGATGAAAAGAAGGAAGTACGAGTGAGTGCAGTCCAGGTCTTCGTTTTACCTGTGTTTCTTCCTGACAGCTCAGTTTTTGATATTTAATGAGAATTATAATTCTTTTTTCCTGCCTTCATTTACAGAGCAGGCCATTTATGACAGTTCTCTACATAGTACACTGAACCCATGTTGGTAAACATACTTCTTGTAATAAAGGAGTTATGACTAAGAACTTCATAACTAAATGGTACTAGCACATAGAACTTTTTTCTTCAAAGCACAAAGCCTTTACTACCCAAGCTCACGGAGAACCCCTGGCAGCCTGTGACAGCTACACAGTTGTAACCAAACCTAGCTGTAATTTCCTCCTGTCCAATAGAATTTCAGCCTCAAATACCAGCAACACTGTGCCTTTATGGACATAACAAAACACATTTCATTATTCAGATAAAGGAGGAAATTTTTGTTTATTTGCTTAGCATAAAAAAATAAGCTTCCAAGCCTTTCTCAGAGCATTGAATAAGGACCTCAGCACTTAAGGTTGGATCTTTAGTGCAAGAAGATCCTGTATTTTGTTTAGATTAATTTGAATTTTCTTTCCAACTGACCTTAGTCAAATTACAATATTAATTTTTTATCCCTCAGGCCCTCAGTTTTCTACGAGCCTGTGAAAGGCTAGAGTTTTACATTAATAGGACATACCTGGCTGGACATGAAAGCAAGGGAGAGGAAAAAAAGTCAGCAAAAACAGCATTGCAGATTTGCATTAAGAATATTTATAACTGCAGCCTTCATGTGGTTTCCATTCAGCACTTAAAATGCAACTGTGCATGAAAAAAAGTTTTCTTAAAAAGTTCTGCTGTTGCTAAATGAGGACTCATTTGCATCTGCTGACAAAAGGTTTATTAGCATAACACTGGAAAAACAATGAAGCCAACAGCAGCAAAAGAGCAAACGGTCCTGACAACTTTATTTTTGTTAATGACAAACAGAAAGAGCTGCATGATCGTTGTCAAACAAGCTCTGGAGCTGATCCAACTCAGTCTAGTGTCTACTTAATTTCAGTATTTGACTGCAGGAAGACCATTATTTAGATCTGAGTGTACAGAATTGGCAGCAAAACCAAAAAACCAACACTATCAAATAAGTTAACTGTGACCTACATTTAGTAAATCCATTTTGCACTTAATTCCATACTCCACTTACCTTCAAAGTATCCTTTCCTTTGAAACTTGTTCCAAAGTCCTGATTATTATTGCAATGAAACTCATTATCATCTCAAATTTCCTTTTTGTCTTGCCTTAAATACGTACACTACCCAAGATATTCTGGAGGGACAACCTACCTAGACAGACACACTAAAAAATACTTGGTATTATACCTGAAGTTTTAATATAAGCTTTTTCAGAACTCCAGAAAAGATATAATCTGATTCTTCTACTCTCTGTTCATTAAGATCTGAGTTTCACTTTGTCATTATGGGAGGTTCTAAATTTCTTGCTTTTATCCCTGGTAGGACCTGTCACTGGTAGAATGTAACAGTCATATGGGGTCACATCAGCAGTCCCTTGAGCATCATATGCTTTCTCCAAAAGCAGCCAGACACACAATGAGGGACCAGCACAAGGGAACAGCAAGCAGCAGAGCACACTGTTCCGAAGTATGATTTCAGCTGCTAACATTTCTCAACTTTAGATACTTCACAGGCAGTATCTTCACAGTATGTTAAATTATGGTTTACAGCAAATTATGAAGACTCACTGAACCTGCTTACTAATATACGTAATCTGCTCTGTGACCACGCCAAGAAAAATTATGTCCTGTATAACTTGCATGGTACAGAATTCACAGGCATGGATTTGAGGCAGCCTCTGCCATACTAAGACAGTAGAATCATAAAATGGTTAAGGTTGGAAGGGACCTTTTAAGATCATCAGGTTCCAACCTTCCTGCTACGAGCAGGGACACCTCACAGTAGACCAGGCTGCACAAAGAGCAAGGTTACTCTCAGGCACATAACTACCAACATAAATGACATCCTAAGCAAGTCTCTTTCACTGTAATCAGAAGTTTTCAAGGAAGCAGAAGAAAAATAAACCCCACAGCTACATAAAATATCACAGTAGATAAGAGTGTTTTATATCTCAATTTTATATTTATTAATATATTTGACTTTGAACTTGCTAACAACAAGAAAAAAAATATTGAATATTACCTTGATCCAGGACATACTCTGATCTTTATTAACAACAGAGAAACAATTTTAGAAAGACCTGGAAGGGTTGTAAATTATTAAATAAATATGGAGAGGGGAAAGGAAATAGAAGCTAACACAGTTCAGTTGGAGAAAATATAGTTGATAACACCAACAGTCAATTGGAAGAAAAATGTATTGCTCAGAAGAGTTAATGCTATTATGCATCTATATTGCAACACTGCCTGGAAGACCCACTGAGAACATGGCTCTACTGTATTAGGAGTTGTATAAAAACAAAACCAAGAAACAAAAAGCCTGAGTCCAGTCCCAAAAGACTTCTTTCTCTGACTGCAAATCAGGAAAGCATGGCTTAGTTACATCATGTCATGGACCAAAGAGGTGGTCTTCTGCTGTTAATTATGTCTGAAGTCACAGCTGTTAATAATGCACTCTTATACTATGCCCTTTATTGTTATGCTACTAGAAAAATATAATTAAATGGGAAAGAAATTAAAATAAGATAATTGCAAGTAATTTGGGGCTAATTTATATTGACATTTTCAGAGTGCTAAATATTAAAAGAAGGACACAAACAGAAGATCTTTTCAAAGACAGGCTGGATTGATGGGCCAAGGTCATTTGCACAAGTTTCAACAAAGCCAAATGCCAGGTACTGCACTCTGGCCACAACAACCCCTAGCAGTGCTACAGGGGAGTATGTATGCCCAGGTTGCCAAGAAGGCCAACAGCATCCTGGCCTGTATCAGGAATACTGCGACTAGCAGGACTAAGGAGGTGATTTTACCTCTGTATTCACCCTTGGAGAGGCCACATCTTGAGTACTGTGTGCATTTCTGGGCACTGCTCTATAGGAAGGACACCAAGGTGCTGGAGAGGGTGCAGAGAAGGGCAACCAAGCTGATTAGGGGTCCAGAGATCACATCTTACAGGAAGAGTCTGAGGGGAGACCTCATTACTCTCTACAACTACCTGAGAGGAGATTGTAGTGAGGCAGGTGTTGGCCTCTTCTCCGTGGTGACTAGCAATAGGACAAAAGGAAATGGGGTCAAGTTGTACTACTGGACGTTCAGATTCAATATTAGGAAATATATCTTCACTGAAAGAGTTTTGAGGCATTGGAACAGACTACCCAGGGAGATTATGGAAGCAACATCCCTGGAGATGTTCAAAACATGGGTAGGCATGGTGTTTCAGGAGATGGTTTAGTGGTCACAGGGGGGTAGGTCTGATGGTTGGACTTGATGATCTCGAGGGTCTTTTCCAACCTTGATGATTCTATGATCCTGTGATTCTAATATCAACAGTGAAAACTTGGGAATTGAAATCAGAAAGGCAGAGAGAAAACAGTTACATGTTATCAACATCAATAGAATTTCACCCTTGAGGGCAAATGCCTACAGTATTAGCAAATCACAAAGCAATTAGGTTGTTTTTTCCCTATGTAACAAGATTGACTAGTACATATCCAAGAGTGGGAAATTAAAACTACTTTATCAGATAGGTAGTATGTCCTCATATGACTTCATCATTAGAAAAAGAACAACAAAAATTATCAAAATGTCACAGAACCTGCCTCAGTTCCACAAAAAAACAAGCAGAAATTAAACTATGTTAATAGGTAATTGCACACTACAGATCACTTCTGGTACATTTATGTCTAGCAAGAAGCTTTGCTGTTAGCTGTCTGTTACATAAATGACAGTGTGTTGTTTAATGCTGAAATAGCTTTGACTCACTTTGCAAAGAGGTATTTCAGTTTTGGAATTTTGCCAATCATAGGTTTGGAAACTGATTTAAAGAGATGTTCCTTTTAAGTTTTACTGCTGTGTTAGTTTTCACTCCTTCTAAGCCAGGCCCTGTTTTTTCTGCCAAAATGTGCAATTACTGGATACCTAGCAGAATCTGACTTAAACTTCTATCCTCAGTACTGACTTCCCAAAAGACTATCACAAATAGGCACTGGAGGGTAATTAAAACAACAAGATTTCAGAAAGTAGAATGCTTGCTTATCTTGTACTTGTCAGCATGTACATAACAGAGCTTTCCTCTCTGCCAGGAGCCCCTAAAGCTCTGCAAAATTGGAACATCCTGCTTCAACTGATTGTTTGGCAAATTGTTCTTGTGCTACAGCTGTGCGCAGCTTCTTGGCCATAGATTATTTTTGCAATATTTTTAAAACACAAACCACAGCCATTGAATTTTTCTAAGCATAAAATTTTAGTGCACCATTGGCTAGTTGAGTGTCTTTATGCAAAGTCCATTCCAACAAAAAGAGCACTGCTAACTCCAGCAGTTTGGACCTGGACTGAAGGAAAAAAACAAACATGTTTATTCCCTGAATCGCCAATGATATGAAACACTTCAGTGAGATTCACCCACTGCTATAATCTTTCATGAGTAGTATGAATTATCCAGCAGAAGCTGCCATACTGTTGTAGGCAAATTATTCAAAGGAAAATTTGTTAGAGCCGACTCTGAAGTCAACGTTTTTAAAATGCTGAATTTCATCACAAAAGATGTCCCTTTCTCTAGTTTCCACTTAGATGAAGAAAGTTCAGTGGAAATTTTGTCTGAGAAAGCAGTTCAGGATTGGGTTTATTACTGCTCTTAGGATCCATATCAAGTGAAAAACTAGTGAGGATTATCTGCCTTGTCTCAAAGACTGACAACATATCTATGGCTTTCTGGGACAGCAGTTAGCCAGCTTCCTGAACAGCTTTTTAATATCCTATGAACTTTCTGATTCTTAAATGATATCTGCTTTTCATAGCCTTTATGAATACTGTAAATTAGTGATTATTAGGCCAGCAGATTAGAAAGCAAAGTATCTAGGATCTATTCTGACCTTCAGCTGTTTGCTATGTATCATCAATATATCATGTCTTTTCCTCTATTTCCTGGTCATTTACTTCAACTATTAAGGAATACTGAAGGAGAATACTAAAAACTGTTTGCTACTCTTAAATAAGTTTGTATGGCAGGGGTTTAGTTTTGCTCTACTCATCTGCTTTGTATTGTTACACAGCAACAGTATTGAAAATGTCTCTGAATTTGCATGAGGTTGTTTATGATTTGTCTCTGCTTAAACAGGAGCAAATGCAGCCCTGATAGCCCCATATTCCAACACGAGTCAGTGAAGACCTCTGTGTATGTTAGAAAACTGCCCACATTTGGTACAGTGATTAGAAGTTAGTTTTTCATGAGATCCTCTGAATAAATGCATATATAAGGAAGCAAGAGAAAAGCAATATCAAAATAAATATACCTGGTAATTGCAACAATACTCTGACAATGCTTTTTATCTAATAATGTGAATTTACATGCCATGGGCTTGTAATGGTCACCAGATGCAGTAACAAGATAGGAAATCTGGTGGACAATATATTCAATAAGGAATTTAAAATTTCTAAAAAATAACAACAGCATTGCTGACTATAGAGGTTGTCAGTACTGCTAACTAAATTTATATTGACCCTGACTAACTAACAACCAGCTACTGTCAGTGGAAAACCTCCAATAAATACAAAATGCATTTCTGAAGACAGGCAAGATACCTCTGAAATCTTGCTTTTACACCAGTAGCACAGCTTCCCATCCCACTTAAATATTTGCAAAGTAGGATTAATGCTTTAGGTGTATTAAGGAACACCTTTTCTTCCATGCTGCCTAGTCCTATGTCTGTTTCCCAAAACTGTCCCTAAGGAACTTCAACTCTTCTGAAGGTTGCAGCTCAAGATGGTAGGAGGAGCTAGGCCTGTGTCCCTTAGGCATAAGCAACCACCTACAACAACACAAATCCCACCAGCAGAACTGCATTAATCACACCAGTGCCATAGCTCTGCTCCAAGTCCTTGCCAAAAAGAAAGGAGTAATGCCAGCTAAGGATGAGCAAGGCAAAATGAGCAGGGTCAAATCAAGTTCTAGAAAGCAAAATGTGTTGTAAGTACTGTACTATTACACAGCTACTACATTAAAGCCACAGTACTACCATGGTACTGGTATCCTATCCATTACTAGTTCACAGTTTATAATCCTGTATATTTAATGAAGTAGAGTCTAGAATAGTTACAAACTCACGATTGAGGAGGCAGAAATAGCATAGTAATTTATTCTCTGCATTACCTTTGCCTTTTATTTCAAGCACATTAAGTCATGAATATTTGTATTACAGCATTCATTAACTGCTCCATGAAAGTAGGGTCTTGCTTACACAGAAAGCTTTGCATTTAAGTAAAGAGGAAAAGATTCCTTCTAGACAGAGGATCAACAGAAAGATAATGCAAGCCTAGGAACAAGGACATTAGGAGGAGGTGGATGCCTAAGGAGGCATGGGTTCACCAACAAGGCAGAAGCAAGAGCTGTGGTAGACAGAGCAGCATGAGCTCTCCATGCTATGAAACAGCTGCATCCCACTCAGCTAGGCAATGCTGAACATCTGGCTACAGTCCCTTGCTGCAGGTCATGTGGGAAAGAGGCAGCAAAGCCAAATCCATTTCTTTCAAGATCCAGCCTAGCTCTTAATCATAAGAAAGCCCTCCATTTTGGGGATAAACTTACTGTGTGTAGAATAAGAACAGTGTACCCAGAACACTGAGACAGGAATGAAGCAGGAGTGCTAGGACATAGATATATCGGGTTTTTTCCCCTTGAAGCACTGGCAATTACAGTTAAAAAGTTCAGGGCTCTTTTGTTTTGAGGCTTTTATTTGGTTGAGGAGAGGGGAGGTTGAAGACATGCGTGGGAGCTCTTTATTTTTTAATTAATCCATCAGATCAGGAAGGTTTCAGGCATTAACAGGTAAAGAAGCCAGCTTCAGACTTATTTCCTATGCCACAACCCACATTAAACAAATAAACCAGCATAGAAGGACCACTTCACACATGACATTCACAGATATTACACAGAACTATACCTAGGACAATAACTGTATGAACTATATCTGTCTTATTAAATTCTATCCTTTTCTTCGTGAAGGTATTGACCATTGACTTGAAGGGGTTTGGAATTAATAGGTTTAAAGCAAAATGCAAAAGCACATGGTTTGATCCCTGTCCTTCCTGTGACTCACTGTGGAACACGTGAGGATTTTTCCAGATGAACTTAATAACTTCATTGGAAATATTGATCAGCACTGATCTGAAAAGCTTATTGACACTAATGTGTACTTAACTGCTCAGGAAATAATTTACTTTTTTCACTTCCTCTTTGCCCTCAGCTTTCTTGCCTTTAGCTATATTGAAAAGTTCATCAGCATAACTTCCACATTTAAATCCTTCTCCACCAGCAGCATGCTTTCAGTCTCTATACTTTCCACTCAGTAAAATGGTGGTTAAAATTGTTTGCAACAGCATTCCCAATCCGTTCTCACTGGCTCCTTCCTTAATGCCAGAATAACTGATACCTGAAGTGCTGTATTCTCAGTCTTCACGTGTAATATGAATTCAGTTTTATCTTCCTTTAAAGATGGCAAAAATGTTGTACAAGTGGTTTTGATCCATTATACAATTTACACTGTCTCTCACTCAGCCAAGATTCAAACAGAAAGGTAATGGACATGGTAGAACAGAATTCTCAAAATAAGGAAGCAACAGCAAAACCAGGAGTAAAATAATTTTGAAATTCCCTGAAAATTTTAAGGAGGTCTTGTCCTAGTTAAAAGAAAGCTTACTGAAGGAAAAAAAAAAATGGGTAGAAGGAAGTTTGACCCTGTCCCCATCTTCTTTTCTTCTCTGAGGCCCAAGCTCACTAGGTATTTCAGGATATGCTCAGCTGGGTGTCTGCCACAGAGCAAAGTTTAGGCCCCACTTGACTATGTTCAGTCAGAAAATGCAGTAAAGAATCAGGTTATTAAAGTAAAAGAAAATAGATTAATCACCAGATGCTAAGAGAGAGGAAGGTATGAGATCATACTTGGGCTTCATGCTTCTACAACATACTTCTCTGAAAACATGAAGAAGCAAATTTACCTTTTATAGAAAGGTTTCACTCTTTTCTGGAAAAACAGTGGAAATATGGAAATTTAGAAAAACCTTTCCTGAAGACATAATGTTTCTAGCTTACTTGGTCACCTTTAGAGGTTGGAAACTGGATAATATGAGTGCTGTCAAGAGAGGAAACTCTTTGACAATAAGTCTGGCACTGAAGTCTGCCTTTAGTCTCATAATTCCCAGTCTCTGTGCTGTGATACAATTCTATGCTTTTTATAACAAAAATAGATAATTTTGAAAGCATGCATGCAACCATATGTAGCCCTAGTGCAATACGTCTTATATTTTATTACCTATTAACACTTCTTTTATGTTCTTACCCCATGACTGAAGTGTTACTCAGCCATTCTGCTTCTGTTTCAGAAGAAGCCATCTTAAACAAAATTCAGTCTTCAGTTCTCCAGCTAAAAGAGAATTATACTCACCATGATCAAAATAAAATATGGGAATAAATAAAAACATTACTGCTGCTCAGCATTGTCATTTGCCCAAAAGGTGAGACAAATGGTGAGAGATGCTTTTTTGAGGGCAAACATAGCATATTTGAAGCTGAGAAAATTAATTACTGAGGAGCTAGAGCTGGAGGGAATACTTACAAAACTGTGTCAAATAGCCAAATACAGATGAAGAACATTTGAAAAAGATCAAGCTCTACAGTGAAGAATTCTATACCTATTTTAAGGTATAGAGGCTCCATGTATAGTCTCCAATGTGTCCAGATGCATTATTCATCCATTGCTCATCAATCTTAGTTGAAGTAGCCAGAACTGTTTTCCATTGGAACTGATTATCAATATGGATATGAGGCACCTATTGAACCACAGACAGTTAAAAAATAATTACTGTTATACAGTTTATTATACTATATAATCATTATTATAAGCAATCAGAGAGAAGAATATTTACAAGACAGGATGATTTAATTATTCTGAAGAAAATTTTGTCCTTCTGAATTTAAGAAATTATAAAATTTTTACTCTGAAGCTAGCATGCTTAGTACCTACAAAAAAGAGCAAACAGTACATTTTCATTGCCAATTAAAAAAAAAAAAAGTGTGTCTGAGTCTTTGAAATAAATATTGTTCAAATGAGTCAGATAAATTCACATTAAAAACTAAATTAATACTGTTCATGGTATTTTCTTAATATTTTTTCTATGTGAATACTTTTCGGGTTCCACCCAACATCAGGATCTAGCAGAGATATTGAAATAAAGCCAGGAAGGACACTTTCATGCTCTTTCCAGCTTCCATCAAGCTTCTGGCATGCAACTTGTTCAGACGTCTGTGGGACGAGAAGAAGAAAGTGGCAGTGAAAGAGCATATGCACGACAGCAGTTAGTCAAAGTCAGCCCAACAGGGAGACCAATTATGGCATTCAAAGCAACTGAAATAAGTGGAAAGGAAAAACACATCCTAACCCAGCACAGTCATCCTGGGATGTGATCTTTCTGATTTTGCCCATTGTTCTATAACATGAACTGGGATAAGATCTAAGCCTTTGGCTGTTTTGTGCAACCAATGTGTCCATAATTAACATTTTGAAACACACTAGTAAAGGTCCATTTGTGCATCTTCAGAAAGCTGATTCTGCATGATGCTGAGTGCTTTAGCCACTCTTCAGTTCTTTGGAAATCAAAAATACCCAGTGCTTTGAATCAGATGCTCTTAAGAAATGCCACAAGAAGAGCCGAGAATTTGGTTGAAAACAGGTAGTAGTTTGACACAGCTGCAATGTAACAGCTCATTAGTGGTTTCTGACTGCTCCAAGAAAAGTTAGTAGATATTTATTTGGAATGGGCACATCTGGAAACAATAGAATCATAAAAAAGGCAGAAAGAAAAATGAAATAATAAAACATTGTGCATACAGTCATTCAAGACAGTTGGATTTGGGTACAAAACACACTTCATGGAAGAATAAAAATATAGACGAGAGAAATTATTTCTGTTCTTTCTCTTCCTGAATACAATAAGTTTATAGTGGGAAACAGGTAAAAAATGTTTATCACTTTTTGAATTACAGGTGCAGAAATTCTGCTGTCCAACAATCAAAGTAAATTTTCCTCAAATTAAGTCTGCTTCTTGTGCCTGCAAATCAAGATAGCAGTTTAATGCCTATTTGCCTTCTTCATGAGAAATGAACACTGCTCATTTGCAAGTTTGGTTTTTTGTTGTTTTTTTTTTGTTTGGCTTTTTTTCAGAAAAAGCTCAAACCAAGAAAAAACAGATTCATGCCTAAACCTTCTGTGACAGACATTTTTTGTGTTTGGTTTTTTGTTTTTTTTTTTACATTTCATTGCTCCTCAAAGAAATTAGGTGGACAAGTTGGAGTGTACAAGGCTCTGCTTCGCAGACACATGGCAAGATTGATGGAAGAAGGCCAGAGGGATTATAAATTAATGCAGCAGGCCAAAGAGTTGCAGCAGGAAGTTTCACACAGGGGACAGAGTCATTGAATTGACAGTGTAAGGTTGAATCTGGAAAAATAGAGCATGCAGGAGAGCTGGGGCAGAAGTGGGAGCAAGGAAAATCTTTAAAGCTGTCATGCTGCTCCCTATGTAGTTAAAACCTAGCCTTGATCTTAAAATCACTTTAGTCTATTTTATGGAAATCTTAGGAGACGGTCTAAGGCATGCTAATAACAAGCAATCAGGCCTCAAAGCTTTTTCTTACGGTTTCCAAGGATAAACATCTTCCTTAAAGTGAGAGAAAGACTACAGAAGGAAAAAAGCTTGAGAAGACAGTATTTTTCCCTAATTTTTCCTGAAATATCCCTTTTCTTCCTTTTTTTCCCCTCCTTATTTTTTTTTTTTCAACGTACAGATACAAATTAACAAAGAGATGGTAACTCCAACGGAAGGGATTGATGTTCTACAGCTGAAGAAGGTGATATAGTACAAAGATAAGTAAGTTTGTTATCTTACAAGACAAGGAGGAAAAAAATCATATACGTAGATGTATTAGAACAAACAAAAGCAAGTGTTTTTACTCCAAAGCATGCCCCTCAACATGTCCAGATTTTCTTCCATTAATCAGTTTTAAAATCACAACAAGCAATTTTCATCAGAGCAATAAGATTTTTTTTTAAATTATTTTTTTTCTAAGTAAAACCTTTTTTTCTTCCATTTTCTCCCCCACAGTTCAAGGATAGTTTATGTTACCAGAGACCTCTGGAATTCATCTGATTCAACTCCCTGTTCAAAGTACCTTGGGACCTTGTCCATTTGAGTTTTCAACATCCTTAAGGATGGAGATTTCACCTCCTCTCTGGGCAACTTTTTCTAATATTTGACTGCCCTTGCTGTGAATATTATTTTTTCCTCATAACTAATAATTTTATATGTTGCACTTGCATCTGTTGCCTCATTTTTTGTTATGTACCTCCAAGAAGAGCCTGTCTTCATCTTCTCTAAATGAAATAGCTGTTGACAGATAGAAGGTCTCCCTTCTGCCTTCTCAAAGGCTGAGCAAAGCCAGCTCTCTTACCTTCCTCTTTTACTTCACATGCTCCAGCCCTCTGATGATCCTGGTAGCCTTCCCCTGGACTTGCTCCAGTATGTCAATGCACAGCCACACTTATTTCATGTCCTCCTTGTCTCCGAAGAACCTCAGGTCCTTTTTGGCATAGTTGTCACTTAACCCTACAGAAAAAAAAAAAAAGAAGTTAATAATTTTAAGTAGGCATTCTGGTTAAAGATCCTAGTGTTTTATTGTACCAGGGCCTTAGAACTCTGTCAGTTCTCTTCCTGAAGAGCTTGGATTTGGTCTTAAATTGTGAAAAGATGATTGGGCAGAGATTCAGAGAACCTTACAAATGCCCTTAGAACATAAAAGCCACCATTATAGCAGTCTTGCATGTGTTATTTGGGCTATTCTACCATATCCTTGCATGATGAATAATGAATCAGGTGTCTCTATTTCTCAGTCCAATAATCTTAATAGTCTAATTTTTATGGAAAAATTAATTGACCTAATGTGAGTAATAAAAGAAATAACTTAATTTACTTCATTTACAGATAACTTTAGGCTGAAACCAAACAATTTAAACTGTTGTTTAAAAAGGTCAGCTAACCAATATTTATCACAGCCAAGGGACTCCTAGCTTACATAATACAAGACACAGAAGGAATTTATAATGGAACTCTTTTGAAAGAGAAGTCTTCTGGGGAAATGATTATGCAGACCTCATCATACTGGAGGTGGGGGGGAAAGTGTCTATTATTCATTAAAAGATTTAAGCAGCCTTTGCAACTTATTTCTTAAACATGTAATTGTATGGAATCCCTGTATCAGAAAAGACTACATATTTTGTTGGCTTATTTAATTTTGCATGTCATAGACCAAATAAGTTCTTCCAGAGTTAATTAACAAATAAAACTATGCTATTTGTAGTTAAACTAATGGATCCAGGTGGTGTTCATGTAAATCTCTGACCTCCTCCCACAACTGTAGCATTACTCACCAAGATTAATCAAATCACCTTCTCAGACCTTGGGGTAAATGAGAGTAGAGTTTTCTTTCAAGCATTGAAAGAGAATAGAGAAATTTTAAAAGTTTATAAATCTGAAGGCAGGACACCAAATGTACTCAGCATTTTTGTTTCATCACAAGATGCCTTACTAACAATATATTTGCTTATCTTGCAATGTTTTGGCTTTTTTCTTTTATGATACTGAAAGGCTGTACAGTCTTTTGAAGACTGCTTCCCAGTTAACTCAAATATACAGAATTCTTTTCAGCAGGCATGTGCAAGGTATATCAGCAATAAAACAGTCATTGAGATCTCTAGAATTCTTACCACTCTCAATAATTTTACATAATAACAGCATACATTGTACCATAAGATTAAAAAATGTTACTTTCAGGTGTCAGTTTAAAAGCATGAATAAGCATAATATCCCACACACTCTGAATGGACTTTCCAGTATATTGACTACAGAGACTAGAAGTATTAAGTTAATGTACTTCAGAAGTACTTAACAGTTTATCTGTAATTTTATAGAGATTTTTATACTGATTTTCTTTTTTTCATATTTTTTCATGAAGATATTTTTATACGTATCCTAATACTCTACATTTCTAAGATGGCATAGAATACTCTGTGGCAAAATAAGTTTATTTTTCAGAATCAACAGCTCGTTTATACAACTATAGTATTCTGTGCAGGACAGTTGATATAAATTTGTGAGATTATTATACAGTAGGCAATTATGTGATAAATATATCTTTTTGTATTCATATCAAATATTAATTATACTTATTTCATTTTTAGCCAGATAATGATCCACTCTTCTAATGGCAACTCTGTGATTAATGGTGTGTGTACCTGTACACCTGAACATAAATATGTACCAAAGCCTTGAAACCATCTGAAAAATGCCCACCTTCAAACTTGGGTGTTTTTGGAGTGCAGTCATCCCCACCTTTCCCCTTCGGCCTATTAGTAGCTCTAATGGCAGCATCCAGACCCATACTTCAGAACTCTAAGGATTTTGATAAAGGGCTGTAACTGCAGAAGTATTAGAAGTACAGTGTTGGGTTAGGAATGGAAATACTTCCATTCCTTGTAAACAGTGTTTGCAGTGCAGAAAGACTTTTTTGTTTCACTTAAACAGGAAACGCATTCTGACCATGGCAGGGACAGGAGTTGTTTTATTCCCCATCTCTGTCTACTTGCACCTACTGTTCCAACTCTCTCTGTAACAAACAATAATATCACACTGGCATTTTCTTACCACCTGATAATAAAGTTACCTTGGTAATAGCTGCACTGTGTGGCTACAGCAAGCCTACTACTCCAAAAGAACCACAGATGTGCACACTTAATTTAGGTTTCTCCTTTAGAAAGTGAAGCAACTTAACATGAGGCAGGAGAAGTAAGAACTTGTATGCACAAGCAATTTCCAGGGGGCAGCTTGCTCTCCCTATGTTAACATCACTGCTTTGCACTACCAGTTGGTGAGTTTGCACAACCAACCTCTGTGAGTGAATCGGTGCTTTCCTCTTGAAGACATTTTGTATACTGCAAGTTGTCATGCAGCAGTTCCACTTAAAAACATTAGTAACAAGAATACACTAAGAGGGAGAGTCTCACTACTTGATATAGAACACTCAAGGATTTTACTAATTTTTTTTCGACCACAATGAAGAGTATTTTGCAGCTTATGAGCAAGAATTTTCCAAAAATGTAGAGTTTCAACTCTCTCCCAGCAACAAAAACGCAGCAATCGGGGCTGGCAGCTGGCATGCTAAATTTCAGCTGGGTAAAATTAGAAATTCCTCACATGTGGGAGCTTAGGAATTGAATTTGCCTAGCAAAAATGAAACAATTATGTGTACAAACACTTCTGTTTTAAGAGGCTTTAAAGTCCCTCACTACCACAGATGTTTATTTCCATCTTTATAAACTACAATGAACTATTTTTTGTTCAAGGCTTGTATTAATATTTTGTTACAAAAAAGACTAATTGTCCTAAAATACTCTGCTGTGTTTTTGTTGTTTTTTTTCTTTTCAATTATATCTTCTGTCAGGGTTAGGTAAACTTCTAAACTAAAAGTACCTTCCATTTTCATACATTTCTTGCTGAAATAAGTGTGTGCGTCTCCTAGGTACTTCCTTTCATCTGACACCAAATGATTGCTGACACTAGTCACTGGAGTACAGAAAAAAATGCAGGTGATCAGCTTTCAAACACAGAGCCAAAGTGGTGTATCAGAACCATCCATACATGTGTATTTCACACTAGCTACACAGAAATGCATAATAATAAAATGCATACAAGTAATACTGGTTGATAATTACATATTTTCAAAATTGTAATAAGCCATTACTAACAATGTTGGGTAAACAAAAATTTACACTTAACAATAGTGAGTAGCATTGTCTTTTGAAAGAAGTTAAAAGCACTAAAACACAGTTTAGCAGTTTTAATTGTTAAACGAGTTCTCACTAGAATTGCCTGCCTGCTGCTTATGTTTTACATGTTCCAAGAGTTTTTCTCTAATGAAGCCACAAAACCACCAGGCATTTCTGCATCTCATAGATCCACCAAGCAGCATAATCAGGATACACAATGTTCCTCATTTGACATCATTAGCCTGCTTATGTTTCCCTCAACCTTATAAGGAAGAAGAATTTGGTCACAGCTGAATGCTTCTGCAAGACACATTCCTTTGTGTGCAGTTAGAATGACATATGCAATCTGGGAACTTTTCATTCAGGACAAATTAGAGTACAGATTAATACATTCTGTAGAGCAACCTTTTGGTGGATCAACTATATATCTCTGTATAGCTTCTCCTCTCAACTGCAGTATTTCACCTGGACACTCATACATCATGCTCAGTTTTGTCTGCCACACCTTTCAGATGTATGTGTCCCCTTTATGCAACAAAAAAAGAGGAAACTACCACATTTCTAGGAAATTTGTTCCAACTGGTAATCATGCTTACTACAAAACACATCCTTCTTTCTCATTTGAATTTTTTGACCAGTTTTGAGACAATGTTGCTCTCTCTTTACATCAGGAGCTCTGTCTCTCCCCAACTTTAACCTAATTTGGCACTTCTCCATTTCTTTTGAATGAACTGAACGAATGATGGAGCATTTCAAATGTTTTTATGTAAAATGCTTTCCAGTTCTAAATTTATTTTGATCTTATTCTGATTTTTTTGTATTCTTCCCTCCTGTGCTAACCTAATATAGAATGTGATGCCAATCTTCCCAATTTTATAGAACAACACACCCGTTCCTACTGCTGCTCCTGTTGCCTGTTTATAAAAATTAAGAATTTCAGTAGCCATTGTAGTCTCACTGTAGATCAAGTTCCAACATTTTTCTCACTACAACCCCATAATCCCTTTTAGTGTTTGCACCCTATAGAATTGTCATGCTATATTGATCTTCCCACTACTTGAACCACAACCCCTGATAGAAATAAACGACAAATTCATATAAAGAAAAAACAAAGCAAAACACACAAAAAAACCCTGTAAAATGAGCCTGAGTGAAGGTTTAAAGAAAGTTCACTGCTCATTCTCTGAGCATGGCAACTATCAGTTATGAAACAGTAAGGGCTATTAAAGAGTAATTTTCTGAAACATAGGACTCTTGTATTTTGTCTGCACTGCCTAGAAGGAAGTTCAGCTTTCTTTTTCAGAAGGTAAACCAGGGCTATGAAATAAATTACTAGAACTCATAGTTTTCCATTACAGTTAGAGATGACCATCTTCCAAGGCTCGCAAAGTAAGTTATATTGCATTTATTTTTAGAGACAAAAATCCCATAATCTCTTTAAAAGCACTCTATGAACCTACAAATATGTCGATAGTATGATCAGCTGAAAACAAACTACAGCAATGGTGTTTAAAAAAGAAACCGAAAACAGCACACCATCTCCAAGTCCCTTCCCTATAATTTTTAGTAATAGGAATAGAATTAATATCTTCTAATCAGTTCCGTATTCTGTTGCCTTGAGCAGTACAGGTGCCCAAAATGCAGATGAAACTTCAAGTTCATACATGCTCTCAGAGGTCATGTGTTTTGGGGTTGCTCCTTTTTTCTTCTTCCTAGTAATCTACAAGACTGCTGGCTATAAATTGTTCCTTGTAGCAACCACATGCCATGATACTGCTGGCTATTTCTATTCATTAATACCAGCTGCTTCACAGTGCCTGGAGGTAACAGAAAAAATATGTATATGTGTTTTAACCATATGGTAAAAACTGATGAAGGCCTTTTATGTAGGATAATCCACATACCCAGGGTAAAATTCACTGTTATGCAAAGACCAAGCTAAAAGACCTGTTCTCCACTTGAACCTTCAAGGACCTGCATCACTTCAAGTTTCTCAGCCAAATGCAAATGTGTACGTTTGCATTGCTCCATGAAGGCAGCAGGGGAACACCTGTTTCCATCAGTGCGGATCTTCTGATTAAGTGGTAAGCAAGCCTGTCTTCCTTACAGTGATAGATTTTACCATTGCACTTCAATCTAGAAAGGCATAGGGTCCCTTCTAACAACCATTAGTCATGCTACACTTTAGTCCCAAAAGTGTTCTGTTGCCATTATTGCTAAACAAATCAGGTTTTCTCTGAGATTATCTAGTTCCAAAGTTTAACGTACAGACAAGAGAGTAATGGATGGATTTATTCAGAGGTACTATTACAATACGAAGATAAATTAATTCCAGGAAACTATCTTGATTTCTTTTTACAGCATACTCTCTAGCTTAAAAGAAAAGGACAATGTAGTTCTACGAAATTTTGAGCATTTATTTGTACTGCAACTTAATTTAAAAAATTAACACAGAGAAAAATACCCATGTATAATCAGGAAGATAGTGTCTTTAGTATTTGCCATTGGCTTAAATAGTTAAAAATTCCTAAGTAAGTTATACCTACTTGGAAAGTTAATTCTCACAGAACTCCTCAGTGTTGTAGCGTAGAATTAATCTCTTAAAATCATGTCAAACTGAATTTTATGCAGTGATTAAATGAAAGTTAACAGTGGACTTCTTCCTTTCTACACTCTCCATGAATATCAAGCTAATTCAAACCATGATTTTTCTATTCTGTGCATTACAAAAGAAAAAAAAAATATCAAGAGCTCTGCTTGCATCTAAAATGCCCTTTATGAAACACTGAACTAAATCTAAAATCTAAAATCTAAAAATCTAAAATCTAAAACTAAATCTAAAATCTAGTAGCAGTGAAAATCTTTACCTTGGCTTAACAGGAAATTTTTTCTCAGATATTAACTATTATTTCTTTGCCACTGTACATACACCATTATGTTAAAGTATTGCAAAACAACACTGAGTGTGGTTCTCTGAGCTGGGAGGACACCATCTCGAATTCTAAAATGCTTCCCTTATGTGGAATGTGTTGACTTTGTTCTCTAATGACAATACCAAGAGGCCTTGGAGGTTTGTCTAGCTAACTTTGACAACTGAAGTAACCTGAAAGTGCTTGAAATAACAATCTGCATACTCCCTTAATCTCCAAGAAACATTCCAACACTGAAAAAGATACTGTTTGCTCTTCCTTACTGATTTTCGTATTACTGACTTTCTATATGCAAAGCTTGGTTGTATATAGCACATGCCTTTTTCCCAGCTGCCAGCAGAGAAAGAATGACAGGATCTGGAAAATTATGTTACATCACTTCTGCCAGAGGCTATGCATCTGTCCTTTGCACAAAATAACCAGTCTAACCAACCACTTGGCAATATGGCATCCAGCTCATTCTTGCACATCTGTATTAGCCTGAAATCCCAACAGGGTTAATCACATGGCTTTGTCACTGAAGAAAACAGATGAAACTCAATAGAAACATATGTTGTGGTTAAGATTCTTTCTTTTCACATCTCTCTCTCTCTCTCTATTATCTATACATATATTAGAAACATTTACAAATACCTTAATATCTCTCAAATGTGAACAACAATGAAGAAAAAAATACGCGTCCCTATTGTCACTTCATTATAAAAACCCCTCTAATGTTACAGACAGAGGGTTTTTTTTAAAAAAGCTCTTTTGTATTTCTCATCACATGATTTCCACCATATAACACTTAGCACTAGAACTCTACAGAACTAATTGTACAAGTCAGGAAGGATCAGTAACAAACTCACCCCTTGATCATAAGTTAGGGCAAAACTCACTCAGTTAAAAGATTTCACCATAAAGAGTACACCTTGCACACCCATCAGGAAAATTGTTCTATGGAAACAGGCTAGCATTTCTAGTGCACATACCCAGTAAATGAGAAAGTCATCACAACGTGAAAAATTCATGCAAACTTAGTTTGAAAAAAATATTTGCTTCAAAGGTGGCTGAAGATTTATGTCTGGTTTTAATGTTAATCAAACTGGTTACACCACAAGTGAAATAGTTTGGTTTATGGGTGATAAGGATAGGTATCATTTAGTATCAATGCAGAGAAATCAGAAACAAAAAGTGGTAGAAATTAGATTTTTGGCAAGTTTTTCTGAGAAATAATGAAAGATTAATCTATTCTAATTTTATACAACTCACTCTAATGAATAAGAATTCCTTAAGATTAAACAGAACCTTGTAAAACTACATACCTCAGAAACAAATATGCAAATATTGTGGTTTAGGACTTAGAGTGAGAGAAAAAAAATAAATTAAAAATATTATTTTATTTATGACAAGTAGGCTGATGCCATTACTTTAAGTAATCAAATAATAGAATGACTTGAGCCGGAAGGGACCTTAAAGGTCATCTAGTTCCAACCCCCCCTGCATGGGCAGGGACACCTCCCACTAGAACAGGTTACTGAAAGCCCCATCCAACCTAGCCTTGAACACTTCCAGGGAGGGGGCATCCACAACTTCCCTGGGCAACCTGTGCCAGTGTCTCACCACCCTTGCAGTCAAGAGCTTACTCCTAATATCTAATCTAAATCTACTTTCTCTCCGTTTGAAACTGTTACCCCTCATCTATCATGACATGTCGTTGGAAAAAGTCCTATCAGAAGGAAGTGAAACAAAAAACAACAAATGAAACACCAGTGGCAAGATATGTCTTTCTTAAAAAGAGAAAATGGAAAGTAGAAAGGACCATGTTTCAAAATTTCTACTCAGATAAATATACACGCCACAAAAGAAAGCTTAAATAATCATAGAATCATAGAATCTTAGGGGTTGGAAGGGACCTCGAAAGATCATCTAGTCCAACCCCCAAAATAAGCCTGTAATTAAATCCTACTCAGTTTCAGATTTTTATTTGGGCAAAAGATCAAAGCAAATGGAAATAAGCGTGTTGCAAATGAACAGCAGGTCTGGGTTGGTATTTAATTCTGAAGAAGACCAATACAGTCCTGCTTGTTCAGCAGAATTCCGTAATGGGAAGACTTTTATTTTTCTATGCATATTTACAGATAATGATCAATTTTACCAAATAGAACAGAAGGGGAAAAAGAAATCCCTCAGCAGCCACTGAAGTTTTCATAAATATTCCTGTCTTCCAATTAAGTCATTCTAATCTGCAAAACAGCAAGGCCTGTTCAGCAGTGTCAGGAAAAGATCAAGTACTGATTTCTGTGGTGAAACCGCAATGCCCTTTTCTTGCACTTAAAAAATTACTTTTCCAGGGACAAAATTCACCTCTGAACACAGGAGGGCATCTGCCAGCACTGACTGCTGCAGAAAGAAGGTCCAAGTGGCTTGAAAGTCTACCAAGGGAAGAACATGCTAAGCCAGCTGTTTCCATAGAAGTCTCTGTAGCATCTTGCACTGTACCAATTAATTAATCCCAGAGCATGAGCAGTAAAGGCAGATCTGCTATTATTCTAATGGGAATGACATAATCTAATTAGTGCAAGGTCAACAGGCCCACAGAGAGGCTGTGACAAAGCTCATAGACATGCTCATGTGTAATAGCCACCAATCAGCTGCTCATGTGTATCAGCCACAAATTATATTTTCAGGCTAGGTTGAAAACACTCCTTGTACTGAAGAAAAGGGAAAAATCTAAACGGAGAAACCACTTTCCAGGGGCATTTTTCTGTCCCGCTACGATTTAAAAATGAAACTAATCAAAACAAATTTAGCAGCTCCTGGCTAGTAGAAGTCAGTTTGAAAACGAGAATTGGTGATACTCGGTTATGTGGACAAGCTTAATCTTGCAGATTTTATACAATCAGTTCTTTAGTAAAGAACCATGCTTAAGACCAATATCAGTGCAAATTACTTTGGTATTTTGCCTGTGCTGATTTGAAGGCTTAGCCATCCCGCATCCTCCTCACTCACTGCGAGATTGGTATGTTTCTATTTGAAGAACAGTGGGTTACAAGAATTGGGGCCTACAGGAAAGCTGGGGAGTGACTTTTTATAACAGTATGTAGTGACAAGATGAGGGGTAAATAGCTTTAAACTGGAAGAGGGCAGATTTAGGTTAGATATTAGGAAGAAATTATTTAGTGTGAGGGTGGTGAGACACTGGAATATGTTGCCCAGGGAAGTTGTAGATGCCCCCTTCCTGGAAGTGTCCAAGACCAGGCTGGATGAGGCTTTGAGCAACCTGGTCTAATGGGAGGTGTCCCTGCCCATGCAGGCAGGTTGGAACTGGATGATCTTCTACCCAAACCATTCTGTGAGTCTGTGATTCTCTTTTGCTCTTTGTTCCCAATGAAGCCTGTAACAAATATGCCTTTTTGATTATTTGCCAGTTTGTGCATCAGTACCACGGATGGTGTTGGAACGGTTCTTTGAATATTATGCAAATGAACTGCTACAAGATGCAGTTTAATTGTGTCATAGGGCAAACAAGGAGGCTTTCCTCATTACAAT
The DNA here is from genome assembly GCF_000747805.2 of Chaetura pelagica. Lineage (NCBI taxonomy): Eukaryota > Metazoa > Chordata > Aves > Apodiformes > Apodidae > Chaetura > Chaetura pelagica. The sequence continues at coordinate 1,156,869 of NW_009954313.1, read as the reverse complement.
GATTATTTATAATTTTATCTTGAAAAACTGAAGCATCACAGCCTTCACATCAGTTTAGTAGCAAACAAGGTTTAATAATCTCTTTGATCCACATCGCTCATTGCAGAAACTTTAGAGAAAACAAAATATAGAACAACTGAGAGATGAAGTTAAAAGATGAAGAGACATTAAGAGAAAAAAGGTGGTTCTCAGCAACTGTTTTTACCAGCTCCCTGACTACATCAGAAGATCAGTTGAGCAGTTTCTCCCCAATAAGGAAAAATCTCAGTATTTCTGGAGCAGCAGCTGCTCCAGCCTTCACAGCTCTATTTAAGAGCAAAGTTTTACTGGGTTTGGTTGGGATGGACATAACTTTCTTTATAGCAGCACTGGATTCTGGGTTTGTGACTAAATCAGTATTGGTAACACAATGTTTAGGCTATTGCTAGATAGTGCTTGCACAATATCAAAGCTTTCACTGTTTCTCAGCAAGTAGGATATTGATTGGAAGCTGTTACATGAAAAGCAGAAGGCTAAAAAGGCAGTGAACCAAAACACACTGATTCATACTACACTAACTGTTGCTTTCAGCTCCACAAATATGAGGGGGAAGCAAAAAAATACCAAAAAAAACCCCACAACCTACCCCCCCAAAACCACAGACCACAAAAACATGCTCCAAAAACAGTAAAAATAGCAAAGTTCATTGAAAAGCACTCTCCGGAAACCCAAAAAAATCTGGCTGTGAAAGAGATGCAGCCTCTGCCAGTAAGAAAGCAGCTGAGAGTCCAAAGAGAATCAGCCTCTGGACCCCATCAAAGACAGCTAGATCCTAGGTAAAAACTAACTAGGAATGGTCAAGGCTGTCAGGCCCCAGACAAACAATCCCAAAGCAGACAAGGTAAAGGCAGCAACCACATAGCAGACAATTACTTGCTTTTCTAATGGGAAAAGCAAGTGGAAGAACATTAGTACTCCACACTATATCTTCTTCTACCACCAAGATTCAACATTTTGTGTACACAAGACTGTTCTAGATGCACATTCCACCAGACAAAACAGTGGTATTTACCTTGACTCCAAATCTGTATCTATAGATTCAGTTCCAAAGGTCAGGGTTGAAGTTAATCTTTTGCTCCACTTCTTTAACTGGAGGGCAAGAGTAGTCTTCCCCTTCAGATGCTTGCCTTCTAAGGCTTGGATGGTTTGGAGCTGTTGTCTTAGCTTTCACTGGATTTGCACCTGCATTTGTAGTAATGTACAAACCCAGACAGCTAATGTATAGCAGCAACTTTCCTGCTAAATGGTGGATGTAAAACAGTTTGGCCTAAGTGGGAACATGCTAATCCTTCAATTACTGCCTAATCCTTTAATCATCATCTTTTATGCTTTCATTTTTATTCTTGCTTCTTTGAATGCTCCTGTACTTGGTTTTTCTTGGTGTTTTTTTTTTAATTTTTATATTTATTTTTACTTTATTTTATATGGACACAATGAGAACTTACTGCTTTTCTAGAGGAACAGTTTTCAACCTGTGATCTGCACTTACAAGAAAGGCTTATGAGCTACTATTATAGGAATCTCAAAAGATAACTAAATAATGCCAAGACTACCAAAAAACAATACCAAGAAAGAAAAAACACCCCACACACCTGTAATAGTCTGCAAACCAAAAAGAGATTGTAGGCCCCTGTTATACAGGCCCTTCTCTCATAGTTTTTCATGGCTGACTAATGAAACTGTAAACTGCATGAGTTCCCTTGTAAACTGCAACACTTCCCTTGGCACATCCAATTTGAGAAAATGTTCGGCCTGAAACAATAAAAGAGTATTTTATGAGAAAACGAAGAAGATACAAGAGCAGAATGTACTATGAGTACATATTTTATTAAAATCACACATGGAAGTTGAGCAGACATTGAAAATTCCACAAGACCTGTGAAATGCATAATAAATTCATACAGCATAAAATGCTCTTCAATCTTGGAATTCTTCACATTAGTGGTAGTCTCGCTGGGGATACACACAGGCACAAATCTCCCGGTTCTAGTGGGCAGGCCTTCTTCAACTTGCACTGATCCTTTCGTAAGCCACTGGCTAAAAACTTCCTGGTTTACATTTCTGTCTTAATTTGGCTTGCTAAGATAAGTCTGTTTCTTTGGAAAGCCCCATTGTGTCACTTTTAAGAAAGCAGCAACTTACCCTTTTTCTGTCAAAATAAAAGGATCTGTGTATTCCTACACAGAGTCACTTAAAGAGAGAAGAATTAGCACACACTCTGCAGGCCTCTATCCAATCAGATTAATTTCTCCTCAAGTAGCCAGGTCTTTCTTCAAGCTCACATTGATGAACACCAATGATATCTTCCAGAGTTAACATCTCAAATTCAATGTGAAAAGGCACCTACTTCCTTAGCATTTGTTTCAAGATCTACAGACACATGCAGGAAAATAACCAAACCAAGAATGGGTAAAGAGGCTGAATTTTCTTTCATTGTGTAGAAAATTGTGAAATTAGGAATTCTTTTAAGTTACATACAGGTGAAAAGTCAGTTAAGTATGTCAAACCAAAAGATGAGTTTTTTTGAAACTGTCTGGTGTAGGATTTGTCTAGATAGACCATTATTTTAATTTCATTGCCAATATTCAACAAATCCTCAAATGGAATAGAATGCAACTGTTTGAATAAGAGAGAAAACACATTGGTCCCCCACCGAGACACATCTTTAACTATGGAAATAGAAAGACTAGGATGTTTATGTTTCATTCTTCAAGTACATTAAAAATGTGAAAAGGAAGCTTTTGTTTTTTCCAGAAAACCATTGACTGAAGAATGTTAATTTTGTTCTGAAAATCTCTTAGAAAGAACATGCTGCTTTGAATTTTCATTTATTTGCCAAATATGATTACAGAAATGACATGATTTCTTTTCAAGGAATTGCAAGATGTGGTCTTTTATAGTTACAAGGTTAACCTGAAATTCTCCACCATCAACTCACCATCTTTAAATACACTCTTCTCCAGCTCATTAAGTATTTTACCACAAATCCTTACAACACGAATTAAGGACACTCCAGAACCAAAAGCTTATATGAAAAGGAAACTAGTTTTAGTTGTTTAAATAGCTGATGAAAATTCAGTACCCAATCTCTACATAAGACCTTTCTGAGACTTTTTTTGTCTTTGTTCAAAGAGAAAAATGGCCAAAATACTATACGGAAAATAGTCAAGAATGTTTACAAAGAAAAACTCTAAAACTTCAATGTTCTTTGCAAAGCCATTTCACTATGAAGTTCAGAAGTGTGCATGTATTTAAAATTACTCACAGAAAAGCAGTAAAAACTATGAAGAATCAGTGCCATTCTGAATGTCTTTAACTACCAAGTAAGGTAAATAGATTTTCAGTTTTCAGAAAGAAGCAGTATTTTTCCTTGAAAAAATCCTGAACAAAGGAGTTATTTATAACTGTCTCTAACGAAGAAGTGTCAATAATTCTTCTCATTTTGTGCTGTACTTCTGATGTTGACTCTGATGGCAAGTTTATTGCTCGACTGTCACATAGTATGATAGGAAATTTTTGCTCATGTATTTATAACACTGGATCTTTCAGACTGTATCCTAGTTTAAATATAAACTATAAAAGTGCTAAACTTTTTCCTAATGGAAAGTTATGCCTAGACATGATCTTGTCTCATGATTGTTTTCATTGTCTGGAAACAATTGAATCAAATTATTAAAATATTGTTTTTCACAGGTGGCAGGATGAACTATAAACAAGGCAGAAGTCAATGACACATGAGCAATCCTCCAAAGAAACATTCCGTTTACTATCTGGCTGCATTTTCCATTCTACAGCAGGCAACGTATTTGAACCCAATGATTAATGGTGAAGGAGTCTCTTCTGTTTCCACTGAAGCCTTTGAAAAAACTGTTGATGAAATCAAACTAATAAACGTTTGTTTTTTTTCTCTGAGGAGCACTTCTGAAATCAGACAGGTTTCCATGTTACAGGAGTTGGTTTGTCCTCCTGGACAAAATATCATGTTCTGTCATAAATAAATTATTTTCAGGGAATATTAACATGGGGATAGTGGTGTCTCTCATCCATCTCACCACAATTATTGTGGCAAACTTTACAGAAATAATCAATTTAGACCATAAAAATTCAGACACAGGTCATCTGGGTGAAATGCCTGGAGATCTGCATGTGTTTAGCAAAAACTGAAACTCACAGCTCAGATTGCATGTCTTTCACTTGCGATCGTAACTGTTGTTATGAGATGAAAATAAATTGATATGGCCAAAATGTTTGTATTCTTCTCATATGATGCAATTTAGAGGGGTTAGTGTGGGACTCCACAGATAAAACAGCTTTGTTTGTAGAAGATAAAAGCAAGATTTGGGCACTATTTCCATCCCACTGAAATTTATTCTGAAATGGATTTATTTTTTTCTCCTTTCACACATAGACAAGTAGTGACTTGATTACAATCATACTTCAAAGCATTGTGTAGATGGATTTTAACATGAAGGTCGAGTGACAGTCCTTATACTGAATCCAAGGCTCCTTGTATTTTATGGCATATAAAATCTCTCTATTCTCTGTTTTTAGCTGGAGCCATTTAATGTCTAAGAATTCCAGATGTGGCATTAAAGCAATGTTTTCTAGCTTTCAGTGAAGTTGTCTTCCCCTCTCAACTTCAAAATGGTATCAAGATGAGGTCTCTAGGGCAAACAGCTCTGGAAATGCTGAAGGCATGATTCTGGCTCATGACCATATAATACCCTCCCATAAAGAAGAAAAAAGTTATTTTAATAAAGACTAATGAAAAGGGATACAGGTAAAAAAAAACAAAACAAAAAACAACTAATACCACAAGAGCAGACAGAGCTTGCAGGAGACACAAAGAAAACTCTTCAACAGACACTTCAAAAGCATAGTAAAAATCCAGTTATATTCATAATAAAAAACTTTTTTGTGAAATGAGAAAGTAAACTTAAAAGAGGCTCTCCTATTCCAGCCCTCAGGCCTTCTTCAAGGTAAAATAACACAATTGAGCAGAAACCTCAACATAGTCTTCCTTCAAATCACATGTTTACCTGGCACCTGTCTGGCTGCTGGCAAGGAACTCTCATATCCAACAAATTGGCCATTGAAGGCTTTAAATTACCGTTAGCAACCCAGCTTCCCAAATTCATCTTGTAATAAAACCTAAAGACACAAAAAAATTGAATCAGTGTCACTCTCCTCTTCAACAGCATCTAAATCAGGAGTTTTAGTAAGCAAGTTTCTGAGACCAATTCACAAAGAACAACAAAATACTAAGTGTGCGCTATCACTTTCTTTCATTCCACCATTTAATTCTGCCAACTCACTGCAGGCTGAAGTCCCTGTTATTTTACAGGAGGTGAAGGATTTTGTGTTAGGTTGAAGTGGTAGAATAACATTCCTACATATTTCTTATTAATGTTCAAGCATCACAGTAAATCCCATTCCTATAGATTGATAACATGCATGCGAAGTTAAACCAAGATTCACTTCTCATCTTATTTTTTCCCTTGTGGATTCTCCTATATTGAGTGAAGGAATAGTCTTCTCTTTCCCCATCTTTGGAGATGGTGCCATAGATGCAGTAAACTTATCTTCCAACTCACAGGAAAGCAGAGATGATAGCTATATTTTCAAAGAACCCTATCACAGAATCATAGAATTATTTGAGTTGGAAGGGACCTTAAAGACCATCTAGTTCCAGCCTCCCTGCATGGGCAGGGACATCTCCCACTAGACCAGGTTGCTCAGAGCCATCCAACCTGGCCTTGAACACCTCCAGGGAGGGGGCATCCACAACTTCACTGGTCAACCTGTTGCAGTGTATCACCACCCTCACACTAGAGAATTCCCTCCTAATGTCTATCCTAAATCTCCACTCTTCCAATTTTGATCCATTACTTCTTGTCCCCTCACTACAAGCCCTTGTAAGAAGTCCCTCCTCAGCTTTCCTGTAGGCCCTACAGGTACTGGAAGACTGCTGTAAGGAGTCCAGAGCCTTCTCTTCTCCAGGCTGAATAGACCAAACACTCTCAGCCTGTCTCCATAGGAGAGGTGCTCCAGCCCACCAATCATCTTTGTGGCCTGTTTCTGGACTTTCTCCATGAGCTCCATCTCCTTCTTATGCTGGGGCCTCCAGAATTGGACACAGTAGTTCACGTGGGGTCTCACCAGAGCCAAGTAAAGCGGGAGAATCACCTCCCTGGCCCTGCTCCATCATGCTTTTTTTGATACAGCTCAGGAGATGGTTGGCTTTCTGGGCTGCAAGCATACATCACCAGCTCATGTTGAGTTTCTTGTACACCATTACTTTCAAGTCCTTCTCTTCTGGACTGTTTTTGATCCCTTCTCCCCCCAGCCTGTATTTGTGCTTGGGATTGCCCTGACCCAGGTGCAGGACCTTGCATTTGACCTAACTGAACTTCATGCAGTTTGCACAGGCCCACGCCTCAAGTCAAGGTCCCTCTGGATGGCATCCCTCCCCTCCAGCGTGTTGACTTCACCACACACTTTGGTGTCATCAGCAAATTTGTTGAGAGTGCAGTTGATCCCACTGTCCTTGTCGCTGACAAAGATATTAAACAGCACCAGCCCCAGTACTGACCCCTGGGGAACACCACTCATCACTGGTCTCCACCTGGACATCGAGCTGTTGATCACTCTTTTAGTGAGACCAGCCAGCCAGCTCCTTACCCAACAAGTGGCCCATCCATCAAATCCATACCATTCCATACTTTATGCCTAGCACAAAAGTTTAAAGGTTCATGATCAGAGATACAAGGGATGCCATGTCTGTAAATACTAAAAGTCTCACACACACACACACACACACACCTGTTTTTGAAGCTCTCAGCATCTAGAGGTAAATGGAGTAATACATTGATTAGCAACTTTAATCTGGCCAGAAGAGAAAAAAAAAATAAATTAAAAAGGATCTGGACTACTCTCCTAATATTTGGTCAGGATGCTCAAAAGCAGCTTTTACTATTTTTGCACTCTGGAAAGGCAGCAAGTTTAATCCTCTGTGTGACTCACCTGTGGAACTTTTTGAAATTAAGGAAATATGAAATGGATGGGAGGTCCAAACTCAAGCGAACTATAGTGTTGACTACACAGTTCACGATAGACCTGTTCTTTTTCCACCACCACCATCACACCAAGACATCAAGTCATTTCCTCCCCTCTCCTGACTTCTCCTGAATTATTCCAGATGTAGAAGCTTGGTTAGCTACAAAATTAATATAAAAAAACCCTGTGACCTAGTTTACATTTTCCATTTTGCATCTCTGATGTATTACTGAGTGGTTAGTGCTAGGATTCCCAACTGAAAGAAAAACAAAATCAGACAGACATCAGCATTTTCAGTATTTATCTGGTGTTTTTCCATCACAACCTGTAGATCTTTATTTGAAAAGTTATCCTGAATATTCATGTTCTTGAAAAACAGGCATATGAGAGCTCACATAGGAAAAGAGAATTCTCAGCCATGAGGTTCTGTAAAATATTTTTTCCTTAAGTTGCTCATAGGTATTGCCAGAATCAAAATAATCTGGAATTAATAATTTCACCTAGGAGAGGCAGTAATTTTGTACCATTTATTTAACCTTAAGGATTAGAGTTTGGTAATCTCCACCTTCATTTATCCCTGTATTTTAGAAAGCTGGGTTCAAATTGCTTGTATCAGCCATACAGATCAAGTGTGTTATTACTTTAATACATCACATGTCCAATACATTAAAATGAACAGCTAGAAGTGAATAATCATCCTCAGACTGTACAAAAAGCACAGGATAATAGCCATAAATTATTCTGTGCCAGAGCAGCAGGTAAAGAACTACTTAAGGTAGATCAGTGTAGAGGCAGAAGGTGGGAGGCAGGGGGAACACTTTTTGACATTTTTCATCTTAATGAACAGTGTAAAACTGCTCTTGAATGTTAGAGCAAAATTACCTTTAGAAAAAACTAAATTCTTGGAAGTTTGACTTTACTGTTCTACATAAGAATAAGAAAAGAACATACCTACATAACTGCTTAGCTTCACAACTTACACACCCATCAGCATTCTTCCAGTAAAAAAAGAGTCAATTTAGGAACTGAAGAAATGAGACAACTGAGCTTTTTATTTTTTCCAGCTGGAAAGTCAGGTCCTGCTTGTCTTCATTCTCATATCATGGTTCAAGAGTATTATTACTTTTGTATGGCATGCTCCTGAGGTCATTGCTCTTTGGCAACAGAGCAGGTGTAGGAAGGCAGGTGTGTTTAGTCCTGGTTGCTGCCTCCTGGAAGCCACTCAACTATTGCCTCAGAATAGCCTCAAGTGCCACAACACCTGTAATGAAGTTGAACCAACTCTTAAAAAGAGAAAGTTAGGACTGGCTGACAACACTACCCACTGAGATAAGGCAGAGAAAAGCAAAAGAAAGACATTGGCAGAAGAGTAACTTCTGGGGTATCCCTTTCCTATAAACAAGGCTTCCTCAAATAAGGCACCTGCAAGACGAGAGGAAAAATCTGAACTCTACAGTGAAATTCATATAATACAGTAAAATACTCTTGTATAGAGCAAGTCTTTCCCGCAAATTGGCCAGATGTTTCTGTTCTTAATCAGCATTATTCTGGGAATGCTGTGGCTGTTGGCTTAAAGGTAGAATAAACCTGAAAGCTTCTTTACTACAGAACATTACAAGGAATATTTCCAGAAGTCCTATAACAACATGGCCTCAGCATCCCCTTCTCTTGGTTCAGCTTTGCTTGCTTGAGAGACAAAGCATATGTTCTTCCAGGATTCTTAAAAAATCCTGAAGTTGGTTAATTTGGTATGTGAAACTGTTAGCTGTTAAAAAAAAATATAAAAAATGAAAAGTAGGAAAAAATGAAAAACTTCTTTAAGTGTAAAGTAACACAGATGTATTGGGATCTTTTCAAGCATTTGCAGGTATTAGGCAAGCCTATTAGCTAGAAACTATCTTATATCCTTCTCACAGAAACTTACTTTTCTGTTGTTAAACAGTGTATATAGGAGGAACCAGCTCAAAGTTGTTTTTAGAATGTTGATATTGGCCTGCTACTGAGCCTGGATAAAGCATATGTTCATCTAGGTTATTTTTGCTAGAGGGAAGGTTGTGATGAGGGCACCTGTGTAATGAATGGGAAAAATGCTACTTGCAATCTTTGTTTACTTGTTCACAGCAGTATTTAAGACATATGCTCTTTGGAAACCTTGAAAAATAGCTAGAACATTAACCTCAGGACTAAGCATTTGTACCACAGAAAATGCCAAGATCTAGGGATTTATTTTTTTTTCTTGCAATAATTAAAGGTGAATTCAAGGCTGATCTGCCATACTTCTTCTAAAGTTGCAGAAGGCTAAACAAGTATATCTGGAATCAAAAACTGGTAAGTTATAGCAAATGAAATGAAACATTCCCTACTGATACCTACAGCAACAAGCACATACAAAAAAATAAAAAATAAAAAAATTCAAGTCTGGATTAGTTATCAATTCAAAGTGAAAACCAGATACTTTCTCTTATTCATTACTTGGCCAACTTACAGGTCCACAGCAGAAGAAAGTCACCAGACAACTCAATGAGTTCCAAAACTAAACAAAGAAAGACAAAAAAATGTTATGCTACATTAAAAAAAAATCTTTTTTATTACATATTGTGAGAAATTAGCATTAAGTGCTTCTGGAGATGATGAGACAGAGATGAGGACACTTTTACAGATGTTTTAAAACTTATTTACTTTTTTGATTTATAGATAATCCATCCATAGTTAAGGGTCTAACCATTACATTATCTCCTACAAACTACTAAAACCAGACTCTACCCAGCAGTTTAAATAACATGAAAAAAGCCACATCTATTTAACAGCTGCAGAACTCATAGGACACAGGCAGTAAAATATAAAAAGACAAGAGTTAAAAATCCTACTGCAAGAATATTAACTGTAATAAAAGAGAAGACATTAAAACCAGCAGCTAGTTAGGTGCCAGGACATAATAGAACCCATAAGGACAGGCAAAGAATGATGCTAAGTTAGGGAGAAAGAGTCTGTTTTCAGAGAAGAACTTCCTGACAGACACCACAACAAAGCAACATAAACGGTGACTGTGTGGTCCCCTTCTCGTAAATAAATCAGGCGTCAAAGGTTGATCTGCAGTTAAAAAGAGGTCTAAGCCTTCTCCAAGGATTTGTAGTATTCTGTCAGCACAGTCCAAGCCTTAGGAGCCATGAAGCCTTCCGGTGGGTTTTGTCCTTCACGAGCCAGCTTGCGCATGCGGGTCCCCGATATAAAATCAAAGTCTTCATGGCTGAGAGAGTAGGAGGAGGGGCAAGGGGGGAGAAGAGCGAGAGGAGGGGGGGAAAAAAGTAACATTTTAGAAGTAGGCAAAGTTGCTCATATTCCTTCTGCTTTCTTGATACTTCATAAATTTCTTCTTGGGAGTATAACGGTGTATTGCAACTTTCATTTCCAGACATTTGGCCAGCAATGCCAGTAAATCTCTAGAATATACACCCTCTACAATATTCAGCTTAGGTATTTCCTGAGTTTTAGCAGCAATGTCTGACTTACCTCCTGTGGACTGAACTGTGTTTGTGCTTTCATCTAGCCTAGCTCACTCTCTGTGAGGAAACTGGGAACTGCTGTTGAGAGAGAGCCATCTCCACCTCTCAGCCCTCTGTTAAGCAACAGCAGCCATCCTACTTTGCCCTGCCATGGCATCACATCAGTCCTATGTGCTGGTTCAAGAAGGTCATTTCATTGCCACTAGAGAATGTGAAAAAACAATACTGCATGAAATCTTAGTGAAGGATACTTTGAAAAACAGAGGAAGTAAAAGCCTCAGAGTCTAGAGGCAAGTTCTACAGCTTCTGCAGCTGGACCACTTCAAGCCACTGAGCATGCATATATGTATATATGCATATGAATAATGTGCCACATACAGTTAAAAATAAGGAAAAAAAGCAGGGGAATAATAAAAATACCTTTCCCTAAAGATGTTCTCCTCTAAGAAAAAAACAACACAGAATTCAGTTGGACAAATGCACAAATTAACCCAGTTCAGGGTTACTCGTAATTGTTAACATGACAATCTAAAAATTAATTTCTCAGGTATGTGGTCATAAACAGCAAAAGCTCCCTGAATTAAACTTCCTCCTCACAGGACTGAAACAGAAAAAGCAAGACAAGAATCACGGAATGACTGGAAGGGACCTTAAATATCATCTGGTTCCAATCTCCCTGCTATGAGCAGGGACACCTCACACAAGACCAGGCTGCACAAGGCCTTGTCCAACCTGGCCTTAAACACCTCCAGGGAGGCAGCATCAACAACCTCCATAGGCAACCTATTCCAGCACCTTACTACCCTCATGATGAAGAATTTCTTCCTTACATCTAACCTAAATCTCTCCTTTTTCAGTTTAAAACCATTACCCCTTGTCCTCTCACTACCCTGTCTGGTGAAAAGCCCCTCCCCAGCTTTCCTGTAGGCCCCTTCAGGTATTGGAAGGCTGCTATAAAATCTCTCTGTAGCCTTCTCTTCTCTAGGCTGAATAACCCCAACTCTTTCAGCCTGTCTCCATAGCAGAGGTGCTCCATCCCTCTGATTATCTCTGTGGCCCTTCTCTGGACCCTCTCCCAACAGCTCCATGCATTTCCTCTGCTGAGGGTTCCAGAGCTGTATGCAGTATTCCACATAGGGTCCCTCAAGAGCAGAGTAGAAGGGGAGAATCAGCGCTCTGGCCCTGCTGGCCATACTTGTTTTGATGCAGCCCAGGATGTAGTTGGCACACTGGCGGCTCATGTTGAGCTTCTCATCTACTGCCACCCCCAAGTCCTTCTCCTCAAGACTGCTCTCTATTCATTCTCCCCCCAGCCTGTATTTGTGCCTGGGGTTGCCCCAACCCAGGTGCAGGACCTTGGACTTGGCCTTGTTGAACTTAATGGAATTTGCACTGGCCCACCTTTCCAGCCTGTCAAGGCCCCTCTGGATGGGATCCTTCTGAATGCCAGAGTTCTATCAAATGCTCCAAAGGAAAAAATATATATTCTTAAATTAAATATGCAATTTAAGTTAAACCCTTTGCTCAATTTGCAACATGTATGCATTACTCATTCTTTACTTGTCTGTTTGAAATAAAAGCTAAGTATTGATTTCAGATGCACATGCCTTAGATAGAAACAAGAGGCAAGTGTGTGCAACAGAGGGCAAAACTTGGCTTTATATGCTGAACTGTACTTACTAGGGTATGGAAGTTAGCAAGATGCAGAAAGCAGTTCATAGCTCCCTTTCACAAAACCACTAGCGCCATAACTTTTTTATTTGGATTGTATACATTTACGCAACAGCACGGCCATACGTGCTCTCTGCTTATTGCTCTCAATCTAGGACTGTGGGGTCGTGAAGTACTACAACAAGGCAAAACACTCTATTGTGGTTCAATTCTGCAAAATACAAATTACACAAAAACTAAAACTTAAAATTTATGTAAGTCCATAGGAGAAAAAGTTATGTCACTGCTATTTATAATACCTGAAAAATTTATTCTTTGACAGAGAGATGTCTATTGTTCACTAACACTGCTTCAAGGTAACTTACATTCTTTGCAAAGAACTTTTTCTATAAAACGTATGTGGGGAAGTGATAAGCCTGTCTCATCCTAGAGAAATAAGTACTAATTCCTCAGATGATCAGGAAGAGAAAAACAAGTGCTAGAAAATTTCTCAATGCGTGGTTTTCTTCACAGTGTGCTAGCAACACCAAGTTTGAGCATTAAAAAAGTTAGCTGCTTTATCCCCTGCTTGCCAGTTAAGTTTTCAGAAAAACTTTCAATGTCCTACTGTGCCGTACAAGTGAAAAAATGTACCAAGACAATACATTTAGATATGCCTTGTAAGTTTGCTTCAATAAGACCTCCCAGTCCCTTCAGCTTCTTCTTATCCCTAGTTGCATAAAAAGTAGCTCTAGGAATCAGAGATATCAAGAAAGAGAGAAACATTAAGAGAAGCTAAGGAGATCTATAGAAATCATAAGAAAAGAAAAACATGAGAAGGATCATTTAAGAAACATAATGCACCTTATAATAGATCTAGAAATTTTTCAAAAATACTATTAAAAAGTAGACAAGTATTAGAGATGCTCACACATTATCCCAAACTTCTCTTTTGAATTAGTTTTTCTTTTTGTAACAAAAAAATCATTTCAAATACTAATCACTAATGTGACTCACGTGGACCTTTGTCAATTTATGCTGTATGTTGAAACAACATGATAATTTTTGCCTTTTTAAAAATTACTACATTGGCAACTTTACTGTTTCTAGTTTAATCTCAAGTTTCACACCTAATACAGCATATTTGAGTAACTACTCAATACTCATTGTCTACACTAAAGGTAAAATCAAATCTCTTCAATATCAGAAACTAAGATTCCATTAAGCAGAAATACCTTATCAGTACTGGCACTGTGGTGTGATGTGAACCATAAGCATTTTGAAATAAAATATATCAGTATGAGTCATTTGCTTTTGTGGAAGAAAGGAGAAAGAAGAGACAAGTAATTTTTTTCATAGTGAATTTTGAGGATAGTAGGAGTTACTCTACATAAAATGGATTTGAGAGGAACATGAGAGTGAAACATTTGACTGGTGAAGCTACTCTGAAATATAAATGCCAAAGCCATCCAAATTCCATTATCAAGTGAGATTTGGGATGAACTTCAATGAAACTCAACCCAAGGCTTTTCTAAGCATGGGATTTAAGAGCTTTTAAAATTTTTATTTAGTGGTTGCTGGAATTAGTTTTCTTTGAGCCACATTGTTTGTTAGTAGATGTGTATAACATTGATTTGACCTTTTACTACCAATTAAGTTCGACTTGTATTGGTACCAATGAAATTAAAAGCATTCTCCTAAAGAAAGAGTAAAAAAAGGCAGAAATAACTCCACAACAAAAACTTGTCAACAGAAAACCAGTCTTGAAAACTATTACATTGAGACTGGTATTTGCTCCATGGCACAGCATCCTAGAATCCTATTACACTCACAGTGTGGAAAAAGCCCCCCACACAGAGCTATATGTATCTACAGACACGCACAGGTACACCAGATAATATTTTAAATTTGGAAAGCAGTGATTTAACCATAGTAACATAAGAACAACTTTGTGCTGTTACTTCAAACTATTCACAGTAAGTAAGCATCAAAGGACAGTCCAAACCATGCAGAGAAGATTAAGAATTCATACACCAGTTCTTCCTTTCTTTCATTTACAAAGACTGATGTTTTATTTATTAAAGTTCTTTCCCTTTTTTTTTTTTTTTGTGCATTCAGCAGTTACTTTTTACTATAATAGCACAAGACCTCAGCAACAACGACAGTTCTTTATGCTGTGTTATGAGCTTCAACACCCTAAGAGCAGTATATGAGGCTAAGATTTCAAACACCTTACAGTTCCTGTGACAAAACAAAGCAGCTGACACTAATGTGCAAGTAGGAAATGAATGCATGAAGATGTCCACAGTCCTGCATGAAATTTCTGCCAGATCTCCAAGGTACCAATACAGTATCTTAACAGAGTTACCAAGGAGAATATTTTTTCCACTTCAACAACTATTCCCTACAGGTTTAATCTAAGTATAAAATATATTACTTGATTATTACTCTAAAGCACTAAAGATCAGTCATAATCTTGGGAACCCTCACCCAGATTAGGGTATCTGGCACTGTGCAAATTACCTTCTTGGAATTTTCATTCTCTGTTGAGGGCACTATCTGTTGCCCTTAAGGTCTTAAGAAATTACTTTTATATACAAGATTTATTATAAAAGTACAGACCATTCATTCAGTGTTTTGCCTACTCATAAAAATGTTTTTTTGGAAATAAAACAACAGCATGATTTTTTCACCTGGTCTGGATTAAAAAGGAGTGCTATACTCTACTCAACTGGTAAACCTTAGATCTAATTAATTCCTAGGACAATTCACAGCTTCCGTATCTGAGGTTCAGTCCTTTAACAATTCTTCAGCTTCAAGCTTCTTGAACAGGATCTAGCATGAGATGAAATTTAACCTTACAACTCTTTTCAGAAGGACTTCTACAGAATTTAATTTTGCCTTTGCAGTATCAAGTCACAACTTACACCAGAACTCTTACATGAACAGAAAGTTGTCCCTTCCAGTGTCAAGACTTCATTATGTCATTCTGTGTTACACTTTCAGAATGTCCGATGCTGAATGAATCTACTATGATCAACTAGGTTCAAAACCTAGCTGGCCATGAGCAAACTCTTTGTGAAAGTAGAACATAATAATATGATTAATATTAACATATGCAAAGCACATCCTTTACCTTTGGTGAATGAAACTCCTTTCTCACTGGCAAGAGGGTTTAAGTCTTCCAAGCTGCTGTAGTGTTCCAATGTGTCCTAAATTATGTACTAATGTTAATTAAGAAACCGTGTATCACATAGATTAATTGAGGAGGACCATTAAATATGCTTAACTCAGCCTCCTACCATCACTTACAAAAATTAGGTATCATACCAAACCAATTTGGGAACAGTAGGTACTCAGTTGGAACCGATGCCCCATAAGAATGACTTGATATTATTAAAGCAGTCATGAAAGCCATATAAGGGTCTTGTGAATAAACTAGATAAAGTTAACATCTCCCCTCTTTGCACATACCCATTCTTCATTCACATTTTGCAGAAAGCATGAACAGTCTGCTCCAGTAACCTTACTTCCAGGTTTCTTTTAGCCAAAACAATGTCATCTGCTTTCTTTCAGGACAAAAAAAAAAAAAAAAAAAATTAAAAAAAAATAATCCTTTTTTTCCAGACACTGCTGTGGCTTTTTTTAATTGCCAGACTAATTTCCTTTCTTAATTGATTTTTTTCTCAGCAGCAGTCTGTGGCTACATTTTATAGGACTGATCTGTAAAGCATTGGGAATCTCTGCTCACCAAAACAACTACTATTATTAAGCCACCAATCCCAAATTACACTTGTCTGTGGTAACTGTTTGAGAGGCCTTTTTGGCTGAAGAAACACACTTTTCCTGAATGGATTTCAGCATTGGGTAAGGATTTTTTGGGGGTGGTGGTGTTTTTTGCTGGTTGCTTGGTTCTTTGATTGTTTTTTCTTTACACTTCAGCCTAATCGTGGTTCACAGATCTAATATTCATTTGGAATTTCTCTATTATAAATAGAATTATTTCTATAAGCTTTTCTAACACGTTTGGATATACTCAATGATTTATCAAAAATTCTATTAAATCTAGATGGGTAAAAGTATGATAAGCAAAGGACTACCAATATTCATACTAGTTTATATATATGTATTACTTCTTCAGAATTCTGTGCAAGTGGAAATGCTTAAGCTTCCCACAGAAACTTAGATTAGACTTGCTATCTCACTTCAGCAACAATAAAAAGGGATTTTTTTATTATCTTAATTTTGACTAAAGGGAAAATATAATGAAGTTAACTCTACATGTGCTGCTATACATCACTGCAAATGCATTCCTCAAATCCCTTTCCTAAATCTTAGACACATTTTTAAAAAAACATGTTTTAAGGCCACAGTTCCATGAGGCGCTAAACATAATTCAAAGATGCCAAAGCAACAAATTTAAAATTGTGGTGGCTTCGTGAGGTAAAAAAACAAATATACATTCCAGTCATTGGTTGTTCAGTGGTCATATTTTAAAGGGTAATTTTAGTCAATTTGTACAGGTTAAGCTTGCAACTACAATTGCTGCACAGCTACTATTAAGGCTCTTAGATCAGTCTTTCCTTACTCCATTCATTTCCCCAAACACAGCGCTCCATGCTTATTCCTGAATGCAATCAGGATATCCCTGCCTTTCCTTACAAACAGGAGCACATGGAGATACACCTACTGTCCAGTGACTTCAGCTCTAGCTTAGCACCACAGCAGCTCACCAGTGTTAGCAAGCAGTGAGAGGCCCTGACAATCAGAGTTAACAGTCATGTTCTCCAGACTGTTCCCAAGCAGGGACACCAGGTTTACTGACACTCCAAGGGCAGCATGCATTCTGGAGGACACTACCAGAGGAGAGAAATAATTTTAATTTCTGTATCAACTCCACAAAACAGCACTTGCATGGACACTTCTGGGAGCTGAAGACCTTAAGAATGACGACCTCTTTGAATCGCAGGCAGAACACCTAAGTAAGGGCCTTTGCTACTAATTTGGAGACAACCAATGGTAGGCTTTTAGATGCTTCTCAGGCTTGCGATGAAGTCATGAGCAGCTTAGTCACAGCAAGGTATGACATAGTTGCCCAGTATCTTACAATATGTAGCTGACCAATACCAAAGTGAAAACCTAGCCCCACAGGCACACATGAAATGCTGTCAGCATTACATCTTTCTCATAAAAGCTGAGCATTAATGTTTAGACATGTCACAAGCAAAGCAACTCCCTGCCACTGCTAATGCTGCAGCCCCAATTTGTCAGACATCCTTCTGGTAGCCGGATCAAGCTTTTGGTAACATCTTACCACTAGCCAACGATTCATCCCCCACCGTCCCCATGGCTTGGGATTGCCTTCAGAAGCAGAAAGATAATTCACTAAATCAGCAGAGAGCCCAGCTGCAATAATCCCTGCATGTCTTTGCTGCCAAGCCAGGTGTGGGACCAACTCCTTCAAATTAGACAGACACACAAGCTAGCAGACGGTGTCCATTATGACTTCTCACAAGCACCTCCCTATATAGAGGACTCTAGAAGCCCTGAAAGAACAGAAAAGGTGACCAGTCAGGCAGAGAATAACTACTTGGAGCAGCTCCGCTCAGCTATAGCTCAGCTGAAGGGAAACCCACTTGCCATAACCTTTGGTGCATCCATTAGTGATGTAAATTCTTGAATTTCCTAGTTCGCTGCCAAGTCTCCAAGCCTCAAAGAACTGAGATTTACAGAAAGCATTACACAGACTATCTTGAAATAGAGCCAGCTGCACCCACCCAAACTCTGTCTGCAGCCTACTAACTATGGCGAGCAAAAACAATAATGGCTCTCTCTTCAGGGAGTCTGCATGTGTCCGCATTGCCATCTAGAGGATTGCTGCCACACTCCAGTCCACCCTGTATTCTACAAACAGCATCTAGGGAAGGACTGGAAAAATGGCCTTACACTCTGATAGTTTCAGGGCAAGGCTCATACTAATAGCAGGATGGTCTTTTTTCCAAAACAGTAACAGAAACAAACAAAAATATGCCTCAAACCAAAGGGTCCCCACAGGCATGACGAAAGGATAATATGGTGTGCATAATGCAGTCTGTGACAAAAGGCAAACCCTGTTACCACAGAGATTTTTTTTATCATTTACCCTGGCTAATGACAAAGGTACAACTGATAGGTACCCCTTGATCTGAACCAATTCTATCCTGCTAAGAATATTATTACAGAATCAATATTCTTCTACAAAGAAGAATTTCTCTGTTCCATGCAATGCAAATACCAATTGCTACTCCCCTTCTATTCCAACTTCTTTAAGTGATACTTCAGTGCATCTCTTTTACTTTAATCTCTAAAACTTGCTGAATTACTTGGACAACAAACAGGACAAATAAGCACAGTATCTACTGCAACAGCCTTTAGAGCCTTAAGTTACAGCATATACAGGTTTGAATAAAACTAGCAGTATTTACGTCACAATCTAGTTACTGTGCACAGCAATACGGACTTCTAGATGCATCTCAAATAATGAAAGGCACAAAGGTAGTGAAGCGTTCAAGAGCTAGATAAAAGGACATGACTTTAGAAAAGACTTTCATGTCATAGATGCCAGAAGTAACCTTCTGGTTTTTTTCCTCCTAATGAAATAAACACATGTATCAGAGCAGTGGCCTGATCTGATGCTACTTTCCACAGTTTCACATGAAAAAAAAATAATCCTGCTGCAATGCCATCCACAGAGAAGCTTCACAGCACAGAGTAGAACCTTACACTGGAATGGTGCCTATTTGGGAGGCAGGAGGAAGGAAGAACATCACCAGCAAACTACAACTGGTAAATAACCCTCCCTGATTAGCTTCAATTTTAAAATATCTGCATTGTAGCCAATCACCAAATTTCTGTAACACATACAGACATTGTAGAGTAATACATAGAGAAACTATTCTTAATTCTTGTCAGGTTTCAACAGATATGCCTTTTATCATGCTGCTTATGATTTCCAAACAACAGAACATACTGTAAAATTATATTTAGTTATGTAAGAGACAATAACACTTAGCAGCTTTTAAAAATAAAAGCAGACTAATTCAGGTGCTGGGAATTTACTGCTTAAAGACAAAGCAGTTGCATAACTTAAAATCAATGTCAAGTGAGTACACTATCTGCTAATAAATATAATTAATGGTAAGAAAGACACAAGCCACTGAATAAAACTTGCTGGTTCATTGGCACAAGCAGCTGAACAAGAGATAAGGGCTGGGTTCATTTTTACAGATTAATCCATCCCATAGTGAGTTGTACAGACTTTTCCCAGCTAGAAGCAGTAGGAAACAGTCAGACTATAAAAAATGCAAGGGTTTTTTTAGAAAAAAGGTCTTGCTTTACATATGATATTTCAGTACTAAATTCACCTGCAGTTTGGTGTAAAACAAAAGTAGAGTTTTATTCAAACAGCTGAATAAAGAAGTTTAAACTAAAATTACATTATCTTCCCAGTCCCACTCATCAGCACCACACCAACACATACACTCATCAAGGAGTGAAAAATATTGGAACATGCAGAAGGTGAAATTACCTGTCCTGTAATTGGATTTAAAAAAAAAAACCCTCCAGCTGAAAACCCTGGGCCATACAAAGAACTTGAGCATAATTTTACATTTTTGTTAAACAGAACAATTAGCTAATTTTCACCATCTCTTGTCAACTATCTTCTCCTTGATAAACTCTCTCATAGTTTCTCTTCCATATCTGATGCATATCTGACACTTGAGAAGCATATTTAGAAAGATAAATCAGCAGAAAGCTAACCTTACCATTATAATAAAAGTGAATATTTTTCTGTGCATGTAGCACTCTTTGTGAACAGGTTGCAGAATTAAAGAAACTTCGTTACCTGAAAGGAACAGGGGAGCTTCCAGTGGCAGCTAAATTTGGATCAGGTCAGTTGTGCTATGAAACCACACCCAAATGCTTCTGAAGTTCCATTCATGATCTAAAACCACATCTAAACCCGGCCATCTTTGAGCAATATTAACTTAATTACAAACATTTTTTAAATGTGAATGGGAGGTAAAAGGCTATTGCTCAAAATGTCTTAAAACAAAAATACAACTTACTGATCAGAGTCATAATAATCCATGCACTTCTTTTTCTTATTGTAAGCTGCAACTCTGAAGGGTACAATTTCCAGTGCACGGAGGCCTGGAGCCATTGTCAACACTTTGGCACCATGGGTTGGTTCATACAGATCTTTCCCAGTGTCAGGGTGTGGCATCCCTGCTGGATCTCGCCCTACAATGTAGAAGTTAGCTCCTGCAACCATCCGTGACCTACAGTGCCACTGAACCTAAAACAGAGACAAGGAAAAATAATTAACAGACAAAAACGGTCAAAATATGACCCTTAAAATGTCCATGCATTATGTAGCTACTACTTTTTCCCTAATCAAACATGACACCATTAAAATTTTTGCAGACTGGAAGGCCATATCCATTCAGTAGATAACCATAACAACAGCTGCTTGTTGTTCTTTAAAGCGCAAACCTGTTATCAATGTCTTTTCAATGACCTGTGGAAAATGATGGAAGGAGGAGTCTCTTTTATTACTTAACTAGAAACATTATAGTCAGGCTGTACTCTGAGGTCACTGGAAATGCCATATAGGTCAGGATAAAACTCTTACTCTCTTCAGAGTAAAGACTGTGGATTTTGTTCCTCCTCATATGCTCATGAAGACTGAAGTAGAAGATTGCTGTTAATTCTCACAAGAGGTCTATGGGGAACAAACAGCACAGTAACTCACTTACATGCCTCAACTAAGACCTGGACTATATTTTTTTATTCTGGAGTGAAAAGAAGTGCAAGCTCTGTTTGATCAGTCAACTGGCCAGCAAAAAATAAGTTACACCTGTCTCTAACCTGTCTAACCTCTTGAACCCCACCAGAATTTGAACTTCCTGTGGCTCATGGAGGCTGGGGGAGGTAAGAAAAACAATTTTAAAAAAGTAAAAAGATGGAGAACCAATATACCCTAAAAGAATTGCCCTCAAATGAGAGCATTTATTCTCTCTGCTGCTTCCCACAAATTGCTAGGGATCCCAACCCAAGACCTGGCTTCTAAGTAAAGTGTTGCCAAATAATTATTTCATACAAAAGCCTTGCAACAGTTGTCTCTGAATTAAGTTTGCCAAAAATAAACAAAGCGGGTTTTTTGGTTGTTTTACGTTGTTGGTTTTTTTTCTAATTTGTGTATATCCCTCCAACATAAAGACATTTTGATTAACAGTCATAAAACTTAAGTATCTTAACATTCAGGACAACTATATGATATGTTAACAGATCTTATAATTCCTTCTAAAAAAGGCCATGAAAAAAGAGGAAGGATTAATTATCACAACCTTATAAAGAAAGGACCACATAAACCCAAAATTGTCTTCCAGCATTTCCAGAAAAATCCTCCAATATAGAAGTTTCTTCATAGAAGAATGCTTAGACTGATGACAGAGGGAGACCTTACAGTCTGGTTTCCCACGGAAAATCTCTCTCCATTAAAAAACCACAACTCAAAAAGCACTGAGCATAGCACAAAGTACTCCAGTGCACTGTCCAAGGGGTTTTATTTTCTTTTATTTTAAACTCTGGATGTATTTACCTCCGTTGGTCCAGCATACATCATGGGGGAAGGGAATATAGCCACCACTGTTGTTTCTGGATTCAAGATTCCCTCCTCCAGTACTGCAGCATGTTGCTTCATGCGCCACATGAGGGGAACATCATCCTCTTTTGTCCAGCCTCCAAGTGGATGCAAGAGTAAAACTGGGCGCCGGTAGCCACGTTCCAAAAGCTGCTTATGAGTATCCTGCATTAAAAGAGCATGTCCATTGTGCACTGGGTTGCGTAACTGGAATGCAAAGACAGCATCTATGGAGAAAAAACAGATAAAAGATAGAAGGAAAACAAGTTATTTGATCAGGACTTACACAATCACAGAAAAATCTTCATACAGTATAATCTTTCCTCTGAATTGTATTAAACTAGTATAATACAGTAGTCACAGGTCATTAAAGTATTATGAATTATTATAAAATCATTATTCTCAATAAGCAAAACTTATCTTAAAAAAATACTAAAAAACAGTAATAAGCTTCATTCATTTTTGAGATTTCAGCAGAATTACTCTAGTTTCTCCAATAGCTATAATCTCCTCTTAGGATTTTTCACTTGCACAAGCACATAATATAAAGTTAAACTCTAAGAAGAAATCAAACTACGCTACCTGTATCATCAGGAAAACAAACAGACATATTTGCAACAAAACAAATAAAATGGGATTTAATGTGCATTCACATGCTTCCTTCAACTAAGCAGCTTAGTAGACCTTACACACAGTACAAGCAAGCAAGTACAACAAAGCCAGGCTCACTGCTGTTCTAAAGCATTACAAACCCTTTTGTTGTATAACCCTGACACAACCAGGATTTCTCCCCTCTGAAAATTATGAACTAAGGTAATCCACAAGACAGCAAAATTGCCGTAACTGAGAGGTTTCCCAATAAACCAATGAAACCTAGAGAATTTTTTTCAGAGATCAAATATATTTATTTAGGGTCTAGCTAAACCAAAGACTGGAATCTCAAACCTGCAGATCCTGAAAATACTGACCACATTGAAAAAAAGACAGGAGCTCAGGAGCAATCTCAGTTTGCATTCTTGATGTTAATCTGTTCGCTCACACTTAGAAGTGCTCAGCAGCTGCCTGCCAGTCACTACCACAATAAAGGCAGGATGTTTGATTCTGCTTTATGACATTACTCAGCCTCTTAAATGCCTAAGACAACTGCTTTACTGAGATAAACTGTTTTGTTTCTTCTGCAATATAAACCCAACAGTTAGCTTACAATTTTTAACTGTGATATATGCCACTATGCACCAATTTATTTGCTCTACTGTTATAAGCTTTGCTCCCCAGAAGCAGCATGGAACAGACTTAAAAATAGAATATGAAAATTTAGCACTCAACCATACATCTCCAGTTTTAGCCAAACCTGACAATTTAAAAATTGGATTCTACCACATTATCTTTTCTTGCATTAGCAATATGTCTTGTGTGCATGGAAAGATAAAATTCCCAGGGATTACTCTCTTGTATATTTGTGTATTAGGCAATGCAATGCCTAAGGGTCATAAAAGTTAATACAGGCAAAGAATGCCACCTAAGAGAGCATTCAAAAATCTTCATCCTTAAAACATCCTTGGTATTGAGGCAACAGGCATTTACATAGATCTTTGCAGGAAGAAATAGAACAATAAAAATCTACTCGCCAGCATTCATGTCCTTGAATTTCTGCCTTAGTTCAGCTGGAGTGAGACGGTATTGATCAAGTCCATCATTCCAATAAATACGATCAAGGACCTGTAGATCTCCACCTACAAGCCAGTTCCCTTGCTCCATAACCATCTAAGAAAAGAAAGGAAAATCTCTGTTAGGATTGATTGTCGGGCCCTCTTAAGCCATTAGAACATTGCAATCGGGGTACATCTTTACCAATGGAAGAATTCTGGGTTAATTTTGACAGTCTCCAGTTAAGTATCAGTGTTGATTTTGTTTGTGGCTTGGGTTTTTGTTTTGTTTTTTATTAAGAACTAAAAAAACCAAACAAAAAACCCAAAAACCAAAAACCACTGTAACATATACAGACACTTATATGACAGTGCAGGAGAAACACACAAAGCATATGCTTTTCTTTCAAAATACTAATTTTTTTAATATATACAAATGCAAGTAGCCAGTATTCCTAACCAACATTATTACATAAAAAAAAACAGTGGTTGGAAAGACTAATACATTAAGTACTAATGAGGTTGCAAACTATACACAAGATTCTGTTCAGCAATAAAGTAACAGATAAAACAGCTCTGATTAACTACTAGCCCACTTTAATTTACAAATAAAATCAGAATCTTTGAAGTAGGATGGCTTTTGGATTGTTTCATGGTAACAGTTTACCAAAGCAACATATGTACAATGACTAGAATTCTTTTGATATCTTCAAATATCACTTCACCCTTTATAAAAAAAACATGGCAAGCGGCTTAACATATTCTAGTAATGGCCACAGAAATAAATCAGAAATCATTTATTTCTGAGAACACATTTGCTTTTGAAGATGGAACCACACAAACTTTTTTAAAAGTTGCCCCCATATTTCTGATAATTTTTTAGCCTTATGTAATTTAAGGATGACAACAAATGTTGATGTAACATAAGGCATTACATACTAAACCTGTAAGTTGTTAAAATTAAGTATAGATTTTTCAATTTATTTTGGCTTTGAAATAGAGGACCTGCCGGATTAAATGACGTTACAAAGAAAATGCCAGACTTGGACAACTCACCAAGGTGGGGGGAAGATGGCAAAACTCTGCACCACAGTAACTCTCAGGCACCCAAAGATTGCTAATTTAGAAGGGACACCAGATTCACGTGCTGTCATGATGCTGCCATGCACACATTCATAAGCTGTCATTATACTACTATATACCCCAGCAAACATAAGGACATAGTTCCTCATCTTCTACATTAGTTTCAGCCACATCATTCTGTAATTACTAATGCATTATAATGAGTTATTCAAATCTTGCCTGCATGAGATTTTCTTAGCATGTCTTAAATTTGTGTTTTCTGTAAGGGGGTAATCTTATGTTCATCAGCACAGAACATATCAAGGGCTTTGAAAATATTCCAGAATACTCTTACTTGTATCTAGCAGATGTCCAGTTTCAGATATATTCCTGAACACAACAACTTCTGTCAGTAATAAATTGATTACACATAAATGCAATCATTAAAAAAAAATCATGGTTTTCACATCTTTACTAGTCATACAGATACTTCCAGAACACAAAGGCTTTTCTTTTTTTAAGAGCAAGCTCATAATTTGAGGTTTAATTTCTTTTAATCTGATTTTAAGTCAGACAAAAAGATACTATAGAGACAAATGGGAAAAGAAACATTTTGGCTGTGCAGAGCTAAGATGCAACATTTACATCAGTTTGCAAAACCAAACATAGCACTGCAATGACTATTACTCAATTATATGTATTTCAATATGACATTCACATAAGGTCAAAATAATAAAACATACTGAACCACAATGAATAGGAAATAACTGCCCAGAGAGTTAAATTAT
This sequence comes from Chaetura pelagica, assembly GCF_000747805.2. NCBI lineage: Eukaryota > Metazoa > Chordata > Aves > Apodiformes > Apodidae > Chaetura > Chaetura pelagica. Next base: position 1,131,440 of record NW_009954313.1, on the reverse strand, counting down.
GAACTATCCAGGAAGAGGGCCTATTTTAAAAGCATCTAAATCAGGCACGTCTCATGTGCTCCACATGTAGGCAAAATAGGAGTTTTCTTGCCTTCACAATGCATATATCTGCTAATTAAGAAGCTTTGATGGTCCACCTGCCTACAGAGAGGGATGTGTTTCCTGGGCACACTACAGGGCAAAGTTCCCTCTTCTGTAGCACAAATTCTACAGTACCTTCTCAATCATATTGAGATTAGATTTTCACGCTAAGTGCAAACTATCCAACAGCTGTTTAGAACAAAACAAACAAAAAAATCACTTTTGTTTCTGCTCAAATATTATAATTAGTTCTCAAAGTAGTTTTGCTGTTGATACACACCAGTCACAGATATTGACTTAATTTAATCTGCAGCTCCTCAAACAGTACAACTAATAGGCCTAGATTTTCAACTTTTAAATGCAGACCTTGATATAGGGATGTTCCTTGCACGTCGTTCCCCATTGCCTAGCACAGCGTTCCTCTTTCCTGTGCTCGTAGAATTCGGGATTACGGAGAATGGCCACGCGGCAACCTTCATACACCAGTGCAATTGCTGTACACCCATCCAGTCTTTCTTTGTCTTCTTGAGTAGCTGTTAGCACTATAGGCACTGACAGATTAATAACTCCCCCTGCAGAGTGAGGGGAGAAAAAAAATCCCTTATCCCTAGCAGTGGTCATCAATGATATTATGAAAATCTATGCTTCTAATGAATTACAGTCCAGGTTCTAAGTGTATCACACAACAGGTAGTTCAAGTATTTACTTTACCATGGGTCAAAAGCAACTTTTATATTGAATTCTTGCATAAGATATATGTACTATAAAAATGTGCAAGCACTGAGGTTTGAGAAAGAACAAAGCACTGAAAATAGCAAGTGCTTATAGTTGCACACAAGCATTTAGACTGTGAGGATACTACTTTTTTTGGATCTCAAATATTTTGTTCAAGAAGCTATACAGTGAGCAGAAACACACATCTGACATTTTCAAACACATCATGTAAAATATTAGGCAAGATTCCTATGGAAGTGGATAACAGGTACAAAAGAAACAGCATTCTCAGCAGCCAAACTTTCAATCTATAAGTTTAATGCAACAGAGGCAGCCAAATGTACCCATGACTTTTGCTGCTTACTTAAAACTGTATTCAGATTCAGGTATAAATATTTCAGAAAAAAACCTGTTGAGTCAGGAAGACACACTTTACAGTTTGTTCAGCTGAAAACAGCTGCTTTACTTCTAAAACTAAATCAATGTATCTGAAAAGTTATGTTGTTCTCATTTTTATTTCACTGCTAGCTGCTGGAGGTCTTGTTTTTCTTGACTGCAAGAGTGGTATTTGAGAAACCCAGTGGAGTAAACATAGCAAGTCTCATTCAAAGGCTTGAATTCTAATGACCATACTCTTGCTGAAAGAGTGCAAAACTTTTGGGTTGTCTCCAGGAGAAAAGTCATGGACCTCCTGAAGTTAAGAGGAGGCTTGCTTTTGGCTTTAGTGGGGACAAGACTCTAAATAAGGCTTAGTCCCTGTTATCTGAACTTTTTTTGTTGTTTTTAATATACAAACTTATCTCAGTATTATCTTAAGTGTAGTAAGGAAATTAAAAATCATGAAGATGCATGAAAACCTTAAGACAAAAATAGGTCTCCCCTTCCTTCATAATGCAAAATGGAAAGCTGTGCATCTTCTCTTAAACTCAGTCTTAGTGCTCAGAGCTACCTTCAAAGCAATTAGGTTGTAAAATTGAGCTTGGCAACAGTCACAGAAGAGGTAACTTGCCGCCCCTAACTTGATAATTTAAAAATTCCTTTTGCTTTGTGAACAATTAAATAAATATTTCAAACTGGAAAGATATTTCAAACCTGTTGATTATTAAAATTTTGTCAGTGATCAATAATAAATATACAGTATTTTCTATATGCCTTCAGCCACTGTACAAACGAGAAACTAAGGCAAGGTAGTTGAGTGAGCTTGTTAAGACACAGATGAGCACAAATGTCAGCCTGAGGCTATTTGAGGTAACTTAAGCTTTAAAGTGAGAATGACTTACTTGCACTGATCTCCATAATGTAGAAGGCAGTATGAACATTGCATTTAACGGTCAAAGTATGAAATGCATTGCAAGTATTAAACAATCTCCCCCCCTTTCAGAACAGAAACCTGGAAAATTACTTCTGCTGTGAGACTTCAGAACTAACATACCAAGCAGGGAGGAAACTTTCAGGATATTGTTTTGACTTAAGTGTTGCCACTTCTTCAAGTAGCAGAGGAGCAGTAAGGCAATCACATTTTTCTAAAAAAGTTCTCATACATAAATGTTGAAGTAGATATCTAAGAGAAGGAAATATGGTAGCATCTAAAGCAACATGACTGTTCTATTCAAGTTTAAGATTGAAAATGGTTTACATTAGCAAGTTATTTGTTATTTTGCATTACACTTATTTCTTGCAGCATACACATGATACTAAAAACAATTGCAAGAGAAGTTTAAAACTTGTAATATTGCCATATCTGAAACAGTCACCTATGCAAGGTCTTAAAAGCCTTATAAAAATTCTGATTTACAGAAGACTACAGGGCAAAATAAGGAGCTACAAGCTACTTTAGCAGTTAAATGCACAGCATGCCATGCGCAGAGTATGTTTCACTTGGATCAACACACAGAAGGCAAATGAAATGAAAACAAAACTAGTAGTCCAAAATGACGCCGCAAACCTGAGATACTCCAAAATAACAGGATGGCATTATGTTGCCTAGGACAGTATCCAAGAGACTTACAGAAAAGGGAACTAGAAAATGTAAGAGGGACAAGAGATCTCTGGATCACAGAACTGAAAGACAAGCAACCTTTTTTTTTTGTCTGCTGTTTGGTCTACAGCAAGAGAAGAGTAATGCAGAAGGAAGTGCAGAGACAGAAATTTTTACCACCCCTCTTGGATATACAGAGTGCAAAAAAACTAAAAGGCTGGAGTAAAACACAGCCTTTGAAGAGGAATAAATTAAACCTAACAGAGGATCACAATCAGATTTCAAAACCTGAGGATGTTATCACCTGTTGACCATCTTAACTAATGCTTGCTCTTAGCCAATTGGTAATGCAAAATAAAATATACTCATTTAAATTATGACATGATAATTAGTAAGTCATAGTGATTCAATTACATGTGACAATTGTCCATACTCAAGCCACCTCCTCAAATTCTGATTTAATTTTTGCAATAGCTCCAGCATTTAAGTCAGTTTGTTATCCTTTCCTTCATCACTATTATGGAACAAATCTTGTGGCACACAGAGCTAAATAGCACTTAAACTGCAATTCTGAATTCTAAAATCAGTTTCTTCAAAACAAATTAAGAAATATAGTTTCTCAGTTTAAATACTTCTCAACAACAAAAACATTTGAAAAATGTAATTTGTAAAGGCAAAAAGACAAGACATTCAAAGTCTAACCTAGCAGTATGTATAAAAAGAATAAAAACATCAAGTTTAAAACTTATTATTGTAATATGCTGTTCTCTTAACTCCGGTTGGGTACAAGCCTGATAACATGATACTGCACCACCACAGAGAAGCAAAACATCACCAATATTTTAGAAGTAAAATTAGTTTGCTCAGCCTTTCAAATAGTGAGTTTTACCCTACCATCAAGGAGACAGTCAAAGTGAAGGCACTGTAGGTATTCTCTCTCTCTCATAAAGCCATTTAAGGGTGTTGCCCAACCTTCTGCTAGTACTTGGACCCATTGCATATCCACCTTGTAAAGAAATGGAAAAATATAGCAGATACAAGTTATTGCTTACACTAGATCAAAATCCCATGTGTTAAAAGACAAACCAACATATAAAAATCCTGCACCAACAAACTTTGTTTTAAAATGCTTTATAGAGTTCAGTTAATCAAATTAGAGAGTCCAACTTCCTTTTTTTTTTTTTTTAACAAAGCAAGATAATCAAGGTGTTAAAAAAAGATAAAACTAACATATACAATTACCACAAAAATATGAGAATTATGGGGGAAAATCTCAAGATATGTAATCTTAAACAGATGAGAAAAATTTATTGCAGAAACTAGTGAAGACAACCCAGAAGTAAAATTCTCTCAGGACTAGTACTTATTTTAATTTAAGAGGTATCAACTTACAGGAAATTTCCTTCCTTGGCACTCAAAACAGTCACACTATGACTTAGTGTGTGGCCTCTATTTTTTCTGCATGTGCATTACTAAAACTTCATCAAGTCTTTGACAAGGACAAGCTTTTGCAGAAAGCGTGACTAATTTTATTACATTGTTTAATTTATGCTGAGACAAGCACAAGACTTTTTTTTCCCAAGCTTAGGCTATATACTTGCTTGATATTTAACCACTGGTTGTGTGTGAAGGGAGAAAAGATTTGCTTTTCTATATTGGGAGAGATTTAGAACAGGACAATACAGAAATTTAGTAATGGTGACCTTAAATATATGTTCCCGATCCAAGCAATAGTTTTACACATGTGTGAAAGGAATCTAGCAAAACGTAGTGAAAGGAAGTATTACAATTTTTTAGTAGTAGAAAGCTACCATTTGATTCAGTGCTTAGTATGTCATTTCAATCCTTGAAAGTCAAGTTACTCATTGCAGATGCTCAACTCTAAGCTTAGCCAGCTTCTAGATCAAATGCTTAGCCTTAACTTCTAGTAATACTGTCAAAAACACAGTGAAAAAACTCATGCATTGTATCTGTGTTTAGGCCTAGTTCTTCATAAAAAGAAGGTGCAGGAGAACAAAAACACAGCCATAAGTAGCTTTGTCTAATTTATCTGAGTTGGAAAATAATATATTTAACCAAAATAAGAACAGATTTATCAAGTTGATCTGTGCTTTTCCACATTTTCTCCATTATAAACCAGAAGTAGCATGAATATGCTCTAACCAGGAAAAAAAAAAAAAAGTAAAGTAGATCTCATCATCTGTCTGTAGACTTAAGTTTACAACTGTTTGCGCCTGGTATGTAAGGTTACTATAATTCAGCTGAAAGTTTCCAACAAAGAGAATCATAAATGGTCTGGGTTGGAAGGGACCTTAAAGACCATCTAGTTCCAACCCCCCTACATGGGCATGGACACTTCTCACTTGACTTGCTCAAAGCAACCCCATCCAACCTGGCCTTAAATCCAATCAAGAAGTAGTAACTGATTTTCTTCATATTTCTGTTACCAGAATTCAAAATGTAATGGTTTGTGTAATTAATTTTTTTCCTTAAGTTAATTATACTTCCAGGAAAAACTGCCTTTACAAGACATTCATGGTTTAGTCCATGGATGGGGAAGGGGAGACAGTAGGAAGAAGTCACTGTAAATTTGAATCTTCAGGCTTGACATAAACTAAGTAACACTATATCAAACATTATTTATGAAATTACAAAGATTAAATTGTTCTCTCCGGAAAGTCACCAAACAAAACACAAATGCTGTGATTTCTCTCAAGAAAAGAGGGGAAAAGCATATTGACATACATTCTCTAACCCATACAGGTATCTCAACTATATCTACTTCTGCTGAGCAACTCATTAGACTGTCTTTCAACTCCAGCATCAATGAGACAACTGAACACACAATACCTTATTTATTTCCAAGGTTAACAGAGATTCAGCATCAGTTTTGGCCAACTGTAGCTTATTTTCTGGCACATAAAGCTCTTTCACCTCATAAGAGGCATCTACTGGTACAATGTCCTGTATAAAAGAAAGAAACAGAACTTAATGTTTGCTCAGAATGCTTCTTTGACACTGAACACATGTTCAAGAAGTAAAATTCGATTGTTGCACTATTCTGTAGTGAGACTTTATTCATTAAGTGATTTTCACTCATTTAAAAAACAGCACTGTTCCAAGATGATGATATATTGCTAGCCAAGCTGCTGGCCGGAGTAACTGAAGTGAAAAATTCTGACAAGATTTTCTTCTAAACCTTAAATTCCCTATATAACATTTACCAAGTAAATTTTTAACTATTTAAGTGCATTTTTTATGACTTCTTAATGTGTACATTTTCTACAATAGAAAGGAAGAGTCTCTGCTTCTACTGTTGCTAAAGAAGTAAAAAAAAAAATAATTTAGAGATTGAGCATTTATAAATTTAAGTCATTCACTATAACTTAAAATAAAAGTGGTAACATGGCAGTAAAAAAAAAAATCTCTTTCTCAACTGAAAATGATTAATACAGAAGTACAAATTAAAGGCATTTCTTACAGCTAATGACATAATGCCACTGCCCTACTCTGTATACTAATATTTAGAACACTTAAATGTGAGGCCACCTATGCACACACGTATGCAATGAACTGCAATCTAGTTTTCTCAACAGAATACCACTGAATATAAAATTTTATTTGAAAAATTAGTTTTAAACAAGACATTATGTTTTATAAGGAAAAGCTCAGTCCATTACATATCAGACATCATTTGGGAAGCTGACTAGACAGTAATTAGGCAAAACCTGCTTTCTATTTTCTCTGCCTGAGCAGCAGCATCACTGCCCAGGAGAGCTGTAGCAGACTCCTGGCACAGCACTAAGCACAGGATCAAATAAAGGTATTGCCTGCCGTAAAGAACAGCAGACCTTAAGAGCAAATTATAATGACTGAGTACACATTATTCTGCTTCACAGAAGATTCCCCTCTGGACCCTAGTTCATTACCATAATAGAATGTCCTAATTTTACCAAAGATCAAAAGCTTAAAATAAATATGCCTACTAAAAAATTATCTTCAAATATTATCCTGGTTTTAGTGTTCCACTAATGGGTAAAACAATGGAGAAAAAGGTTTTACAATGCAGTTTCTGTCAACAACCTACCTCATTCTAAGGATGTAAACAGCTTGAAGGCATGTCTAGCAACACTGAGTCAGACATTTAGAGAAATTGTAGGATTAGTAAACCTAGATTCCCTTGCAGACATAAAAATAATATTTAAATAACAGATTTATTTAAAAGAAACAAACAGCAGCAAGAGGAATCCATAGCTCTTTTAAACTGTAGGAGTTACACTAAAATACTAGGCTAGGAAGCCATCTAGTGACCACTTCAAGGTAGTAACTTTAGTCAAAGGTTCATTCCACCAAAGGACAAGTTGCACATTATGAAAATGTATGCCCACACAGCAAAGAAGGCCAATGGTATACTGTACTGTAATAGCAAGAACATAGCCAGAAGGTTAAAAAAAGTAATTCTACTGTTTTATGTGGCACTTGAGACCTTATCTACACAGCAGGTCAAAGTTTGTGCCCTTCTCCCTCACCAATTTTTGACAGGAAAATCAAGAAAGAAAACAATGAAGACTTTGCAGCCAAACACCCATATTAGGCTTGTCTGAATACATCAGAAAATATCAGCAGATTGAAAGCCAAATTTATCAAGCTGAAAAGCCACACAAGCCTTTCTGACTGAAAAAAAAAAGAAAGAAAAGTATGCAACCATTGATTTGTGTAGTACCAAAAAAAAAAAAAATAAAGGCAGTTTTCAGTTTTCATATTACTTAAATTCCACTGCTTTAGGAGATACTCATCAGTAGCCTGCATTGTATATCCCTAAAAAGCACTTTAACGTATTTATTGAACTTGCATGCAAAGAAACCAAACCAGGTAACCTTTAAAACCAAGTTATGCCACACAAAAGCTTTCCAGATGCAACAGCTGCTTATTAGTTCTATTTCTGTGTGGTTACCGGCCTGAGCAAGTTTTTAGAATATTGATAAATTTATTTCAGAGTGCTTTTCAAATATTATGAAAAATTCTAAATCAAATTGTTCCACTACCTATAAAAGAAAAATGTTTCCAATTCTTGTTCAATAAATATGTGTGTATATCTATCCCTATCTCAACACACATTATACAGTTCCAGCTGTCTTTATTGTCTGAATTAGTATAAAAGCAGTCCTCAAAATTCAAGAATTACCAATACTTTGAAAAGACTTCTTCCCAAAGTTTTTCAAAACTACTGAAATAAAGCAAACATTCCTAATTACTTTTAATGTTGCTGGCCTATTGTGTTTTTACTTACTAATCACAGTGGATTATTAAAGAGCATAGACATGGCTTATTCCAGCTGAAGGAAATCTACAGAAATTATATTCTCAACGCATCACTGTATTAATATGGCCTGAGAACAAGACATGCCAGTTCAGCCATGCCTTGGTTTCATTAAAGTAAAGAAGCACTAAGATAACTTTGCATTCACAATAGTGCTGTGTCCAAAAGAAATTTTAAAAGTGCTAAAACGTGCCTTAAGCAAAGGACAATGTAGAGCTGTCTGGGCCAGAAGCCAGAAATCAGCACTATGTACCAAATGTATTGACTCAAGACTTGGTGATCCCCAATCTTAGAACATTTAACACTGGTTTCTGCAATTCTGAAACATACTGGGTTGTTCTTCTGAGCAGGAGGCACAAGGTCTCCCACAATCATGAACTGTCACCTCCCACAGGTACGACTCCTACACAGCTCTCTCCTTTCTTCCAAAAAAATTTAGATGAGCATTAGGGTAGAAATCCAGAATTCTGCTGTATTTTTTTGCCTTATCTTCTGTGCAACCTTGAGCAAGCAGTGATCTATTAAAAGAGTTTTCCTGAAAATGTATATGCAAGAGACTAAATCTCTCCAGATCTATATTGGCAAAGAAGGTTAACATTAACTCTGTGCTGGCTACATGATGAGGTCTTCGGCTTTTACCAACTTCAGCACATCGTGGAGCTTTACTCCAGCTATACCTTAAATTTCCAGAACAGCCACTTCGAAAAGAAAAGAAAAAAAAATTGTCTGCTAGAGTATCTAAATAAAAGAAATTCTCTGAAGTGTTATCCTACTACCCACTGACTATGTATAAGAATGTAAGGAGACACATTTCTTCTACATGAAGATTAGCATGGGTAGCTTGTTGGGGTTTTTCTGTTTGTTTATTTGTGGATTTGTTGTTTGGGGTTTTTTTAGGTTGGGTTATGAGCTGAATCCACTTGTTCAGAGAACAGGAGGCCCAGAGGCTTCAAAAGGGATGATGTAGATTACAGGCTTGAACCTTTTCAGGATCTATGATCCATTAACTCAACTCAGCCATGTCAAGAAGATCAGCTTCCTGAATTGGTCATTACACAGCTGCAGGACCACTTTCAATAGTGCAAGAAAAACAACGGAAAAAGGGGAAACCAGACACAACTGCAGCAGCTCCTATTTAAGCCAGCTCAATTACTGTGTATGTGCATCCCTGTCTCTTCACATCTGTAGTATATGTTAATTTGTACACTAAAGAGACAAAGTAAGAACTTTCAGACTCTTATACATGATAGCTACCAATTTTAAAGTTGACATTCATCATTGGTTCTGTAACAACTGAGACAGCCTTGTCTCCCTTCCAGTTATCAGTTATTATAATAAGTATAAATTAATTTTCCACTTGTCAAAATCTTACTTCACTGAGAGATCCATGTTGCTGCAATGTTTAGATTTAAAAAGGAAGCACACAACAGGACAAGTTTAAAAGCTCAAATATAAAGATGTATAAGCCTTTAACTCTTAACTGTCTCTGCTTTTCCCAGTATATACATTCAGACTGTAGACACAAAATACTTTGAAAAACGTTACTAAGATATATCTGCATTTCTGCTCACCCTCTCTTGAAGAAGTTCCACAACTTGTTGTATACAATCATTCACATCACAGGAATCAGTTTTGAGCACAAGCTCTGGGGCTTCTGGTTTTTCATACTCAGAGTCAATCCCCGTAAAACCTACAGAACGTGTGACAAAAATCTTCAGTGAGTTTTTCCCATAAGATTACTCTATACTAACATTGTTCACTGACAGTTTTCTAGGTATAAACCAACACATCTGGCAAAAGCAGTTTTAGCTACCTTAATACAAGATTTCTTAAGGAAAGCAACAGTTTCCTTCTTTATCAAACTCTCTGCTTATTCTACTACATGACTGCATCAAACTTCAGCATTCTGTACCACATACATAGCCCATTTCTGCTAAAGAACTTATTTGATTTATACTGTGAATAAAGAATGGAACACTGACAGAATAACTGTGCACATCAACCCACAGTTAGCAATTTATGATTAGCTGTTATTAGGGGTTTTTTAACACAAAGCCTGTTGACAAATGACCAGCATATATGCAACTGTACAGTCATACCACCAAGCAGTACTCTGAAGAGTAAGGAATTCCAACACCTATTTTATTATTTTAGCTAACATACACATCTTAGCATAACTGTTAAAGCAAAGGAGATGTGTCTGTTTATTACAGTTATAATATCTATTGTCACAGACTGTACAAGCTACCAGTGACACTTGTACTGGCTTACTTAGCTAGCAATTCACTTTGAAACATCAGAGATTCTGACTAACCATGCTGAAACAAGTAGGAAAACTCAAGCCCAAAGGCAAAGCATTTCAGCACTACAAGTCAGATCTGCACAGAAATATCAGCTGGTCTGCAGCAACTGAACATTGGCATCCTCTACAATTGCAAATGCAAACATTAAAATTCCAGATTTTTCACTTCAGACTTAAATACTCTCAAAATCAGTAGCTTAATTCCCCATCTAAGAAAAATACAAATTGCTGCAGTAACCCATGTGATAAGGGTCAGTATAGTTTCCAAAAACTATATTCCTTATAAGTATCTGATGGGACAAGTGGGAATAGAAGGCAAAGAAAGTGTCCCATTAAAATTGCCAGAGAAAAGTTAACAGTTGCTGACATTCCTTGTGGAAAAGTTCATTTAATTTTCATCCTTCACATATCAGACAGGTCATAAGATACAGCCAGACCTACCTGTAACTTACCCAAGCACTGAATATCTCACACCTATCTCTTAAGTAACACAATTCCATTATGGGGCTTCTAAAATTGACAGAATATGAAAAAAGTTCTACAGCACAAGTATGGATTCTGTACAGAACTTTATGTCATGCTCTCTCAAGCCATCTTGCTCTGATTCTGAGCAAACCTTGGTTCAGCTTTATTTATTCCTGGTCTTCACATTAAATATTTGGTAGTACTAGAAGGATCAAGCAACCAGTCATGTGGAATGTCTTTTATTTCTTGAATTTTATATCCCTTTTGATTCATAGCAACTTGAGTTTATCATTATAGCACCTGAAAATTCAGCCTCTGAAATAGATTACTTTAAAAACTGTTTTGCTTCTTAATACAGGTAAAATGTATCATCAACTTCTGCAAACTAATATAACACCAAGAAAAGAAGTACTTGAAACAATGATTGAAATTCATCACTTGAGTGATCACATTTAAACTTTTTTTAATGCAGGCTGCACTTAAAGCTTGATCTGGGGCTGGGAATAGGAAATCATATTCATGGGTACTAGCACAGAATCCTACTTTCAAAATACAAGTTAGTCTCTTCAGAAATGTTCCTAATGGTCTTTAGAGAAAGATAATGGCCATGTTTTACTTTTTGGAAGAAGTCAGTAACTCTTATAAATGCAATTATAGACTCCAGAGAGAATCAGGCTCTTTTTTAAGTAGTCAATGGACACACAAAGGAAATAGACTAATCCTCAATTGTAAGAGCTTGCAGTAGAAACCATGTAATCTGCTCAAGTTTTTTTTATGTGAGGATAAAAAGCTTTGCCTTTTTGCTGTCCTATGCATTTAACTAGGCAGCTGCATGAGCTAGAAGTCAATCACATTTTTCTGCTTGGTCCTGTCCCCAGTCCATGCTGTTTTCAGGGGTGGTACACTCACAGACTTGAGAACATCCCCATGTGGGGAGTCAAATTATGCCAATGTTTCACTTATGTAGAAAGGATGTAACTACATCTAGGTTCACCTTTGATTTCTCCAGCCCTGGCTTTCTTATAGAGTCCTTTAACATCTCTCTGCTCACAGACATGCAATGGAGCATCCACAAATACCTCAAAAAAAGGCAAACTTGCCCCTTCATGAATTCGTCTGGCATTATTACGATCCTGAAAGAAAACAGAAAAAAACCTAAAAGATTACATATCGACACTCTGTTTTTGAAGCTCATTCCGAAGAAGCTGATAGTAAGCTGTAAACAAGTTTTCAAAGTTTGAAAAAAGAAACATGATTTGATCAATCAATGCTTGCAAGCTACATCAGGTTGGCTAGACATGATTCATCACACGGTAAAAGCTGACATGAAGATCTGAGATATTTTACATTAAACATTTTTATTTAAAAAACAACAACAACAACAAAACCCCCCACAAAACAAACCAAAAAACACCCACGCAAACCCAGGCATAAACTGCATTTTTTTCTGTACCTGCTGCTGTATTAGGAGTTACATCCCCAACAGTTACATCTGCCTAGCTTTCTAATATCAGAGGAGGCATTATTACCTCCTGCTCTTGATCTAACCACTTTCTCTCCAGGGCATCAGATTTCTCTGCATTCATTAATATGACAAGACTTGTACGCTCCAAATATTCTTTTCTTTGTACAGCTTGCCAAGCATTGATACAATTGGTGAATTTTATTTAGAGAACAAAAGACTTTCAAAAGCCACTAAAACTATATCTTAAGTGTGATTATTTTTTCTAATAAATGAAGTCTTCTGGTTTACTGCAGGATCTTGAGTTCCCCAAATTATTATCAGAAGACCTGTTTCTACCACTGTAACCAACAAATTAGAATCACAGAATGGTTTACGTTGGAAGGAACTTAAAGATCATGTACTTCCAGCCCCCCTGGCATGAATAGGGAAAATAACACCTTATGCTGTGAAATGTCTGAGCTACAGCCCATGAACAATTCTTCAAAATACTTGGTGTTAACACAGCCTTTATGTCCCTCCCATCCATGTTCTCATACACAGACAAAATGTATAGACAAAAAAAGGTTAACATGGATATGTTGTATGCATGGCATGAAATTAAGGAAAAAGAGCTAAAGGTAATTAAACAACTTTTCCCTTAAGCCCCTTAGTAAAATTCAGCTCACACTATTCATTTACTGAAGGAAAAACTGCTTTTAAAAACAATTTAACCGAGTCTTCAGGTTAAGTATATACATATTTTTTGTAGTAATAAAATACTGGCATCTACATGGATCAAACAAGACACTTCAGTTTGAAGAAAGACTGAAGGACAGTTTCAGTTATAGGACTAATGTAACCTTGTTTTATAATTAAGATGAACGTTTCTGAAATTTGAGTGATCATCTGTAGAAAGCACAAATGTCAAAAAAACAATCAAGCAATTGATTCTGTTGAAGTTCAGCAAGGGATTCCTATAACAAATTATGAGTGACATTTTGTATTTTCCCTACATTTATCTAGAGGGTTTTCACATTTACCTGAGCATAAGGAGAGATGAAACTAGTAATGCACACCAAACCAGCATCTGCAAACAGTTTAGCAACCTCAGCAATACGACGGACATTTTCTTCTCTGTCTTCTGGTGTGAAACCCAAATTCTTATTAAGGCCTTGTCGAATATTGTCACCATCCAACGTGTAGCACGGAATGCCATGGCATACTAAATACTCCTCCAGTGCCATGCTCACTGTAGTCTTCCCAGCACCAGACAGACCTAGAATATACAACGATAATAATATAAATATCTATATATTAGAAGGATTGAAACTAGTTAGAGCAAATTGTAGTACATGTATCACTGCTAGTATGAAAAAAAAACAGCGTGACAGACATCAGCAGCAATGCCTTTCAGAGATGCTTACCTGCAACATAAGCTAAGTGCCTTTTACACAGACAATAGGTAAAGGAAAAGTAAGGCACAAAGTTAACTGTGCAATTAGAAACAGAAAAAAAAGAGTGTGGCCTTGAGAGCTATTGCTACCTACAGAGATGGTGTACATTCCCTAGTGCTGCTGCTGGCAGTTGCTAGTACCTGAGCAAGATAAACTGAGAAACCCCACACAGCATTAAGATGTTACTTTCCATCACAAGAAGATCTCACACTGAAGTGCATTTCAGTCAACAAAAGAAATGGGATCAGAGCAAACCACATTCTGCTCCTACTCCTTACAGACTAACAGCACTGAACTAGGCTATCAGAGACACAACAAAACTCACTCAAGACTCACACACAGCAGTCATGCCTTAGCAAAAAGCAAAGACATTTTGAATATTAAAGTTTTGTCCAGTTCTGAATCTTCCACAACAAACCTTTAAACAATTGAGAAGTCTTGATGGCATTAAATAAACATACTGTTTGCTTTAAGTTGGAAATTTATTTAATTTTCTAGACTATATTTCAGTAGTTTCCCTGGAGCACATGTTTCAGCCTATAAAGAGCAATGAATTCCTAATCAGGACACAAGCTCAAATATTCATAAGATGGCATTAATCCTTTGAGTAAGGAAAAAAAAAAAAGGGTAATGGTAGTCTAAAAAAAACAGCACTACTGGGTGAATAAAACTCTTTTTACCTTTACTTGTGTTAGTTAAGATTTACTCTTACCTTTCAGAGAAAGAACCAAAAAAAAAAAAAAATCACACAAAATGGCAGTTTGGTATTACTTGTAAAACTTCTGCAGCAAATTATCACACTAACAAGCATGTTCTAAGGAAACACAAAGCTCAGTGGAAACCTTGACATCTGCAATAGTTTAGGGTAAAGAAGAGGAGTCATTGCCTTGGCTCCTCCTACACTCAATTTAATATTCAGAATCATAGAATCACCATGGTTGGAAAAGACCTCTAAGATCACCAAGTCCAAATGCCATGACTACTAAAGCATGTCCTAGAGACCAAGGTCTACAAGGTTTCTTGAATATGCCCAGGGATGGTGACTCAACCTCCTCCCTGGCAGCTTGTTCCAGTGCCTGACACACTTTCAGAAGAGAATTTCTTCTTAATATCTAGTCTAAACCTCCCCTGGAGCAACTTCAGGCCATTTCCTCTAGTCCTATAGTTACTTACTTGGGAGAAGAAGCCAACACCCATCTCAGTACAACCTCCCTTCAGCTATTTGTAAAGAGCAATGAGGTCTCCCCTCAGCCTCCTCCAAATTAAAGAATCCCAGTTCCCTCAACCTCTCCTCATAGGACTTGCTCTCTAGACCCTTCACCAGCTTGGTTGCTCTTCTCTGGACATGCTCCAGCACTTCAATGTACTTCTTGTAGTAAGATGCAAAGCAGCTTACTGAAAACAAAGAATGTGTATCCCAGGAGAAGTCCTATGTAAGAACTCAAACTAACCTCTCTCTCAAGAAAAGCCCCTGCATTGATCTCACAGATTTCAGTACGGTTTGGCTCATTTTCAGAATTCTCAAAAAACAGCACAACTATGAATAATGATCTATCATAATACATAAAAATTATCTGTGATTTCTTCCTTCCTCTATTATTCCACCACCTCTGGTGCCCATTAGCCAACTCAATTTGCTAATCTTTTTTTTTAGTTTCTTTGCCCTTATCTGTATGTGGGGGGACACTGTGTTAGTTCACTGATGATTTGGCAAGCTGAATTAGCTCAAGGTTGGGCTGGGCAAGCACTCCAAATTATGCATGGCAAGAAAAGGAAAACAAGGCTGGAAACAGAACAGTCATCTTTTGGCAGCAATTAAGTACACCCGCATGCTAGAAAATAAGCATGATAATCCAAATTAAGATTTCAGCAACTTCATCATTTACTTCTCATTCATGCGGTCTTTGACTTGCAATTTCTGTCCCCACATCTAGCTTCCTACTCACTCAAAAGCCTCTGCTTTTCACACATAACTTGGTATCTAATGTGTAATGAAATGCAGAAGTTAAGATTATAGAATAACTTATTTTAAAAATAGCTTTTGAGCTGACAAGTGTGAAGAATTACTTACACTCTCAAAATTACATATTATTTTACACATGAAAGTAATACTTTTACATATTTTTTATACAATCCTAAGGGTTTTTTTACTAGGACCCTCTGACTCAACAGCACAAGACATTCATTAGAATTTACCTATCAAATAAATCTTAGCTTAAAAATTAAATGCGATCTCTGAAATAACTTTCCATACATTCCCACCCCATGACTGCTGATGAGGTGAGAAAACCTTTAAGGGAATAATATCACCATTTCAGATTTTATTCTAAAACTTAGCAGAGTTTTGAAGACTCATGTTTGCATAGTTTTAGAATGGGTAGTATTACTTATTTCCATGCCTACAGTTCATTTAACTCCTTAACATTAGAGCTCAAACATCGTAAATAACCTATGTTTCCCAGCACATTCTTCTTAATTCTTTAACAGCCTTCCTGTTTTTCTGTATTCTACCATCACCCTTCTTCCTCCTGAAAAAGGAAAATTGGGCATTAACGTTACATTTGTTTAAAAAGAATGATGAATGGAAAACATTGTCATGTAGATAACAGAGAAAACACTTTGATTGTGAACTTTTTCAAAAGATATTAATAAATTACCAGGAAAAACAGAAAGGAAGCCTACCAGATCATCTGAGTATTGAAAGAGAAGCTGGAGCTACATCACTGAAACAGGGAGTGAAAGGGCTCCATTTTACCAAAGAAATACATGACAGCAAGCTACTGGATCAAATCTGGTTGGAATGGCTCTCAGCAATTTGTTATCAACTACTGCTTTAACTTTCACACACATTCATTAACAGCGACGGAAACAAATTTTATTTACTGTAGCAAGTTTCTCTAATACTCTGTAAATATCTTTTGCATTGCAATACAATATTGCTCTAAATGCTTTACAAACTAATAAAATAACACACTTTGTTACATTTACTTATTAGTTTCAGTTTTAACTGAAAAAAGCTCCAAAGAAAATATATTAAAGCTTCCAGGAACTTTGAAAGACAGAACAAAAAAGTGCCCACACAGGTATGAAACAAAGCCGTCTTTCAGGAGTTACTTATCCCACTTTTTACAATCAAAACAATTCCGTGAAAAAAAATGTATGGTTCTGATTTCAAAAATAGCTCCCAGGTGTGCATTGCCTCAAAATGCAGTTTCTGTCCCTACATATACATTTATGTTGGAATGTTCTTTCAACCCAAGGGGACAAGAACTTTCCAAAGAGAAGAGACCTTTACAGAGAAGATTAAAAAATACAGACTCTAAAAGAAAAAAGTTAGGTTTAAGTTTTTAATAGGTAAAATGGGCAGTAAAAAGAGACAGAATTGGTTACAATACACACACAAAAAAACTCCATACACTCAGAAACTCGAACAGAATTAAGCAGCAGGCAGCGCCAAATAAACATTGCTCCTAGAACACTGAACAAAACATTCTCAAGTTACTATCTGTGTCAGGGCAATTTCTTGCTATTCTACCTAAAAAGAGTAATAAAACTGTATCAAGCATTCAACTTTGTATGAAAAAAATTAGCTACAGCTAAGTAGCTTTTTCAAAGAGTAACTAAAAGGATCCTCAGAAATCCATGGCTACCTGTTAACCAGACGGTGCATCCACGAAAACCACTTCTTGTTCCTACCACTTGGCCTCTCTTATTCCGGCTGACATGATGAGCTTGGTAGGTAACATTGGTTGCCCTCTGCATTCCCTGTAAAAGAAGTTGATTAGGTCTTTAACTTCTGAAACTTCTGAAAGGGTGCACTGGCAAAGCATACTAAAACTTACTCATAGGCAAAGAAAAACTTGGAAAGAGACCAATGGAAGTAAGAACAATACCAAATTCATCAGCTGCAGCATAGATCAAAGGACACAAAGGAAATTAGAAAAGCCACCCTTAGCAAACTACATTCCCTTGTGCTCCTTCTGTGTAACTTGCGATTATCAGGTAAGTCTACTACTTTTAAACACTACTTGTTTAAAAAAATCAACCATAAAAATAGAGATGCACTGCTAGAGCTGCCAGACTTATACAGAAGTCATTTAAATGTAAGATCAAGTGTATTCTCTCTCTCTTTCTGAGCTGACAGTTTCTGTCATAAAACAGGGAAATATTGGCCCATGTTAAACTCTTAAGAGGTCTTTGGTATTGCAAACTATGCATCTGTACTCCAACTTTCTGTTCAGCAACATAACTCCAATCCACTCTGCCTTTACCTATGTTATCTTCAGTCTCCAGAACTGAGACAGTTATCATATATTCTGAGTGTTTAAAAAAAGTACCATTTCTAAGCAACTTATTAAAGAACTTACTTTAAAATATGGGATTTTTGTAATATATTTTAATCAAACAAAGTTGGTTAGAGACTTTCTTAAAAAAATTGATTAATCATAATACGCTGCTGTACGAACATCTTAATGAGGGTGATACCACTGTCACATTTCACAGTCTAGGGAGAGGGAACCCACAGGAAGGTCAGAAGGTATTCCCTTAAGCTTTAATGGTATCTAATTATATTAATTTTATTAATAGAAGACTGAAACTTTAGATAACAAGACGCAGCATTGATGTTGAAAAAAAACAGGTCAGCATGACCAGATGGAAGATGGTGTTTACTAAGTTTTTCTTGATGTGAAGAAGAGTTGAATGAAAGATGCTAACTACTGTAGCCTTGAGCAAGAAGTAAAACAGATAATAGAAAATAATGACAAATAAAACTTACTGTGAACTTACCTCCTTAGCATACCCTCCCTTAGGCTAGAAGGACCCCCTACTTACAAAAGCCCCCATCCTCTGAGAATGTTTACTGAAAAGTAGAAGTGCTGCCAGTTTAAGTGGAAACCAAGAACTAGTTAACCAATCATGTAGACAAATTATAGCAGCACACTTAGAGATCAGGTAATTTTGCATTTTTTGGTGTATAAAAGAAACCCTGTGTTATGGGGAAGATGTTTACTACTCATCTTCAATTAAAAGAAAGATATACTGTGCACAATGAAAATACACCACAGTTCAAGCTAATACACTAGTAGCAACAGTCTCTCTCATTAATTCCAATTGTACTTTATTGTACCAGGCACTGGATAAACAAATTATAGTCTCAAAGCACAGCTCCTATGCCACTGTCTCAGTAAGCACTTTTACGTTAAAACAAAAACACACAGGCTTTGGTTTTAACTATTGGCAACAAGTGTATTAACAGCCTCAAATACTTTTAAAGTCAAATGTCTCACCCAAGGAGACTTCTTCTAGTCTGTATTCACAAGGTTACATCAGTTTTATCTGTTTTTCAGAACTAGCAAAGCAGCTATAAAAACTGATCAGGATACTGAACTAGGCTCACAAAACAGATGAAACCCTGAGAAAGCCAGCAAGATGATGAAAAAGACACAACTTTTTAAAAGTAACAAAAAAGTATCAAGTAACAAATTTGCAGAGATGACATATTGGAGCAACAAGAGGGCCAACAGGTTGCTACAGTATGAGGCACAGAAGTGCAACAGAGCAGCCAGCAAGCCCAGCTGTGGGACAATAATCCATCTGCACTCCCGAAGCAGGCATCTAAGACTAAAGGCTAAAGTGCCCCAAAATCTCATGCATTCAAAAACACACCTGTCCCCAGCAGCCCCACCTTTTGCTCATGTGCACATGCACACAAACAAGCACACAGCTCAGTACTACACCTGGGCAAAGTAGTAGCAAAATCCTCCTGATTTTCCAGTAGAAAATAGCTTTTTACAGATGTGCTCTAAAGAGTTAATTTAGGAAGCTATTCTCTCTTGCTGCAAAAAAAACACTAGGTATGTTTCTTAATCATGTCCACTTTGCTACTAGATGATTCACTACTGCCATTGAGCAACAATAGCTGAACACTGAACGCAGTTGTTTTTTTTTAATTTCTTCCCCTGATATACACATTTACTACAAATACTGGTGCAGCACAGAAAAATACTCAAAAGCAGAAATCAGTAGCTCACATTGGTGCTCTTAAATTATTTATCCAGTCTTCAAATTCCTGTACATAAAATTTGATGAGGATGAGTATCAATTGATGAAATCAAACAGCCACCCGAAATTATAGCAGAAGAACAGACATTTCCTTTTACACTATATCACAGCATCACTCACCTTGGAGATCCATATTAAATAAAACATAGGAAAACTAGTGACAGAAAACTCAGTATGATGAGCAAGTACTCTTTAAAAAAAGCTATTTAAAACTTCTTAGCCTAATTATATCCACTATAATAGCCACTACTGAAAGGACACACTAGATTTTTGTGTGCTAATGAAAAAAAAGGGCATTAGTTGGAAAGGTCAATTTATCTGCTTTTTTTACAACCACTGGAAATTTCCTCTCTGACTTGCCCATAAAAATATTTCTTCCAGCCCGTTACACATTAAGTGCTTCTGCACTACTTATGCAAACACTGCATTTTCATATTTTCCCTCCTACTCACCATGTTAAATAAGAATAATGCTTCGGTCCACTGTTTCATTGTAACAGTACCATCAGCCAGAAGGCTGACATATCTTTCCTTATGATATTTTGTTTCTCACATGAAATCTGAAGTGCCATAATAGTCTCCTATCGTTGTACTGAAGATAGAAAAACTGCAATATTAAAGTAGCAAGACTTTACAGATGTGCACTGAAGAGTATGCAAAGATAAGACAGCAAGGAAGGATGACTCCACAGCTCACTTTTTTTTTGGCAACAAGGTAGCCTTTTAGCTTTGCGGGTAGTTGAAAGGGGAAATGAATAAAGGTATCTATTCTACTATAGCCTACAGCATTGCATTTTCTCCCACTTAGAACAAAAATTCTTACTTCTGTCCTCCCAGTTGCCCTGCACAACCCAGTTTACCACAGTGATAGTGACACAGTAGGCATCTGAATACCTTGGTATGTAGCATCACCCTATCAGACAAATGCATGATCTCCTGCCACAGATTAGCTCATCTTTGTCAGGTGTTCTAAAGCTGGGACAGTTTCAAAAATCACAATAGCAGCAGAAGGCAGAAAGAATCTTCGACAGTACTGTGGTAAAAGCAACTCAGTGATAACTGTAGTAAGGAGCGTATCTTCATTTTTCACTTGCTGCAGTATCAGCATGACCAAAAGCAGAGACAGCTCATTCACAAGTGCTGGAGTGGAGCCATCGGTTGGCATCAGATGCAATGGACAACTGAGCACAAAATGCCTCTGCTGAATGTGCTTTCAGAAACAAGAACTGGAGTGAGCTCTCATTAGGACTTACAGCTAAGCTAGATGCAACACCTGAATCGTGTTAGGAATTTGAGCTACACTAAAGAAAGTGTTTCACAAGTCTTCCTATCAAGTTGATGTAATGGCAGCATTTGTGGCTATGTTGTGTGCTGTTCCATAACTTGGAGTTTGCTGTGCTCAGAGGTTGGCTTGGCAAGGGGATTTCCACAGGTGGAGATATGTTTTGAAGTGTGCTGGATGTCCAGAGAAAGCCTGGAAGACAAGGCTCTGCCAGCTCTCCTAGGGGTCGAGGTGACTTTGCTCTCAGCTGAACAGACACAGTGAGAAGTGCCAGAACAGTCATCTGTGGAGCGTGTGAATCAGCAGCATTTTTTTTTTCATGAGGAAGTTTATTGGGTTATAAAGAGCATTTCAGCGGACGCCTTGTGAAGAAAAAAGGAAAAGAGGAAGACTGCCACTTCTTGCCACGTAACATAGCAGGGGTTGCTAACCTCAGCCTAATTCACCAAACAGTTAAGGTCAGGTAACACTTTTTTAAACATACTACTTCTTTGGTTTGGAAAAATCCATCTTGGATTTGCTTCTGACAAGTTAAATGATACAAAGTAACTGTTGAATACAGGTTGTTACTCCTCCCCCTCACATAATCACTATCTTCATAACATCCGATTTTGTCTTTTCCTCCCAGAAACTGGAAGAATG
Organism: Chaetura pelagica; assembly: GCF_000747805.2. Lineage (NCBI taxonomy): Eukaryota > Metazoa > Chordata > Aves > Apodiformes > Apodidae > Chaetura > Chaetura pelagica. The sequence goes on along the minus strand of NW_009954313.1, from coordinate 1,109,698 downwards.
CAACTTACCAATTACTCACTTATGAAACAAGTTTGAACTTGCGTACAAGGGAATAGGCTTGGGTAGACACAACAACTACTGAATGCCTTTTAGTACAATACCAACTTCCCCTTTTTCAGACAACCGTAAAACTCCTTTCACAGAATCACAGAATCCTAGGGGTTGGAAGGGACATCAAAAGATCATCTAACCCAATCCCCCTGCCAGAGCAGGGTCACCCAGAGCACGTAACACAGGAACGTGTCCAGGCGGGTTTTGAATGTCTCCAGAGGAGACTCCACAACCTCTCTGGGCAGCCTGTCCCAGTGCTCTGTCACTCTCACAGGAAAGAAGTTCTTCCTGATATTCACATGGAACCTCCTATGCTCCTGTTTGCCCCCACTGCCCCTTGTCCTATCACTGGTCATCACTGAAAAAAGCCTGGCTCCATCATCCAGACAATCACCCCTTACATATTTGTAAACATTGATGAGGTCACCCCTCAGTCTCCTTTTCTCCAAGCTAAAGAGACCCAGCTCCCTCAGCCTTTCCTCATAAGGGAGATGTTCCACTCCCTTCATCATCTTTGTGGCTCTGTGCTGGACTCTCTCAAGCAGTTCCCTGTCCTTCTTGAACTGAGGGGCCCAGAACTGGATACAATACTCCAGATGTGACATCAACAAGGCATAATAGAAGGGGCGTAGTCCAGAAGGTCAAGACTACCACACCCTTTCTAATGTACCCCAGGATGCCATTGGCCTTCGTGGCTACAAGGGCACATTGCTGGCTCATGGTCATCCTTCTTCCTCTTTAATAGATACGTCACTTCAATAAGAAAGTTGTGGCCTGTACTACTCACAGCAAAACTTCGCAGGCTGTTTTACAGTTACTTTTGTATCGAATTACCAGGATCTTATCTCTCTTATCGTCTGCTTCAGCTCAGCCTTGTTTGAAAGAAATAATAATACTTTTCTTTTTTTTTTTTTCGTCTTGCATCATCAAAAGTATCAAATGTTCTTAAAGGACTGCAATGTATCTTCTAAACAGCTACATTTTGGTCTTCGCTGTAAACCGATCTTCCCCTCTCTTTATGAACAAGAATGAAGGCTTTAGTTAGATTTTTTTTAGCCCTGTCTCGGCAGTTTTCCACATAACACCCACATACAAAGAACCTCAGTCTTCGGCCAACCCAGGTTTATGAATGGCCACATTGTACATCGCATTCCTAAACCTTCCTTCCAGAACGCTGGAAGCTGAGGGCCCGGGGCAGCAGAGGCACGGATGGAGCCCGGGGCTCCCCAGGGCTCCCCAGGGCTCCATGGCGACGCTCCCTCAGGCAGCCCGCGCGCCCGCTCCGGTAACGGCCCCGGCTCGCGGCGCCCCCCGCCCCGCACCCCGCGCGCCCGGGGCAGGGAGCGGGGCACGGAGCC
>NW_009954313.1:1073127-1107615 GCF_000747805.2 Chaetura pelagica | reverse complement strand
GGGTGATCCCACCCCGAGGAGCTGCAGGGCGGGCGCAGCAGCGACCTGGAAAGCAGGGATGGTTTCCGTACAAACCCAACAAACAAAGCTCATCCTGCGCTGCGTTCTAGGAAGCGTCTCTTACTGTGAATTTAGAACCACAGGTTCTTAGATTGTTACTTCCAGAAAGCAGCTGCTTTAGCCCTGAGGTGCTAATCTGAAAGTGGAGATGATGCCATGCTAACAGGAGATAAATTTGCTGAATAAATATTAGTCCATTTGTGTTAATCAAAGAAGGGAACTGATTTAGCACTTAAGTGCTAATCTTAACGTGGAAATGGTGCTGTGTGAACTTGAGTTGCGTTTACTGTAAAAATATTCACCTACTTAGAATCTGTCAGCCCATTTACAATCTGTAGATTGATTGTTCTCTGACAGTTCACGCAGGAAATAAAGAGCCCTCTTTGAGGCTGAATGTTTACACCTGCTGTATGAGAAAGACATCCTTCCAGAAATATGAAGGTGTTGGTTTTAAGGCAAATTTTGCAATTCAGTTTAAAAGCGTAAAATCCTTCTGCAAGGTAGCTGACCTCTCTGAAGTCAGGAAAAATAGTTGGAAATGCTTGCAGGCGATTTGAAGGTCTGATAGAATTAACACGTCAGAACTAAGAAATACAACAATTGCAGTTATTTGTTTTGGCTTGACTTGAATGGCACGGGTAAACAGGTGGTTCCTGGCTGTGTATGGATGTTCTGACCATGACAAACAGTAGCAGAGGCAGGACCTGGATTCAATTAGCAAAATCTGTCACGCAGTACCCTCCCCTGCATGGAAGCAGAACCAGCATACTGCCCTGAGGGCTCTCACCTGCGGGCTATTCAGTTATGTCTAGGGCACTCTTCTTAACTGCACTTTGCCCAACATTGTTTTATGCGGCTTGCAAGTAATTCTACATGTTGATTGTGATCACTTTCTTTTTAAAATTCTGCTGTTCCTTTATTCTAACTGTATCGATACAGATTGGTATTGTTCATTCTGAAGTCTGAGAGACAACGGTGGGAAGCCAGCAGTTTACAAGAGTTGTAAATAAAATTAAAAAACAAAGAGGCAGCCCACTTAACTATGCAAGTGACTTCTTACATTTGGCTCCCTAGTAATACTCGCCCATTGACTGCAAGCAAAATACATTGGATTTTTTAAAACGGTCCTGCATAGGAATTTTGCCTTGGTCAGCTGTTTGCCAGGTTATGTGTAAGTTCTGCCTGGCTATTAAAGGAAGTCTCAATTTCACTTTCCTTTCATGATTTTTATCTCCAAGCTATGTGTTTTCTGAACTGGAAAAGCAAATTTCTGTGGGAGGCCTCAGTGAAATTCAAATTGATGAACAATCTCTGATGAAAAAACTGTTCTCATGACAGCAGGTGGTCTTCCAACCCGTCTCTATGGAGCTAATGTGCTATATGCATGTATTCTAACTAAATGTGAAAGCCAAGTCTGGCAAGAGAATGACAGCAGAAAGGAAATTATAAGCTAAATTTTTTTGCTAGTCTGAGCCCCCAAAAAGAAGACCCACTCTGCCTCTGGAAGAACCATCAGGATTTAGTATTCTTGAGTTGGTTGTGATGCTGAATATTTCTGTCAAAGAGCTACTCTGTAACATGACCATAATAAATGTGGGTTTAACATTCTTGCAGGAGCAATGAAAACAAAACATCCAATACTGTTATGCTCAATTTCATAAAGGGAAATTACATAGCGACTGAGGTGCTTGTTAAAAATTAATTGCTAGAATCTTTATTGGAAGCTAGGGGGACTAGTTAAAGTGTGTTGGATTCAGATTTGAAGGTTGAGAATAACAGACTCTGAGCACAGATGAAGTTTCAGACAAAGCAGCCTACCCCTACTAATACCACTGAAGAAGAGCTGGCAGCCCAGAGCAAATTATGCATATGGAAACGATGACCAGACCAACTTACAGAGAAATCCTTTCAATTCTACATAGGGATAACACCATAGAAAATAATTATCTATTGAGCTAGCTTCTGCATAGCCATTTATACTATCTAAAACCAATCAATCCTAAACATACAAGAGTCCCAATGGGCATTATTTAACATTACCAAACAGTGAGATACATTTGGGGTCCCCAAGAAAACTGTAGGAGTGAGTCCAGAGAAGGGCCACAGAGATGATCAGAGGTCTGGAGCACCTCTCCTGTGGAGACAGGCTGAGAGAGTTGGGGTTGTTCAGCCTGGAGAAGGCTCTGGGGAGACCTTCCAGTGCCTGAAGGAGCCTACAGGAAAGCTGGGGAGGGGCTTTTTACAAGGGCATGTAGTGACAGTATGAGGGGGAATGGCTTTTAACTGAAAGAGAGTAGATTTCAATTGGATATTAGGATGACGTATTTTCCTGTGAGGGTGGTAAGACACTGGAACAGGTTGCCTAGGGAAATTGTAGATGCCCCCTCCCTGGAAGTGCTCAAGGCCAGCTTGGATAGGGCCCTGAGCAACTTGATCGAGTGGGAGGTGTCCCTGCCCATGGTAGTGGGTTGGAACTAGATGATCTTTAAGGTCCTTTCCAACCCAAACCATTCTATGATTCTATGGTACCATACAGTTTCAATCTCCTGTAAAATCTGAGCTATGGATCACACTGGGAAAAAGAGGATAATATTTTATCTTAGGTTATATTGCAAAGAAATTAACCCACTTGCAGGGAAAAAAATCTGCTTTTAAAAGAAAGATAATTTTATAAGTATAGTATTAAAAAATTATGTCAGATATTTACTTTTAAATATAGTGTTGCACCAGGCAATTTATCCCAAGATGTCAATTGAAACAACAGAGCTAAATCAAGATTTAAGATGTTCAAAAACAGACAAGATTATTTTTAGTAGCTTCCAGACACCAATTGTAACATAAAAGGAACGTCTGAATTAGACTTGACTACAGACTAGAGTCAAAGTATTCTGCTGTTAAAGGCTGACCATCTACTTGTATGTGACAGATAGAAAAACCCAGAAATGCCTTACCTATAAATATTATTGTAAGATGCATGATCTCTTACTTCTATGAAGGAAAACGGTATTAATGAAGCATTCTCTAGAATCCACCTGCTGTAGTAACTTTCAATAAAATGAGAAGTTAGGGTAGAAATTCCTTTAATACTGGAATTGCTTCTCTGATAAGCATTCTGATAAAATTCTGATTATGTGTCATGGTCAGGTAAAGATGTATCTTTTCAATATTTTTTTCTTGAAAAATACCCACAGCAGTGCAACTCAGGTAGTCATGCAGACTGTCTGCAGTTCTGGTTTTTGGCGGGTTTGTTTGTTTGTTTGTTTCAGAAAGGTATCATCTTCAATGTAGATTATGTTACCTACATAGAAAAGGCTCATCACTGTTCTGTCTGGATTGTTTCCAAACTTTATTTCTCCCATAAACCATTCTTCTTTTGACAATATTCTGGTGAGAACTTCAGAATGCCTTTTAAACAGATTAAACATTTTGTTCAAGCTCTTCTCAAGTAGTTTTTGACACTTGAAGTAGGACCGTGAAGCGATCTCTAATGGCTCTTAACCATAAATTCCTTATTTAGTGGTCTTCTACTGAAGGTGCTGGTTTTCTTCTGTCATCAGGTTTGTGTAGTAGATATACTCATCTACATACAAAATATGCAAATACAGGAACTCCTGTGTAACTCCCATATTTGAGAAAGATGGGAATAGAGGAGCTATTTCTGGGACCCCATTCTCTGTCTTTAGCAAACACTTATATTTGGACTGATATGTGCATCCAGCAGAAGAACAATCCACCCCAGCTATTTAAAGAAGCCACAGTGTGCTGGTTTTGAGTGGGATAGAGTTAATTTTCTTCATAGTAGCTGGTATGGGGCTGTGTTTTGGATTTGTGCTGAAAACAGTGTTGAGAATACAGAGATGTTTTAGTCACTGCTGAGCAGTCGTCACACAGTCAAGGCCTTTTCTGCTTCTCACACCACCCTACTAGCATGAAGGCTGGGGGTGCACAAGAAGCTGCGAAGGGACACAGCCAGGACAGCTGACCCCAGCTGACCAAAGGGATATTCTATACCATATGACATCATGATCAGCTTGTAAAGATGGGGGAAGAAGAAGGAAGGGCACAGGAGACATTTGGAGTGATGGTGATGTCTTTCCAGGTAACCATCATGTGTGATGGACCCCTGCTCTCCTGGAGATGGCTGACCACCTGCCTGCCAATGGGAAGTAGTGAAGGAATTCCTTGTTTTGCTTTGCTTATGTGCACAACTTCTGTTTTACCTATTAAATTGTCTTTACGCCACACAGAAAGGTCAACAGAAATTCTAATAAAATCCCTGAGTAATGAGAATACCATTTGCTCTCTGTTTGCTTTCTGACACACTGCTGAATTTTCAACTCAGATTTATTTTCATGACCCACTCTCTTCCCAATTATGTTGCCAGTATTCCATCTGCTAAGTTTGCTCTTTAGACAGATAAACTCAGTCCATGTGCTGTCAGTGTTCAGAATGAAGTGATCTATTTTGGCCAACCGTGAGAGACAATGGTTGGTGGCCTGTTCCAGGTAATGTAATGACATTAGGAGAAGCTGAACAGGTATCATGGAAGGTAACACAATACAGAGCAACCCTGTGCTGTCCAATGGAAAGCTGTCTCTGACAAAGCTCAGGAGAGACAGATTGAGGGAGTCACTGGCTAGCAAAGAGAGACAGCAAGAGGCAGTGCAGATACTAGAATTCTGGCTTAAATCTTCTGCAGGTCACAGGGTGCTTGCTTTGTAAAATGAAATAAAATAATTATTTTAATAGTGAAACAAGGAAGCCCTCCAGGTGTAGAGCAAAAGTGCATACTGAACAGTTTTGAAAAAGTTGATCTTCATACTCCATGTTTTGAAAAAAATGCACATCCCATCTAGAATGTTCTAACGCTTGCATTTCAACTGCTGTAAAAGCTGTGATGACCACTAGAGGTCATTCAATGAACAAGAAATAATTCAGGCTCTTGCCTTTCAGTTTAGCAATTGTCTGGTTTGAGGTTTATTCGTTTTATTTGTCATTAACAACCTAAAAAGTTAACTTTACAAGAGAGCTAAGTACTGGATTTCTGAAGATAACTGGCTGTCCATGTACTCTGTAGGTACACAGTGACTGTAGGTAGACCTACATGACTGCTGATATTTTCAGGAGTGCTAATTAATTTGATTGGGAACGAGACATACACCTAGAAACCTTAATACTTTGCTGTGTGCATCTCTGTGTCTTTAGGGAATTAACACCCTTTGAAAAATGTGGTCCCAGTCCCAATGTTAAAAACTTCAAAAATATGTATTTACATGACAAGTATCTATTTTCCATAATTCAAGTGCTATATCATTTCACTTGTTGTATCAGTCGTTGTATTGTTTATTTAAACATCAGGAGCAAGACTGGGAACTCCAGACACAGTGACGTCTAGTAAAGCAAAACTAAAGACAATAACTTTAAAGGCAATTCCTCTACTCCTATCAAAGTCTTTGTTCAACATATGAAGAAAATTACTTTCCCCCCCCCATCTCTGGATGTGACATTATGTGGAAAAAGAAGTATTGCTGCAATCCTGTAACTAAGCTAAACCTGGTGGGATTTCTGGGAATGGAACAGGAGGAGGTTATCAGGCAGGAAGGTAAGAGAAGAAAACTGGAAGAATGATGAGCAGTTTGAGCTTCTGTCAGCTGAGGAAAAGATGAAGAAGAGACATGCAACAGCTCCTACCCTAAATCCAAAGAAGGACGAGGAAAAACAAGCTGAGAAAGGGAATGTGAGCTAACACTTTGTTTTCTTAGGGATGAGGACATAGAGAGGGCTTTCATACTGGTCAACAATCCCAGGACATAACATCCCTAGGACTGTGTTTGCCAAATCACAATCACTTAAAGGGAAGTTTCTTCCAAGAAAGTAGGTGGTTTTAAACTAAAGTAAATATAATGTATGTAAAGATTTGCAAAGTAATTTCTAATGTCACTGTGCTATTAAGTTGCTTTCTTACCAGCTACAAGTATTCTACCACTTGTGTTTGCTGCTCACTACATATATAATTTAGTTTAATAATAGTTTGTGTCATTAGAGCAAAGATTTTCTTTAATGAGGAAAGCCTCTTCTCAGAAACATTTGTAAAACAATTTCTTCTTCAGTCACTTGATTTGTTGCAAATGGAAAGTGAGCCATTAGAGTACTTTTCAATAATTTATTGCTCTCAACATGCAAATCCACATCCTAAGAATAACATGTTTAGGAGAAAAATGTCTACCTCATCTTGAAAAAAATTTTGGACAGCTAAATTGAGGGCTGTATCACAAGTATACTCACCTGTATACTCAACTGTAGCAGCCTGAATATATTTGTTATGATTAATGGGATTAAATTTAACAAGAAAAAATGCTGGATTCTGCACCTAGGATAGATTGATGCTGGACACAAGTATAAATGAGGAGTGGCTGGAGAGCAGCCCTGCAGAGAGGGACCTGGGAGTGCTGGTCAGCACCAGGCTCAAGAGGAGTCAGCCATGTGCTCTAGCAGCCAAGAGGGCAAGCTGCACCCTGGAGTGCATCACACACAGCAGGGCCAGCCTGTCAGGAGAGGGATTATCCTGCTCTATTCAGTGTAGGTGAAGCCTCACCTTGAGCACTGTGTGCAGTTCTGGGCCTCACCATTTAAGAAGGATCTGAGTGTCCTTTAAGGCATCCAGAGGAGAGCAACAAAGCTGGTGACAGGCCTGGAAGGAATGTCCTGTGAGGAGCAGCGGAGAACTTTGGGTTCGTCTAGTTAAGAGTCCGAGAGGAATTGTTCTCTACAGCTTCCTAAGGAGAAGGGGAAAGGGATGTGTCAAGCTCTTCTCCCTGGTACCCAATGATAGGACACATGGAAATAGTTTAAAGCTGCACCAGGACAGGGTTAGACTTGACATTAGGAAGGATTTCTTTACCAAGAGGGTGGTCAGACACTGGAACCAGGTTCCTAGAGAGATGGTAAATGCCCCAAGCCTGTCAGTGTTCAAGACGCATTTGGACAATCCTCTTAACAGCATGCTTTAATGTTTGGTCAGCCTTAAATTGGTCAGGCAGTTGGACTAGGTTTTTTTCTAAGTGAAACTAGCAAGTTTCAGTATAGTTCATAAATAGAATGTTGCCCCCAACAACTTTAAAAGATAGAGAAACATGTTCTGTATGAAAGCATTAAAAGCCAAAGTGTTGTACACGTGGATACTGAAAGATAGACTGGTGAATTACCACAGAATCACTAAACTTTGAAAGGTAGCTTCATGAGAATCACCACTGAAAAAGTACATCAAAGGCTTCCAGAAGAGTATGGTCTACTTTTTAGAAAACAGGACAAGAATCATGAAATCCATACTGGAAGGGAAAAAGTTTTTTATACATTATACCTCCATTACTCAGTATCAGACCATCAGACCCAGGACTACTACAGCCACAAAGATGCTAACCATCCTTGAAAAACAAGTTCTTTAAATAAGTCTGCAAAATTACTACTTGACTCTTAAAATTTTTGACTTGTCATTCTGTGTTTCAGTTTCCCACTAACATATGAATAATCATTCTTTTTACTGTAGCCACTTAATTTGAGGAAAATGGTTCGAAACCAAAGATGTTTTATACACCCTAAATATTACCATGTGATATTATATAAAGTTATTCTACCATGGTGGATTTACTACTGTAGCATTATAAAATGTATTGGGAGAAAACCCAAGGACCAAAGCTGACAGATACTCAAAACACATTTCTAATCTGGTTCATAAGGTGCTTAAATCCAGCTACTCAAGAACAGAGAAAACTCTAGCCTAAAATACTTGAGTACAGAAATTTTCCTAAAGGTTAAAAATACAGAATGTGCAAGTCTGAAGCAGCTTTAACTGGAAGACTTTCTTCAAAACATCTCTAGGGAACTTAAAACTCATATTTTCCCAGATTAACTGCTTTATTCCACAGTGGGATGCATTACCAACCAGACTTAAAAGCAGAGCTGCTGTTGCGAGCTGTCTTGTTGATACTTCACACCCAGAATTGGTCACTGCCTGTGCCACCCGCCCCCTTCTGGTTAACAGTGGCGGCAGCAGCAGTTGGTTAGTTGGTTGGTTAGTTAACTAATAGCTTACTTGGTTCCCAAGTAGCAGGCTCCCACTGCAGTGCCTTGGACAGATGCTAGACTCAGCCTGACTTTACTGTGGCTTTGGTCAGAGTCATACACAGAACAGCCAATATAGTGTTTGTATGTGGATCTCTCACTAACTTAAGTTAGAACAGATTAATAGTGCACTTAATCAAATCAAAAGGAGCTGAAGGTTTTAGCCCTTTTAAGAGGCTTCCATCCCAGTAGCTAACAGGATCAGTCTCTAAATGTGAGGTTTATTTCCTTTAATTCCTTTTAATATTTAGAACAATACTCTTTGCTATGCTGACAAACACACCAGCAGACTTGAAATGGGAGAAAAACAACCAAAAAATACTGGCAGCTTAACTGTACTTTCCTGTGGGTACAGTCAGTTTGGTCAGACCCATTTATCTACTCACCTCGACTCCTCTCCGTCTCCTCAAAAGCTCTCTCATTACTATAAGCAATGTAAAAAAATGGGAGGGAGAGTTTTATAAAGGTCTCTGAAACATAGACCTCTCAAACCTTTTCACCTGCGCAATCTCATTGTAGTAATCCTTTGAGTCACTAGAGGTCCCTAACCATAGAGCTAATAGAGATCACAAGGGACACTCCTGGAGAAAGGTCTGGAATTGGTGTTACTGTCTGAAAAACGTTGTGCTATCTCTTGGGCAAACTCCTCGGGGAGCTGACCACATAGGATTGCATCAGAATCTGACATTCCATTCAGTGACTTCAGATAATGTTTCCAGGCTGGTACCTGTCTGTTTAGCAAAGTTTCAATTTTGAATTGGGGGGACAAAATCCTGAAAAAACCTACCCTGAGAATGACGCCTTTGAGGCCTTCAGAACAGGAGGCCTCAAATGAGGAGGGAGAAGAGTAAAAAGAGCTCCTTTCACCATCATGTGAAGAATGGAGAGAGAAAAGGAGGCAAAGAAACTAGGAGAGCAGCTATGTACCTGGTGGGAGAGTTCTGAAAAATGTCTCCATAAGGATAAATTATTACTTCATGAGCAATGTAAGCATGAACTAAAACAGCCCAAAATGTCCATACAAATCTTCTTGAAAGTGTGCTAAAACAACAAAGGAGCCTGAAGAGTAAACAATAGGTACAGGAGTCAGTTTGTTGAACTGCACCTTTGGTTTCAAAAGGGAGCATTGAAGTTTGCACCTCACAATACAAACAGAAACGAAGTAACCAGGCCCAGCACACTGGGAGCAAACGGCAAAATCTGGTAGGAGTCCAAGGGCAAGCTGACCTGGTTTATGGCAACATTAGCTCATGTATTGCACTATGTTTTATTTGCTCATGACAAATGCACTTTGTTTGGCATTTCTAAATCCTTATAAAGGTTATATAGCCTTTAAAATCCACGGTTTAATACGTATTCACTTACATGTTAATTTACACAAAGGCCTCAAATAACATTGAAGAGAATGCTTAATAGTAATTAAGAGAAATCTTAGTAGATTTATTGCTGTGATTAACAATTTTTCATATTAGCAGTATTACTCAGAGTTGGATTGTAATGATATAAAATAGAGCCATTCAGGCAAAAGAATGTTTCAACTGCGTTCTTTTGTTCTCTAGAAAATTGTGCTGCAGAATCATCTTTCAAGGTGTTATGAGAAAATGAAAAATAAAGCTCACAGTAATCTGAAAAAAATAGGACATCTGAATAGGAAAGACGAAGAAGCAGAATGGAATAAGTTAAAGGAGGTAGAAAACAAAGAACCTTTGAATTTGTAAAGCGAGGTGTGCCTCTGGCAGAAGCATCACAGTATTCATGCCCAAATCCTTCTTTATACAAAGCTTCCCATTTTAATCTTCGGTTAGTCTGGAAATCAAAGCAGATGATCAAGATGAAATTACCTGAAATGCAGGCACTCATATACAGTCATCCTTTCAAGAAAATTGTTCTTCCCAAATAGATTTTAGACACAAATGTCAGTGCTTAATAAACATAATTGCAGCACTTTTCAGTGTTTACATACTCACTGATGATTTAGGGTAATAAACACCATGGTTGTTTTGACCAGAAGAAACGGTTACATCTAGGTTTAGTTTACCACATGTAAACACAATCTATATACCTCAATCAGCAGTCAATCAACAGAATGCTACCTAAAGTCAATCTACAGTACACACAGGAAGAAGCATGAGGATTTAGTTTGTTGGGATCTAAGCCAAAATACTTCTACATAGAGCTCTGATTTCATTAATTTACCTAAATATTTACATTGATTCCCTGGAGGTAAGGCAGCTTTAAACTCCCTATCTGTAAGAGCTGGGCAGTAGACCTGAGGGAAGAGCATGGTCTTGTTACTAGAACAACATGGAATATTGCCAAAGGACTATTTTATCCAGCTTTCAACAAACTTTTTTTTTTTTTTTTTTCCCCAGGGGTGCAGGGAAAGGCTTTCCATGTAGAATTTTTTCACAGGAAGGCAACTTGTAATGATCAAAGGAAGAGTCATGACAGGAAATAGTTATCTGTTGTTTGTTACTATTTATGATTTCAAAATCTTCCAATTAACCAAAAATACAGCTCAGATAGAGATGGAAATGAAGTTCCTTGTAACTTAACCATTTCAGTTTTACTTATTAAGTTTTTCTTTATTTTTTTTTTAAATTAGGGATTCTATCTTCACAGCAAACTCATAGACTTCCTTTCAACTCACATTGATTTTAGTCCCTTAGCTTGGTAAAGTTGCTACTTGACTTAATCCAGCACATTATATCAAAGTTGCATGTGAACAGGTGGCTAGCTGCTGCGGGGGTAGCTCCATGTGATCCTAAGCCTTTGTGCTTAGTACCTCTGACCTGGTTAAACTGACCTGTACCATGAAAATACTTCATTTCTTGCTGCCACTCACATTCACCATGCCTCCTATGCCTGGAATCATCTCCACCTACTTGGATCCTACACATTTGTCTCTACATACATTTTTTCAGCAGAGTTACAGTGACCAATCTCCAGTATGTGGAGACAGGACTTGTCAGCAGTTGTTGTTTCTGAGTCTGTTTTTAGCTACTGGCTGTTCTCTTCTGATTTTCTTCACTTTAGTTTGGTAGAGCTAAAAATTATTGAGAGGAGCTTTGTAGAACCTGTCATTACAGCACTCAGTAAAAATTGCACCAGATGAAAGCCTAGAGCAACTATTGTGGGAAACCACATCAAGAACTACTCTCTGTATATTTACACAGCAGCCTATAAAGTTTTATTCTGATCTGACATATGAGTATGTCCTCCATAATCTTCCTGTGTAATTTGTAATTGTAGAAGTACAGTTTAATGTATCTTTTTTAGCTCAGAGAGCACATGATTCTCAGATAATTCTGTAGGATTTTTGGGAAACTTCCCAGATATATAACTAAAGAGGGATGGGCTAACCAGTCAAAACCAGAAGAAGATAAAAAGAGAAAACCAAAATAACACTTGTCTTCTTAACAATCTCTGTGACTGTTTGTGGAAGTGTAGAACCTGAACCTTTGTATTAAGCCAAACTATAAAACCAGTCGGTTCTTCTCAGCAGAGAGAGGCCTGTATCACGAGAGGGCTCAAGGCACAGTGTTGGCTGCCAAAGCTTTCATACAGAAGAACAATGTGTTCAACACATGGAATACAAACAAACTTCTCACAGACTGTCCCCTGTACTTTAAACAATGCAAGCTTTTCATGTTATGTACTCAGAAAAGTGTAATTGAGATCCAGCAGGTGGTTTTCCACGGCTTCACACTTCATAAGATTCACAGCTCAAATAAAAAAAGGAGCAACCATCTTGTTCTGAGATGACAGTGATGTATCATCTGACTGAAGGAAAACCATGGGATCAACAGTCCCCATACAAAATAACTCAAGCACACTCATCCACACTCCATGCCTGTCACAATCTATACAATTTGACAGGTTTGGGTAACTTCCTTTGCTTCTCACTTCAGCCTCACTCTTTCCAAGACCACAATTTTCAGGCAACTGGCTTGAAAGGCTTTGTTGTAGACCTAACATTTATAGCAACCTTTGCAATACATCTAGACAAGACAGGCCTTTATTTCAGAATCTATAGCCTCTCACTTCAGAGCTCATATTTTAAGACCTCGATTCATTGTAATTTTAAAAAAACTTTGAAGAAAAATACACTTATTGGCAAAAAAGGAAGCCCACTGCCTTCTGGCCCTGTTGATCCATGTATCTCATGTCTAGAAGAGAAAGCAAAAATCTAATTTCTCTGGAATCATTACTAGGAATGCTAAGTGGCTTAATTTACAGCAAATACTGCAAAGAGAAATCCAACTCCCTACACAAGGAACAGGAGTTCAGATTCCTTGAAATTTTTTCCATTCTCCTTCATGATCCCTTTCTACAGCATAGGACAAACAATGAAATTATTGTTTCGTCCTGCAGTGGTATTTTATAATTAAGTTTGAAATGGCTATCAAAAAAGATGTAAGGATGAGAGTTTCAAATGCCTTAAAGATTTCAGCTCTGTAGTGCTCTACCAGCATGGAAAAAATCTATTTCAAATACCTATTAGAAAGTAGGATTTTTATCATTTCTGATGGGAATACCCTAATCTTTGTTTTTGCTTGTGCCCCTTGCAAACAGACAACATTTTCCAGCATGCTGGTCAGTCAGAATACTGTCCAGGTGACCCATCTTTCCTGGTTTGGTGTAGATAATGAGCAAAAAATACCATGTGCTAATTAGGAAATACACCTGAGAAGGTCACAATAATAAAAACAACTGAAAAAAAGTATCACTTTTTAAGAACATTGGGTATGACAGAGAGGAATGATTCAGACCAATGTGATTAGTAATTGTTATGGTAAATCATAGTGAGTTCTAGTGACAAAGACAAGGAAAACAGGCATCTCAGCAATTAACTTAAGTGAGCTACTGTTACATCGAGGCTCCTCCTTTAATTCCCTTGTTTAGATACAACCCCTGTGGATTTGCTGACCATTAGGCAAACAGCTAATGAGTCCTGTATAGCTGCTGTTTAAGCCACCTCAGTTCTGCTCCTAATAGAGCACAGTACTCCTTACCAAGCTTATTTTTGGAATACTAAATTTTAAAAAAACTTTACTTTGCCTCAAATGGTGAACAGAAAAGCAGAGGGTAGGTAAATTATATGAATGAGGCAAGTATTGTGTCATATTACTAAGGACTGGAAAGTGGAGTATGGGGAAAGGAAAGGACATAACCAACTATAACACTATTAAACTGACTTTTTAATAGTATGTAAGATTTTACAACACACATCATAGGAAAAAATTATGAACACACCAAGGGAAATGGAAATTTAAAAAACACCAAAGAGTAAAAAATAATTTTATGCACAGCAGACCACGTTATTAAATCATCTATACAATAGCCCATCAAAAATTAGCCAACAATAGGAAAAGGGCTTCATTGTGAGAGAAAATAAGAATTTAGAGGTAGGAAATTAACTGGAAACAGAAACAAAACTACAAAAAAACCCTCACAAATTCCTTGTTGTCAGACAGATTGTACAATCTTTACTTCCAGGGCAAAAATACAAAGGTTCAATCTGTTGCATTGAAAGGGGAAGTATATGTTTGAAGGAAAGTTACCAGCAGAATTCTCTAGGATTAGTCTGGAGACTAAAAATAGTGCATAGTATCATAGCTAATTTTGGCACAGCGTGTGTGCGTGCTTATGACATTTTCTGATGACAAAGTCTGCAGTCAGTGTCAAACTAGAAAAGGCTTGGAACATCATAAAGGTCACTGAACTTCAGTTACTGAATGGGGATGAGGTTAAAATGTACAAAGTGCAAGGTTATAAACTCTGGAATTAATAACAGGAATTTTCTATTACCAGCTAATAGTTAATAGTTTAGAAAAGAAACTTAGGTGTTTGTTGTTTTTTTGTTGTTTTTTTTTAAAAAAGGTATATTATTCTGTTGCAGCAGAACTATGTACTACTGGGGAGATGAAGCTATGAAACCTCCTCATAGTTTTCCTATAGACAGGCAAGTGTACAATCCATTATGTAAGAACTTGTTATGACATATTCTGAAATATTGTGAAAAAGGTGACAGAGATTTAAAGGATTTACCTTATTTAGCTTATTACCTTATCTAAAGAAAATCTGAGAAAAGGTTTATTATTGCTCTCCAAATATACTGGGGAAAAAGGAAGATAAGAGAAATACCAAAAGGAAAGACACTTAAAGTAGAACTCCATATCAGCAGATGATCACCTGAGTAAATTGCCATGAAAATTTGCCATGGAGATTAGAAGTTTCCAGCTGTCAGGGACATAACATACTGCATCAGCTTCCCCATAGGAGTATGGACACAAAAAACTTAAACCTGTTTTAAGATTAAAACTTCATAAATGCACAAATGGGATTATATGACCTGTTTAACTACTGTGGGAAAGAACCAGACTCCATAGTTGATGAAATCTGTCTGATCCTGTGTTCTACTTTAAAAAAAAGCAGATGAGAAGACTTAAACAATGAAGGAAGCAAAAGGCAACAAGATGATTCAAGTCTAAATATAAAGGAACAAAATTTAAATGAAATGCAGCTGTGATCTGATCACCTGGACCAAGGTTAGCTGGCAATGGGCAAACTCTTGAAATTTTGGAAAACATTAATTTCTTTTACAGCATACCCAACTGCCCTTAGAACTACAGTTCTGTGATGTTTCCAAAGCTGCTGCAGGAGATAGGATTTGTCTCATCTACTTTTATTTCAGTTACAGCAAAAGAGGGCCTGTTTTCACTATACAGATAGTGAAAGAGCCAGAACCTCTTTGGTAAGGCTTTGGTAAGGCATACCACCCAAAAAACCCACTTTGCTCCTTAGGATATTTCTTATGTAGCAACAGTTTTGAGCCTTACCTTGAGAGTGTTTAGCAGAATGGAAAGGAGTTTCTGTAATTTATGTATGGCTGACACCATTATACAGCTGCACAAACCTGAAGTTGTGCCCTAAAGCTTAGCTGTTCCCGCCAAAAAGAGCATTTAGTCCAATAAAAAGCAGCTCTCATTATAAAACTTGCCTTGAGTATCTTGCAAACAAGAGCAGAAAGTCAAAACCTAAAAGCAGTTCTTGGACCACATTATTTACAATGGAAACAATTTTCAAGAGTCTAAATAAAGTAATTTTTTATACCCCCAGTGTTGGATTCTGCATTTTGGTGGCCTTGCTTGTCTGGACACGCATCTCAGATGATACCCGAGAGCCACAGCCGGGCTGCCACCATCGCTGCATTCCTTGCCCTGCACAAGCCAGGCCCTCACTGGAGCAACCTCACCGGGGACCTTCTTTTCTCCCACCTCCCAGGATCAGCCAAAACTCCCCCTGCCACTCTTCTGCCCTGGGCCAGAGCCTTCTGCAGGGCAGCTCTCACCGCTGGGGCTCGCGGGGCCTTTCTGGGGGCCTGTCAGCCACGTCCCGACTACGATTCCGGCAGAGGCCACTTGCCCCAGGCTCAGTGTGCGGAAGGCCTCCGACACAGCCCTGATGCTCAGCTCGTGGGGTGAGGCTGCTCCTTGACCAGCAGAAACCGTGAGCGAACAGCCCAAGGCCCCAACAGCCCTTGGGCAGAACGCCGGGAACAGCTCTGGGGGCCTGGGCCCTGGCACTTCCCGCAGCCATTGGTCTCGGCCATTGGGGTGGCAGGAGCTGAGGGGGCGGCAGGAGCCAGAGCCAGGGCAAAGGGGGCTGGAGCCGGGGCAAAGGGGGCTGGGGCCAGCACAGCTGCACCAGGGGCCCAGAACGTCTGCCCGAGCCAGGCCGGGAGTGGCGCAGGCAGGGCTGCTTCGGGGCGCTGGTCAACTGAAGTGAGCGTCAAGCCCAGCGCCTCAGAAACAACCCCAACAACTGGTGTCCCCAGGCAAGAAAACCTTACCCTTTCCCTCCTAGTTCTAGTTAAACCTGCCAATTAAAAACAAAATAGCACCCTTCTCCCCACAAAAAGCAGCTCGTTTATCCATGACTCCTTCCCGTGTGTTCGTGCAACTCGGGCTTTTCCACAAAGATATTTCATTGTAAGGTCATGACTTGTATAAACAATTTTGGGTGGTCTCCTCAGGCAGCCAAGCATGCAGGCTGTGCTTTTATTTTAAGGAGAAATGAGAAGAACATTTGATTACAAAGAATGCCTAAGCAGCCCTCTTTAATTTTGATTTCTTACCACTTTAAGCTATAAATATAGCTGAAGATTACAAAGAGTTGGTAAAGTAAATACCAAAAGACAACATTTACAGCTTTCCACACAGCTACACCCTAAACCGATAATATATGGAAATCTGTCCAAAACTTTGAAGTACTGTTACAGTCTGTTATGTGACAAAACACTGGGGTTTCTGTGTACTTATTTAGCCACCTACCACTCCCTTAGAGTTTTTAAAGCAATTTGTTTGCTATATAGAAAAACATATTAAGGGGAGTTGTATTTTCAAGTTATTTGTATTATAAAAACATTAAATGAAAGCAAATTAATGCCAACAATGTACCTTTGGCTTGTACTTGCATAATAAAATCAAGATCTGCTTTTAATCTATTTTGGGGGGAAGGAAGCCTTTGATCTGATACACCTATTTTCTCCTTGTTTTCCTTCCACTTAATGTTTTTCCTATGATTCCAGCAATAAGTTTTTTTTAAAGTAATTTTTACCTTGGATCCCATTAAATAAACAAAACAAAACACAAAAAGACAGATTAGGAGTAGTATTTGTGGTCATTTTGGAGCATATTGAAGGCAGCAGTTGGTACAGATGATCTAATGATGTAATAAAACAATACAGAGGGTTAGGAAGGCTTCTTTTCCCTATTTAAATTCTCTATCATCTGGATTATAGTGCCTCACGCCTTCCAAAACCAGATTCTATTATTGTAGCTGATGGAATTATATCTGAAGATGAAATACATTTTTGGGGGGTTTTTTTGCATTAGAAACTTGACAGGTTGCACTGCCTACTTGGTGTTTTAATCTGTTTGTTGTTGGGTTTTTTTCAAAGCTGTATCTCATTTGCAGCTTTCTGTGATATTCCCAACCTAGGTGAAATTGCACTCTTGCTTCAGATAGACATCCTACACTGCCACTTCACTTCAGAGCATTATCAGCATATTTAGTACAAGTTAAGTCTCAGATCTCATATAGTTTGGTCTACTGAAGTTTATGGAAACACCTCAATGGATCTGAATTAGACTGGTGCTGTCTGAAGGATTAGGATGCTTGTTTCTCAGGAACAAACGGTAAACTTTTCCAGTAGGAGTACACTTGAAATTTACAGTGTATTGCAGTGTCTCTTATTTACTACATTTATAAGAATGTCAGTTTATATGGGAAAGCTTGAGTAGAATTCAGTGAAGTCACGTGTAGTTTGGCTGCTAAGGATTTGAGGAAAGCTAAAAGAAAACATTTGGTTTAAACACAGGATTGCAGTGGTGTATTCTTTGGAACAAGCAATATTTTGC
The DNA here is from genome assembly GCF_000747805.2 of Chaetura pelagica. Lineage (NCBI taxonomy): Eukaryota > Metazoa > Chordata > Aves > Apodiformes > Apodidae > Chaetura > Chaetura pelagica. The sequence continues at coordinate 1,090,009 of NW_009954313.1, read as the reverse complement.
TATTAAATTAAAATATTTCTAATTGCAGGAGAAACCTCACTGACTCTGTGATGCCTGATTGAATCCTTATGTCTATAGAAATGTATTAGCAATAAATCTGAAGTGTTTCCATCAGATGGCTACTCTGATTTGAGTGGGATTCTTAGTGCAAATGATTCTACAGCACTACATACTAGTTCTTTCTCATAGTAATACTAGCTATGTAGCTTCATTTTAAACAGTTCTGGCAATTACTGAATTGTCTATGCATTTAAAATTTGTATTTGTATGCATCCAAAAATTATTAAATCCTAGCACTATGGGCATAGGTGTATTGAAGCATTGATAGATATGTGCTCCAGGCACCCCTGTACACCGTCAGATAATTGAAGTTGTAAAGCGTAAGTTTTGTGAACAGACTACAACTTTGTTTTAAAAGGAGGCATTTATAGGCAAACTAACCTGAAATCTAGTGTTTCTGCAATGGAAATTTGCAGCCAGCAAAGAGCATACAACTGGTCTCTTCTGTAGTTTTAAACAAGAAGGGAGTAATACTAAAGCAGTTAAAACCACTAAGCCAACTACAATTACTCAAGTAATTTACGGAGATTACTCAAGAGCATAAGTGTGGGTACTTTTGAATGTGCCACAGGATTTATCATACCCATAAGGACTACTCACCTCAGCTGTCAGTTTCCAAGGAAGAGAGTAGAATTTTCCAATAGTATTTCTTTCCCTATACCATGTATGTATCAGGCTTAACACTAGCTTAATGGAATTAAGGCATGTTACTAATACTGCATATCAGTTCACTGCCTAAAATTATTTGAACTTTTGTAACTGTAGCAATGAAGATGATATAAAGACAACCCTTCATGAAGTGGAAAGGAAGGCTTCAGAAATTATATTGTCCTTATGTCTTTCAATGTTCCTTATTAGATACTCAAGGTAGTTTTTAGATGTAATACTACCCCAAATACTGATCCTGCCTAGAAGTTTCTTGACTCAATCATCAGTGCAGCCAAAACACTGGGTGATGTGTATGTGTAGGCTGCACCACTGTAAGAAAAGTCAAGAGAAATGCTTTGTGTTGGTTCTTTGAAAAACACTAGTGAGGACAATCGAGATCGTAAGTGTCTTCTAATATCAAAAGTGAGTGGGTGCTACAGACTGCAAGGGGAAAAAAAAAGACTAAATTAGAAATGAAAGATTGTTTGTTATTTTTCAGTGATTTCAGTATCAGATTGTTTTAATTTGAAGCTGTTTCTCATTGCCTCTTACAGGGCACAGAAAATAAACTACCTTTAAGATATTCTTCAGAGAAGCCAGATCTGTCTGATAGGAGAATTCATCTCACTTAACTTTAGCTGGGTATGTTGCCTGCTCTTCTTCTATAGTTTCAAAGAAAGAGACGAGAAATCATTCATCCAAGCCGCTTTTGAACACGGTGTGTTAATTTCTGTCTTCTAGATTGGCTAAAGAAACCCTACATGACTTACAGTAAATACCAAAGTTTTAGTAAGCCAAACCAGACAAGATGAATATCATAGTCTGAAACTTGGCTGCATTTCTTCTATGTGAGATTAACAATTTTGAAGAACAGCATTAATCCTTCAAGAGTTAGCTGCAATAATATGTGTGTGTATATATATATACATATTTAATAATAAAGAATAAATATTTAATATGGAAATATCTAGGGGGTTACAGTGAATAGTATGTGAAATCAGACAATCCAAGGGAAGGTTGCAATAGGACATTTAACTCAAATTATAAACCCTAACTATTTGAATAAGGTTGATCTATCTTTATCAATGTGATCTAAAGGCAAGTTGCATGGGAGTTTATGGGGCTACTGAAAAATACTGGGCTTTGTAGTATAATTATTAACATAAATGTTATTGGTCTCCTCCCTCTTTACAGGTCTTTCTGGACATGCTTCACTAATATGTGAGTAAATACGTCTGAATTTTGTACAGAGGAGTAAACTCAAATCAAACAGTCTAAGATGAACTCCATGTATGGGCATCTAAACCATTCAGTGATTCAATAGCCCAGCTTTAATTATAGTAGCATGATTTCAAATATGTTAAAGCAGTAGGAAGGGCTGTGAGAGCTCTAGAGCAATACATAACAAGAAAGTTTAAAAAAAAAAAACATATAAAAAAATGGAGGTTTTACTTGCAGACTCTCAACTCAAAAAGACTCTCCATAGGACAAATTAAAATCCTGGAATGCCTTGAATGTTTCCTGAGAAGTTAATGGTGTTAAGGCATCCTGAGAAACATCTTTAAATCCAGCTGGTTTTAAATGCTTTAGCATGTAATCCCTTTTAAGTCACCATAGAGTAATTGTGCTTTATAGGTAAGATTTTTTTTTCTCATTAATATACTTTACCTAAATCTCCAATGTCTCACATGCTATAGAAAGCGAACAGAAAGAAATTTGATTTTTGGTAACTGAAGTTATATGCATTGTAGAGCTGTAGAGTTACGTCTGCAGTGTTTTGAAAATAAACTCAAGCTAGATTCAAATGAACTAGTTCAACTACTGGAAACAGCGTAGCCATGGCAGCAAGCAGTTCAGTGTCAGCTGTAAAATCTGCCTGCAAAGGTAAGTAAATATTTGGACAACTTGCTGGCAGAGCTCTTGTGCTACAACAGTTACACTACTTAGCTATTTTATATGCCTCTGAGGATGACCTCAGCCTCAAGAAGACAGCATAACTTGTGAGCTCAATGCCTTGCACAACAGGCTTGGAAGCGCTCATGAAATGAAAAAGAAATTTAGAACTATGTAAGTTCTTTATGAGTATTTGTGCGGTAATCTCTTAGTAAATAATGGGAGACTGTAACAGGTGCCTATTCCTAGTCTTGTTCTATCAGTACCCTTTCCCTCAGTACTCAAGTATCCCATGTGATAGAGGAAGTGATGATAATTATCAGTGTATCCAATGAATATTGCCAGTTCTTGTATGTATATGTTTTCTAGAAACAACATGTTTATAGATTAATATAATTATTCAGATGTTAAATTTTAAAACTTGGTTTTGTTTCTGCACTGTTAAACTGAGGAGTCCAAGAAGACTAGTGACTGGCTAATACTGTTTCAGGGTGTTCATTGAAGGCCTGATTCCATTCCTCTTGAAATCTTCAAACCTGGGTCATTTCACTAAGTTGCTATATAGTGCAGTCCCTCTTCAGGGCAATAAACATATAGTAAGACACTATTCAATGTGCTGAAGAGTGTTAGTCTCAAGCCTCTAGGACTGATCATTTAATATCAACATGATTTTGTTTCTTGCCCTGAAACAACATGAGCAGGCTAGCACTTCTGGGGCAAAGAGATACCCCATTAAGGTGCCTTCTGAGGCCTGTTCTCTAAACTTACTTTGCACCACTGCTTTTATATTCAGTGTCTGAGGCTTCTACATGGTGATTGAGGTATTATTAGCAACCAAATGATTGTTAGAAATCACTATAGCTAAGCTAGCTGACTTTACAATTTTGATGCCCTTAAAATGGATTTCAGTAAAAGTTGTTTTTTTCTATAATCTAATTTGGTTTAGACATTAATAATTTACAGGCTTCTTTTATGAGACACCACAAAAGATCAATACAGATACAAAACATACCTGCTACTGTATATGCTAGCTATTGCAAAATACCATGCTCTGCACAGAACAAATTGCAAACATATATACAAAGCACCAATTAAATAGAAATTATTTTCTTTAAATCATACAAGCTATCCATTAATTCAGTAGCTAATAGAGTTTTGTAGTTATTTTATCTTTCCTTTATTTACAAAGTAATATAACAAATAAGTTGCTTTTTAGTGCTCAGCTAAGGAACAATAATAGCTATTAATTTCTCAGGGTTTATTTCTATTTTAAATATGGGTACATATGTTAGGAGTTAGAACCTGTGTTTCCATAAGGGGGCTAGCAAAGTGTTTGATACATATTTTGTCACAGTTATGCTTTTATGTACTTATGCACAAAAGAAAATTTGATATCAGGAAATGTGGTAATTTAGATGGCCTGTACTTACTTGGCTCTACACTTAAAAGTAGGCAGAAAAATTGCATAGAAATACTTTTGTCTGTAAACATCTAAGTTCTGCAGAGTACATAGGTCAGTCTTGATACTGTTACAGTTAGGCTAAAAAAATTAATGTTGATGTGAATTATGATAGCTGGCTCTGTCTAGAGACTATTTGGGTCTGATTTGAAAGTTCTACACTTGAGATGTAAGTTTTTTAACTGAAGGAATTCACATAAACAGAATTCAGAAGAATCTAGAATGCCCTAGTATATAACCTGAACATTTGATTTACACTAATATCTAATTGGAATCTAGCTGGTTAATCTCAAAAAGCAAACAGAAACAAGTGTAAGTGGTTAAGTGGTTAGTTGCTGTAAACAGCAACATCTTAAGATAGATTACATTTACCACACACCCAACATTCATGTTTTTACTGTGAAACCTCAAGATTTTTTTCTAGGCCACATATATGGTTACCACTCACCAATACATGATAACATCGTAGTCAAGATTTGCCTGGTTCCAAAAATAGTATAAAATATGTATTTTTTTAACTTCTTTCGAGTTTGGAGAAAATAAATATTTGGAAGTTATGCTTAGTGTATAATTAAAGCGTAAATTTTCCCAAACTGCAAAGTCTGACAAGTTTTGCTAGTTCTTGGCTTCAGGTTTCAGTGATGAACCAACAAAGGATTTACCCTTGGGGTAAACAGTTTGCATAATGTCGAATATGTGACTGTGGAGTACAATACAAACTTAGCCTTCCCCACCTCTGGCCATTATTGTTAACGTTTAAATAACAAAGTAATATGCACTTACACTTTCATTTGACCTTGGCTGCTGTCAGTGTTTCAAATCACATTCCTCTACTGCTTCTGTTCCTGAGATTCTCTAGTGCATTTTATATTCTGGATTAAAACTAATGCTACCCAGCTGCCCTTATGAGGGGTGTTCTTCTGTATAATATTGGAATGACTCATCACTCCCTGTGCAGGGTCTTAAAACCTCTGCAGCTACCATTAGGATCTAGTGCTGTATCTAACTTGTACTTGTTCCTTTAAAATTTAAAAATATCCTTCAGAATAATTTGTCAATTTTACATCTCCCCAGTTGCATTATCTATAGTGGAGGGAAAAAAATTTAAAGCCGAACCTCAGTTCCCTTCACTTGGCATTTTAGTTTCATTTGAAAAGTCAGCAGAGAAGTGCATGGCTTTGGGAGGCATTAGTCAACTTCCCTTTTGATGTTAAGGGTTCAGAGACACCAGCAGGTGTAGCAACAGCTGCAGTGACAGCAGGCCACCACTGGCAGTGGCAGCTCTTGTCCCTGTGCTAGATTCTGTATAATTTTTAAACCACTCACTTACCAAGAAGTGCATATATCACAGAAATTCCCATTGGAAACTCCTAAGGACAGAGCAGAAAGTATGCCTTTTGATGGACCATGCCAAAATAAAGAATGCTACTTTTTTTTCTACTAAGAAGACTGTAAATATTTTTAAATATTAGATATTATCAAACTAGAAAAGTCTTCAATTTACACTTCCATAATATGGTAAACCCTCACAAAGTTCCTTACATTTCACTTGAGCTATGATAAAATGTACTAAATATCTTCTGCTGCAGTATATTGAACCACCATCTACTGGGAATGTTACATGTTACAATGCATGTAAGTATGTTGAGTATTGTTTCTTGAATATCAGGGATAAACTATATCCTACATTTTCTAATTCCAGTGGCACATGAAAGAAATATAGGGAAATGCTTTAATCATTATTAGGCAAAGGGACAGTTCTTCCACAGAAAACTAATATGTTTTTTAGTTGTCTTGAACTTGGATTCTGCTATGTTGAGATATTGTAATATTTCCATAGTTGATTTCCTTTCCATGCTTGTCCTTATTTATAAAGTATTGCCTCATTTAGCTCTAACATGCCTTGCTTTCTGTTTCTATGTACATATACGCAGATTTCCATCTCAGGAAGCCCCCTTTTTCAGCACTGTAGCATAACAAGTCTCTAATACTTAGCTAACTTCAAAATGCAGTGCTAGTGGTAGCTCAGCTTCAGAGATGGGTTATAGCATCCTAAACCATAATGGACATGCATTTGTGGCAGCGTTTCTGTCAGCACAAAAGCACCTGATCACTACTTAGGAGGGTCAGGTGGACAGAAGATATCAACATATCATTTGCCATACACTGGCCAAAAGCAATGGGTGGAAGGAGAGCTTTCACACTTAGGGACAAACCGCAGTTGATTCAGCTTTTAATACTCTTGCAATAAAGACCAAAGAAGTTGTCAATTTAAGGGAAAAAAAATAAATGTGGAAACAGGCATCAGCACTAGTAATGTTGCTTGATCTCTGCAAATGTGAATCTTCTTTCTGTCAACTTAGCTTGGATAGCACAAAAAGTCTCAATTTAATAAAGAAAGAAGCTTCTTGCCTCATTTTACCCACTGTCATCAATCTCACACAAAGAGAACAATACACGAATATAATGTTCCTTTTACACCCTACTTGTAGGGTTTTTTAACTTGGATTATTTCACTGAGCTGGTTTAAAGTACAGGCACAAATAGGTTGGGTTTGTTCTGTTTGTTTGTTTGTTTCTCACAGCTAAGGAAGCATTCAATTGTAGCACTTAGGTAGGAATGAGTACCAGGGCAGGAGAGATTTGGGGGCAGAGGGTAGCAAGAAACTCTTTAATTGGCATTGCCATTCAAGGAAACTGTAATGTCAAATGTAGCTGACGGTAGAAAATGCTTGTTCTTCAAAATAAAAGGATTTTTATCCTTACCTTTCATCCAGTTTTTAGAGATAAGAATGTCTTCTGTAATTGACAAAACTTGACAAAACTTGAAAAAACACAGCAAACTTCTTTACTGGTCGCATAAATAAAGTAATAATTACTGTCAAAGCTGAAAAATCTGAAAAGTTATATTGCCTTTCCCTACCTGTACTCTCTGTTACCTGCATTTGATGTGTTATGCAAAGTATGCTCAAAGTACACACAGGTAGCTGTGCTTTCAGTTTCTCCTTTTTAATGCATTAACATTTTTTTCCTGGTGTTTGGTGGATGCCCACTTACAGAGGACTTAGAAGCTAAACAAATACTTTTAATTTTAAGAAGAAAGTGTATCAGTTATTAAATTTCAAGATTGCCTATCAGAGCTCTTTTCTTAGCTTTAACTGCCTGACATTTTTATATCTTCTAACACAAAGGTATGATCAAAAGTAATTAATGTTTTGATCAGACAGCAGAGATTTGACACTGGTTAATGTGGTCTGAGGTTACTGCTTACTCAGCAAACATGCATTCCTGGCTTGCTGCAATGTTTAGTAAAATATGTTTGCATAAAATACTATGGAAGGTGTAAACTCATTTTGTGCTATGGGGATTGTTAGAAGTAGAAGAGGGAAATGCCAAAAAGATAGAAGGAGAAGTATGTCCTGGTGAAGAAGTTAAGCACTGGAATTTCTTGACCCTATGGAATCTACATCCTTGGAGATACTAAAAATTTGACTGGACAGTCCTAGGCAGCTTGATAGAGCTTTACATTTAGCCTTGCTTTAATAAAGAGTTGGACTGCATGACCTCCAGAGGTGCCTTCTAACCTATCCTCTGCTATGATTTACAACTGTCCATATTCTTGATTACCCTATGTTTCAATCACATGGAAATACTGTAGGTCAGATAATTTATAATAGAAGAGGGGCATTCAGTATAAATTGATGGCTTTTTCTTCCACTTGTACTATTTTAAAACATAGTTTCCAGACTGACTTATTTGAAATATATATTTTAATGTGTTTATAGGCTGAGGCATTTATCATGGAAGGCTTGACCCAGAGTTAATTTTAGAGGCGCTAGCAATTGCTGCTGTTATAAAGCCTCTTTTCCTGTTTATGGTAAGAACAAATCTTCTCTTTTGCTCATACTCTTTATCTTGCCAAAAACAGAGGTCATTAGCAAGGTGAATCTGTTTTTTCATTGTTTCTGTCAGTATGATTTTAGGAAATATACACAACTGCTGTACAAGTTTTCAAATGGAAACGTATGACACTTCCAAATAGTTACAGAAACAGTATCTTAGTCCACATTTTCCCCACTACAGTTACTGATGTTAATTGTATATATAAGGTATGAAGGATGTCAAGATTTATTTTTTTTTTCCCCAGAAATTACATAGGATATATTGTTGAAACATAAAGAAGTCTCTACAGTTTACCTGGTGTTTTTGTTGTTGGGGGTTTTTTGCTCATTTGTTGTTTGTTGTTTTGGTTTTTGGTTTTCTGTGGGTTTTGGTTGTTTGGGGTTTTTTTAATTAAAAAAAGCACTCATGTAATTAGAAGCAAGTTTCCCAACATCACAGTGCAGAGCTGGAAATAGAATTCCAGTCTTCTATTTAAAAACCCTGTGATAAACATTAGATTTATAGTGTTCCCTATCTTCTATAAAATTTGGGATTTATTTTTTTTTTTTGCAGGCTGACAAATTTTAGTATAACACTGTGAGCTTATGTGGCCTTCCTTCCCCTCTGTAGCATACTTGGTACAATGTTATAATATGGTCATTTTAAAAGGATTTTTCCAGCACTTTCTGATTCTGAATTTCACTCTCATATTTAGTGTACCAGAAGTCTGATTGACATCTGTGTAAGCATGCATTCCCCCTGTTACTGACATGTTTGAATTCTGGGCTTATTTTAAATTTCCAAGATTTATTTATTCTAGACACACTAGATTTCCCACTGATAAAAAATGGTGCAATGTTGGCTTACAGTATATAAGATTGTGAGCTGAAGCCAAGAATCCTCATACTGTTGCTGATGTGCAGCTGAACCTTGGAGAAGCCACCACTGTACAATCTTATTTTTAACACATAAATGGAAAAATTGTACATACCTTCCTTTCTAAAAAAGCCTGGATGCATATGGATAAAAATACTGAATATTATATTACTCACAATAAATGCTTGGAAAAATCAGTCAACTATCCAGCACATATTAATCTATAAAGGAGGACTGAAAACATTAAAATAATGTAAGACTTCTGTTAACATTTAAAGAAAACACTCTTACAGTATGTAAAAAACAATATCTTATTTTCTTCCTGATGTGTTTTATTATTATTCTTCCACAAAGTCTTCACTTTTTGTCACCTTGATAATCATATAAAGAAAAAAAAGGCAGGTCATTCAAACCTTGAATGAAAGTGAGAATATGCAGAACACACTGAAGCCATCAGAAAATTTGCAGAGCATTGGAAAGGAGTAGCCGAGGAGGATGATGAAAATAAAAACAAACAGGTAAAGTTACAGTAAATTTAGGCGGAAGAGAAGCAGTCATAGTGTATATGCCTCAAGACTGTGAGTTTAGTATTTCATGACTGGCTTGGACTCTACCATCAGTAAGAATTAAAGTTTTTTACAACTGAATAGTCACAATGAAAATGAAATATTTATAATGGTACCTATTATTCTTATACTACAGCTTCTATTCTGAATAAAGAAAATGTAAGTAGTAATTTTAAATCTTGCAGAATATAAGTTGTTGCTGTTCTCAACCTTTTTCACATATTATCCCAAATTACAGAAACAAGGATATGGGGCACTCTTCCATTTTGTTTTGGAAACTCCTTCCTAGATCAATATAAAGAGCAAGCTGGTGATTATGACCCATCACCTACTTGGGAGCTAAGGACTGAAATAAATTGCGATTCTGGATTTCTCTTAAAAATGTAAAGTTCACAAAAATATTTTTCAATATAATTAATAAATATGATTGTGAGATATTTTATCACCTAGAAATTCAGTGGATTTTATCAGTGACCTGCAGTACTTCATGGATTTACATTAATACCAAAACTTTTAATCCAGCACCTCTCTAAACACTTTACTGATTTAGTAGACAGTCAGTTAGAGCAGAGAACAATTTTTTCAGAAGAGAAGCCATAGTGAGTACCTAGCAGCAGCCTTCCAATGCCTAAGATAAAGTTACCAACCAAGAGTCTAATGCCAGGCTCTCAACAGAGGGTCCAGAAAAACAAATCAGAGATAGCAATCAGAAATTGAGAAAGGAAGTTCCAGCTAGATATAAAGAAAACGTTATTTCAGTATGATGATATATGAGCAGCTTGCAGCACTGCTTAAGAGTTTAGGAAATAATTGATACTCTGAAGGAAAGCAGAACAAATGTAGGCAAATTGCAGTCCACTTTGCACCCAGTAACTTAAGTGAAAACCAGAACATGTGCTAGTTTTCCCTTCAAGCCTCTTTTGGCAGTCACAGACAGCAGTAATTGCATGCATCCATTTATGCCCTAGTCTGCCTGATATTTTGTATTCCACCTTACTTCACAGATTTTATATTTGTATATTTTTTGCTGTAGGAGGTATCCTGGTGCCTGCTCTCAAAAGCTGCCTCCCCCTTGTTTCTGACTGTAACAGGTGTAAGAAGCACAAACAAGGATGTGTACTATGGACCGTCCCTGTTTTGTTCTTCTACTTGTCTCCACGTGGCAGCAAAATAACAATTCCTTAAAAAGAGATTAAAAAAAATCTCACTACCTCTAAATACAACATTTAACTAATATATGTAATCACTGCAGGATTTGCTCTATGACCTTTCCAGGGACTGAAGTGAGGCTAATGGGTCTGTAATTACAGGCGTCCTCCTTTGAATCCTTCTTATAGATGGGGGTGACATCAGCCTTTCTCCAGTCCTCAGGGACATCTCCAGATCTCCCTGACTTCTCAAAGGTGATGGAGAGTGGCTTTGCAACATCAGCCAACTCTCTCAACACCCTAGGAGTGGACCCATTGATTTGTACAGGTCAAGCTCCTTAACAGTTGACACACCAACTGTTCCTTCACTGACGGCGGGTCAGTGTCTGCATCAATCTGGGCTTTTGTTCCTATGGCCTAGGACCAAAAAGCACTGGTAAAGACAGAGGTGAAGAAGGTGTGGGGGATCTCTGCCTTCTCAGCATTGTTGGCGACTAGTTCACCTCTCCTGTTTAATAGTGGGCCAATATTATTCCTGTGTTTCTGCTTGTGGTTAATGTATCTGAAGATCTCTTTCTTGAGGTTTTTGACAATTCTTGCCAATTTCAGCTCAAGCTGAGCTTTTGCTTTCCTAACTGCATCTCTGCATGCTCTGGCAATGCCCTTGTAATTTCCAACCCATAATGTTCCACTTTTCCACATCTGGTCCATTTCCCTTTTGGTTCTGAGCAGACCCAGAAGTTCACAGTTAAGCCAAGGGGGTCTCTTGCTCAGCCTTCTTCCCTTGTCTTTAGAGGGGATGAACTGGTTTTGCATATCTAGGAGAGTGTTCTTGAAAAACTCCCAGCACTCACTATCCCCTTTGCCCCCTGTGGAAGCTGCCCACTTCCAAACTGAGCCCACAGCAAGCTGCAGTTTGCTCGTCTAAAATCAAAAACCTTTGTACTGGAATTAACCTTCATTATGCTCAGCAGTATCCCAACACTGTGGTCACTGCAGCCAAGTCCGTCACTAACTGAGATGTTACAGAGCAGGTTTTCTTGAATAGAGAGTACTAAATCCAGCTGTGCCCCATTCCTGGTTGGCACATCCAACATTTGTGTGAGGAAGCAGTCTTCTACACATTCCAGGAACTTAATTGATGTTAGGTGACCTGCAGTGTTGTTCTTCCAGCAAATGCCTGGGTAGTTAAAGTCTCCTATAAGGACTAGCGTTTGTTGAACCAAAGCTTCATGCTCTGGAAGGAAGCTAAGGCTTCTTATATTGCTGGTTCCAGGATACTACTTCAAATCCTATCACCCTGTAGATCTTTGATAGTTTCATACTTTTTATGCCTATCCTTGAACTGGCACAACACCAATTCAGCTCAGCACATAATTAATGAGTATTGATTATATTCCTGGTAGATACAAGATTCCCATCAGCTTCAGATTGCAGAATATTATTCCATTGCCATCTTACTTTCTATTGCCTTTCCTACTGTGTGCAACCTTGGAGACATCTATATTTACAAATCCTTCTGATTTATTTATAAGAGCAGAACAAGAGTCTCCACTCTTAACAATGAAGGCATCTCAAAGGTCTTCCTGGATATAAACTTGTAGTACCTGAAGTCAAATTATGCTATGTTTTTTTCCATCAAGACATTTCATGGGAAACAGTCAGCTTCCTTATCACTTCTGACATCTGTCCTTGTTCTCAAGCTGGAGACTTGAAGAGACTCCCTTTTTTTTTTTTTTTCTCATCAGATTATAAGAACCCTTCTCCCTGTGTTATGACTCACCCTTTCTGCATCCTCCTCCAAATCAATTTAAAAATATGAATCAAAGGAAAAGATACTTCAGAATACATTTTTACAACAGTAAATGTACATTTGTCCAGACAACACTACCCAGATCCCTTTACTTTGGCTTCATTCCATCAGAAGCCATCTAGGCACATCTGTGTGATGATACATACAAGCTGTCATAAAGATTCCTCAGGAAGTGTTCTTCAGTCTAAAGAATCATCCATTAATAAACGTTTTCTCAACTAGGGTTTGCACCAAATCTCCTGGTCATGACTTTCCAGAAGTGGAACTAGGGCATTTTGCTCCCGTATAAGAATAAGCCCAAAATTACTTCTGCATACATTTAAAACGCAGTGAAACAAAGTCTAAATGCAGCTTTTCACTAAACTTATCTTTTGAGTCTTCTGAAAAAGAAGACACATTAAAACCCTGCTAATACACAGAATATCAAAAGCAGCATGACCTATTTGAAATCAGAACTGACGCATGAGTCAGCTGACTTTTGCTTCTTCAAATCTCCAAGGTTCATGACTCTTCCACTTACTTGAAGGGTATCTGTTAGAATGTCTTTAGGCATTATTTCACAGTTAAACTTTATTCTACAGTCTTGCACAAAGTAAGATTTGATTTGATTTGCATACTTTCCAGCATTTTTCTTCAAACCTTTTTAAACTCTTGGAGAAACAGGCATGGGATTATGTTAAGATTTTACATATTTGAGGAGCATCACACCTACACCAAAAAAAATGCACCAAAAGCAGCAGTCTTTTGGTGTTCAGTGCATAGCTTCATTAAGCCCTATTTCTCGGTTGCTGGTCCTCTTATATAAATAGACAAAAAGGATCTCCTGTTATGCTAGCCAGAAATATTTTTTTTTAAGTTTGTACTTTGGAAGGGCAAGTACATAAGCAGCTAGAATAGAAGGATCCTTTACACCTTTCTGTCCTTTCCCCAGCCTTTATCAGTATTGCCATTGTGCTTCTTCTAAAGCTCCTTGCATTGCCTGCCACCAGGGCCAGGACAGCAGATTAGGTAAGTGGTTACCCCAGTATGATAGCTCTCTCCATATGTTTCATACTGAATTTATATTCAGATTATGACTGCAGTCACTTTTTTGAAGTAGGCCACCTGTCCCTCTTGCAATTGTGTCAGCTGCTTAGGTTTAAAAATAATTTTTGCTAAAAAAAAAAAAAAAGTCTTCATACTAATAGAATCCTAAAATGTAAGAAAATGAGAATAAAATTATATTGCTCAAACTTAAATGGGGAGGGGTAAATCTTAGCAGCTTTGGATTCCTAATTCATATGCCAGTTTTACTTCCTTTTCCCTCTGTTTTTTTCTCCTTTCCTACCTGACTAAGATAAAATCTTCATTCATAGAATAACACAGAGACAAAAAGAGATAATATAGCAACTCCCATTCCGCTACCATTAGTTTGTATTAAAATTTTTGCGCTTTTTGTTATGCATTACTGGGGAGAACCCCTAAAAACATTTTGTTGAAGAGAGCTAGTTGCTAGCAGTCATAGCTTTAGTACAACTATTCTGCTTCAGATGGGCCTGCTGCAAAAAATCATAATGCCGATGAATGAGAAGGAAGCAACATGGGAAATACGGGATCAGAGCACTTAGGGAGGAAAACTATTCAGGTGCATGAAGAGAGGATAATGTAGATAAGGCTGAATATCAAATAAAATGAGCTAATTCAGCTGTCATTTGACTTTGTGATAATTGTTACAGCTAAGAAGCCTTCTCTTAATTTTCATGAACTTAATGTCATAGCCAGACATTTTTGTGATGTTACAGAACTTTAATAAGCCTTTTCAGCTGCCTGGCATCATTCTTCTGATCTACTAGTTGCTTCTAAAATTGTTACCTCTTTTTCTAAAGAGGCTGAGAACATTTCCCATACTTTTGCTTGATGCAGTTTCCTAGAATCATCTTGATGTTCAAACTTGCAGATAGAGATGATAAATTATAATTTATTTGTATTTTGCTCCCTGATCTGCCATGTCCCCCCTAAACCCTCTGTTGATTAAGTACCTGCACTCTCACTTCTTCCCAAGCCTTGTTTCATACAAGAAAAGCATTTCTTCAAACGCTGCTGTTGTGTATAAAAAGAGCTCTGAAGCTGTAGTCAGTGATCTTGGATGCATATATTTTTAGATAGAAAATAAATGCTTGGCTTCAGTCAGAAGGGAAACTGGTTTAAAGAAACCGAGCCAGTTCTTTTATTTCACAGCTTCTAAAGCATGTCTGGTTTCAGATAGTTTGAATACTAAAAGCATTGCCAAAATCAAACAAGCAAACTATCTCCCCCGCAAGCTCCACCCTGCAGTAGTATCCAAAGGAAAAAAATAGGGTAACTTTGCAATATAGCTTTTTCTGCTCATGTAAGTGAAATACTGAGGAGAAAGCACAAAGTTTGTTTCCAGCTTTGTTAAAAAAAAAAAAAATAATAAAAAAAAATCATTGTAGTCTAAATCAGTTTTTCTCATGAGCATAATGCATGGAGTATAAATTCCACAAAGCTTCAGCATTTTTCTCCTGAAATTATTCAAGGATGTTCTCAGTAACATGTAAGCCTCGAGAAAAATAGTTTGGAAAACTTAGTATCTCTGCTTAGCTTTTGGTTATGAAAAGAGCTAACATAGCAATTTTTGAAGGAATGTAAACTGTAAAACGTACTAAGATTAGACAAATAGGAAACAATAACCGCAGGTTTTGCAACTCCTGGGAATTAAAAGAGTAGCTAGAGGAAGCTCCTACCCGTGAACGTGCAGCCAGCAGTCCCACGGCGGGCAGGCTTTTTGTTGCTGAGGAGCAGCCTGGCGAGGGGAGCAGCCCCAGCCCCGCAGGCAGCCGGGCCGCCCCAGGGGCAGGGGCAGGGGCAGGGCGGGCACCTGCTCCCGCCCGCAGCCATTGGCCTCCCTGCCGCTTCCCGCCTCCTTTGAAAGGCTGCGGCGGGCGGCTCCGCGCCTCGGCCCGCAGCGAGGGACCGGCAGGAGCGCCGGGAGCCTGCAGGTAACTCCCAGGCAGGGCTTTTCCCTCTGGTGTTTTCTCCATAAGGATGGGAGGTGGGTCCAGTTGACTTCGGTGGGTCTCCCTGAGGCTTCTCCGCTCACGGAGCAAAGAGGTAGCGTTAATCAAAGTCTTCTCAGTTCGTACCCTTAGTGAAGTGGTCGTGACGGCTTAATGCTTTATTTCAGATAGTGTTGTTCTTCTTTGCGTGTTTATTTGGGTTCAGCTTCCATTGGCTTGTTATAGTAGGCTTGCTCTCTAGGCAGCTGAACTTGCGGTTGTGTTAGCTGTGGTGATGTATAAATGGGTTTCTTCAGGTCCTAACTCCTATAGCAGTAGGGCAGTGCTATGTACTTCTGAACTGTGATGCTTATGAAGATACAATGGGAAAATCTATTTTACATCTCTTTTGTGCATTATTTTTTCATCTACTTGCACAGTTGCTAAAGAAGAGTGACATTAATGGTGAACCTATAAGGTAAACTTTTTTCCTTATTCTAAAGCCCTTGATGATGAAAAAGAACTAGTGAATTGATGACAGTAGTTAGCTGGGGACATAGAATTAATGTCATCACTGAAATGCATGCAGTTTCCAAATTGTGAAGCTTATTTTTGTTAGGTGTTGGGAAGTATATGGTGAGTGTATGCTGATGACTAATATTTTTATTAATAGATAGTCTACATACATTTGGCCTTAGTGTATTTTATTATTTCCTAGCTGGACAGGAATAATGAATCATTCTGGAGTTACTTCATCTGTTCCAAGGTAGGAGTATCAGCTTGCACCTTCATAGATGTAATAGGGCTCATGTGAGAACCAGGGTACAGGATATAACATTAGGCCTGTTTAGAAGTAGTTTCCAGGATTGCCCTGTTTTGTATGCTACTTGAAGAAAAAGAAAGAAAGAATTATGAGGGACTACACTTAAGGAGGGGTACAGAACACTTAAGTGCAAAATACCTATCTATGTGTTCATCTACCCTTACCACAGCTGTAATAAAGGCTACAAATATGTGAACTCATTAGTAGCTTATTACTTTTTTCCTATCAAATTTCTGTATAAATGTTTTGGCTTAGCTTGACAAGTAGGCTATTTTTTTTTTGTACTACTATTTACTCTGTCTATAATCTGTAAAGTCAGCTTGAACTAGAAATCCCTTATGATTCTTGTGTCCTCCCTCACAAACCCCATCTTGCAGCTTTAGTTCTGTCCCATGGCAGAAAGATTTCTAGTGGTAGCTGCCTTTGAAAACTGCCTGGGTGTCTCTTTGGAAATAGTCAGAATTTTAATGCACAAGCTGGCTGTGTTTGTTTATAGAATTACTGTTTCCAATAATATCCCTGCTGATCTCATGAAAGGGGAAAAAATAAACAGCAATGAAAAAGATACTGGGTTTGTTCCAGCTGAAAGGAACAGTAATATTTTTTTTTTCCCTCAGAACTCATCCCTCCCATCTGCCTCCCTGGGAAGTGAGAGGGAATGTAACTTGTATCTTGATGTCCCCACAGAATTTTGTGTGTGTGTTTTCTTTTTCCTCATA
>NW_009954313.1:1071585-1073092 GCF_000747805.2 Chaetura pelagica | reverse complement strand
TCTTTCCCTCATAATTCCTGTGTGAAAAGGACCTTGTGAAGTTAATCTAGTTTAATTATCAGAATATGTACTACTAATTTCTCTGCCAAGTTTTGTGACTTAGCAATTATGCCACTTACTCTCAGAATTTTGTTGCTATGCAAGACTTGCAAACGATAGTTACCGAATTAGTCACAGACAATCTCCTGCAAGCTATTCTTCATAGATGCACCTCTGAGCTCAATGGGAGCTCAGTGACCAAGTTCTTTGCTGCTTGAACAGAGTGAGCTAATGTACTGTTATTTTCTTCTCTCTCTCTTTTAAATGCAATGCTTCAAAGAATAATATTTAAAACTAAAGAAAGGACATTGTTTCAGGTGACCATTGTATCTAAATAATCTAGAAAAATGCTGGCAACTTTCCCCTCCTTTCCCTTTCACCTTTCTTCCTTAAATGGCTTTTTCATTAAAAAAACCCAATCATTTGCTGTATCTGTTTGCCTGTAGAAACATTTTTTTACTCATGACTATTTCTACTCCTGAACTCTGTCAGTCAGTATCCTCTTTGTATAACATCTGTGTAACACTTTGTGAAGACTTGCGTGTAATTAAGTGTATGCAATTAAGCATACGTGTGTGTCTTTGTAACCAGTTAAAAGCTGTCCTGTCCATGCTACCTCTACCACTTTTGTTTTCCAGATTAGCTGTAAAGGGTGCATTACCCACGTGCAGGAGCTGGGGTGCGGGAATCAGAGCAGGTAGTGAAGGATGCTGTGCGATTCCAACAGACTTCTTTGATTCAGCACTGCAGGTGCAAAAGTGCATTCACCGAGCAACAGGAACAGCAGTAGTCTAGTTGAATTGTTTATCTGGTTATAATGCACAATTTGTGTTAAGCCTGCAGGAGGGAAAACTTGGAATCCTGGCATCCTGTGTGTATGAGCGTGCTGATCCACCCTGTCAGATCAGGGTAGAGTTCCCCTGTCGCACAGACCTCTGAGAGTGCAGAAAACGTGTTTCCATCCTGTGCTGGAATAAAGCAGATTCCCCCTTCCCTGCCCCCACGCTTTTGTGGAAAACAACAAAGTGTGAGCAACCCAAGCAGAATAGCCAATAGCTGGGTGAAGGGGGCTTTTCCAGGGATGTAACAAATGCAGGGTCAGGTGCTTTCCTTGAATCCCGGGCTGTGATCCAGGCAGCCGGTCGGTGGAGCCTGCTGGCTCCAGGCAGGACAGGTGTATCTGGGCCAGAGCGAGTCCGTCTGGATGAGCTGATACCTTCCTGCTCCTCCCGCTAATCCCAAGTTTGTTGATGGAAGGTTCCCAGCAGAATCTGGCTGCCGCGTCGTGCTGGGGAGCTCTCCGAGGAACGAAAAGGGGCTGGGGAGCCCCTGCCCCTTCGTCCTCCCAAACATTCCCTAGTGAAGGCAAGTCTGACGGCTGCGTTTGAACACCCGAGGGGCAGGCGGTGTCCGCGGCGGTCCCTGCGTGGGAGAACAGCTCGGTGGCACCGGGAGGCCCGCCCTGCTG
>NW_009954313.1:1043260-1070422 GCF_000747805.2 Chaetura pelagica | reverse complement strand
GCCGGGTGGAAAGGCAGAGAGTGCGGGAAAGTTTCTGGCTGTTCCTGCGCGCCGCTCCCGGCGCCGTGGGGGTGTCTGGGCACGGGGAGCTGCCCGGCCCCGCAAAGGGCTTCAGTTGCCTTCGGAGGAGGAACTGCCGGCAGCTCGAGCTTTTGCACTTGCGTGTTAGTGGGTGAGTTGGGAGCGGCACAGGTGGGCTGCAGGCGCGGTGCTCCAGGTAGGCACCTGGGGAGCACCTCCGGGTGTGACCTGGGCAGAGCGATCTTGCAGTCCCTTCCGTTTCCAGAGCCTGCGTTTTGCCTGTGAAATCACCTTAATTTTTCTCTTGAAGGGGCCCGTCTCGTTAGGGAGGGCACCTGCTGTTTTGAACCGCCGTGCAAATGTGCGATGTGTGGGGCACGCTGAGTTTGCTGCGCACCGGTGCGTTGCGGGGCGGGCGGTGCGGGGGCCGCTCGGCGCGGGGGTCCGGAACGCCTGGTTTCGGCTCGGGAGGACGAAGGGTGCCGAAGGGTTGCCGTGCTGTGGTAAGGGTGTGTTGCCGTGGCGTTTGTTTGGTGCCCGTTGTTGCTGCGGGGCTGCTGCGCTGAAACCTGCCTTGGGCGTCCCGACTTCTTGGCTGGGAGGCACAGCGCGTTTCTGTTCACGTTGCGTGGTTTCTGGCTTAAATTTAACTCAAAATTCCCGTGAGAAGTAGTTAATGCATAACCTTCTAGTGGGATAATGAAACTCCTGGAATACAGTGCAGACTAGCTGTTGTTTGGTTTAATCAATTCCTTACATTTTATAATAAGACCCTGGGAAGTCAAATACCTATCCTCAGACCACTTAACAGCTGTCAGTTCATTCGCAGTTAACTACACAGGTGAGTGGTGCTTTGGAAGTATTGGCATAAAGCGAGCAGGTGCAAAGCATGTCCTGACATCGTGGCTCCTACAGGAGCTTTGGCAAGCTTCACCTCAAGTGGCATTTATTGAACGGTGTGCCTAAAAAACAAACTTCTTTCAAGATTGTATTGAATGTAGTTGCTTCTGCGTATTATTATTTGACAGATTTTTTGGAGGCTGTCTTAGATATTTTCTCTCTAAGAAACCGGTAACATTTTTTTATGTTAACCTTACTTAAGTGATCGAGGGCTTAATTGACTGGAAAGGTTGCTTGCTTCTGTGTTTTCTTCCTTAGGATTTACATTGCTTTTCGCTAAAAACCCTGGTCTGATTTCAGAAACATACTTGTGTTTCTGTCCTTCAGAAAAATATTCAAGTGTACCCTGGGCAGTATGTGCAGTCACAAGGGGTATTTAGACAAATTCAAACTGGAGAGGGGAAAAACTAGATGAAATTGTAAGGTGATGACAATAGTGTGTAGATAAAGGCCCCTAATGGGATCAATTTCAGTACTGCTCTTGAGGTGAACTCTCACCATTGGAAAAAGAAAATTTGAAGAGAGCAAAGAGTTTTTTCCTACTTTTAGGTTGGTAATCTGAATCTAGAATGACTTTACCCCTGAATTTTAAATATTGAGCCATGATTGGCATGTTGATGACCATTTATTTTTCTGGATCATAACTGGCCTGAGATACTAATATTTTAAGACAAAAAAAATGAAAGGGCTTAACAATCCTGTTTTCATAAACTAGCTTTCTTCTGAATTAAAACCTTAATGTTCTAAGTAGACATCAGAAGTATTATATCCTGGATACAGTATTATGAAAAATGTAATCTTTATCAATTAAAAAAGACCAAACAGAACAAAAACCTGAAGATAAACTTCCCTGTCTCTGGCAGAGCCGAATAAGAGACTTTGTCTCAAGTATTTTTAATTCTGAAAAACAAGGAATTTTTATTAGTATACCAAATAAGATTATGAGGATGGGAAAGCAGTCTATTGATTTTTAAGGATTAATGAAACAATATGGAAACAAGTGATGGATTTTAAAAATTAGTAGTTTTTCTAAGGATCAGGGAATGAAAAACAACACTTGAAGAAATGGCTCATTACAGTTAAGTTTTTTGGTATAGAAATGGACTTTGAAAATGCAGGTCTTTGTTACAAAATTGCATACATCTTCCGTTCACATTTTTCTCTTAATTTTTATGGGCTTTTGATCTGCTATGTGCTTTGATACTGTTTATGGGGAGTGGACAGTGCAGATGCTGTGACGTTTCATTTAATATGGGTACAGTATTGCAGGAGTCCAAACAGATGCTGGGAAGATTAATGTAACACTAGGTCCAGTGTCTTCAGAGATCTGTCTGCTGGGACAATTGTTTGTACCATGGACACCACTGTCCCCAAAGATGCTGCAGACACTAAGAATGTCAGGCATTGAGGCACCACTGTCTCAACAGATGCAGAAGATGTTAAGAGCTGCTATTGGGAAAGTTTTATGTGACACAAGAAGCTCTGTCTTGTCCATTCTGCACCTGTTTGAAAGATAATTCTTAACTACATGGAACTGGACTGTTTTAGTGAGGCTCTAGAACTTTAATAACCATGAATGTCTCCTATATGAGGACACTTGCTTATTTTATCACTGTTTCTCTTTCCCAGAATAACTTGTGTGGAGATACGTGTAATACAAAGAATAAAGTACTTCTCACCAATAGAGTTGGTTTTGGAAGTCTACTTTGTAGTTATCAATACGAATTTTAATAGGAATAAACTGTATGCTAAAACTTAATCAGCTTCGGGAAGACCTGTTTCTTAGCCCTTAGCTAACATATATCTGTAATACAAGGGGACTACTGTGCCTTGAGGTCAAGCTTGTGGTTGTAGAGTAAAACTTCCTGCTTTACTCCATGTTGAGTCACTTTCAAAATATGAAGTGTCAAGTGTGGGTCCTCTTGTTGTTTGAAGTCTCATAGCATTAAAAATTACTGAAGACTAGTCTTATATAGATGAAGAAATTAAAATAGTTTGTCAGAGTATCTGAAGCTGGTGAGTTAATTGCAAATAGAATGGTTCTTAATAAAAGTGTTCAGGTCTGAATCCTCAAAGAAAATAATTCCTTATTAGTCAGGAAAACTTTATTGCATTCACTCTGACAACACAGTTTAATAGTAAAAAAAAAGAGCACATATTCAATATTTAATTATTGAATTTTCAAGATAATATACTTTTTCTCAGATATGTAACCCTGGAAAAGGAGAACATCCTGTCCACTTGAAAGCACCTGAGCAAAAAAGCAGGTGGCTGGCTTTCACTTACCTTACCAAGTTTATGCTGATTAACTTGCAATTGCCATGTTTCAGTTTCAAGGACATCTCACTTATTCTTTATAAACTGTGTAAACAAAACCTAAGTTGCTGCTAGTGGAACTGTGAGGCTTCCAAAGGGTAAGCTTTGCTGTGTCACAAAGTGATGTCTTGCTATTCCTGGCTTTTAATTTCTTGCTGTTCCCCTCTTTAGTCTTTTGTTCCTTTTCCTTAAATATTCAGATCTCCTTAGGCTGAACCTTACTAAAATCTTCTGCAACATAGTGAGCTTCATGCTAAGCTTTGCAGTGTTTTATCTGTCTGTGGTTATTGATGCAAAGGATACTAGAGTTGTATACCTGTTCTTCCTTGAGGAAAGAGTCTGAGCCCCTTCAGTGCAGCACTGAATGTTTTGGAAGGTTGCATCAGCTTAACTTGGGTGATGCACACTGAACCAATGCAGAGCATTTATGGACATTTTTGCTTAAGAATGGCTGAATTTAAAATAAATTCATTCAGGATTATCTTTGATTTAGCAGTCGTCTGGAATCTGAAGTGGAGTGTATAGAGTTAAATTCAGTTTCTTAGGTAAGATGTGAGTATATAGTGGCTGAAACTGAATAGAAAACATTTGGGTATAAATGGTGATTAAATGTGTATCTTCAATTACAGTAATGTGACTTTGATGGTGAAAGAGAGAGACATCATGAAAGAAATCAAACAAAGCAAGCAGAACAAAACTAGGAAGCTAAATACACTTAAGATGTTCAGTCTAATCCCCCATCTGAGAATTTACAAACTGCCTGCAGCCGTTTGTAATCGCTGGTTTTCAAACTCCCAAGACAGTTGATAATCATGTTCTAAGTGAAATACTATGTTTCAGAGGCAGGTCTCTGTGTTACTTGTCATAAAGCGGCATCTCTTACGTTAGTTAAGGACCTTTTATCCATTTGGGAGAGATCTTTTTGCCTAGTGTCTCTGATATCTTAGGCCCAGGTCAGTCTTGCTACTGTCTTAAGTTCAAATGCTGCAAGAGTGAAGCTTTAATTACTAATAGGGGTTAAATCATACTAGTATGTTTATTCAGTTTTCATCTTTTTGCAAGTCCTGACAGCAAAGTGTCACTGAACTAGCAATATTTACTGGAGTTTGCATTTGTAGAGTGTGATACGAGGTTTTTTGTTCTGTTTGATTGCAGATCTCTGGTGTTCTAATACTAGAGCTTAAATTTGGTTGGCTAGTTTGCTTTTCTTTTTAAAGTCTTGGTGGGAGTTTGTAATGCTATCAGAGTGCAGGAATCTCTCCATCCTGAAAGAATAAGCCTGTGGCAGAGCCTGTCTAGAACATGGATCTCATAAGACCTAGCTTAAGTCCCTAAAAGGCTTTCCTTATGTGTTATTACAAGCCTTCTGGCATGTGATGCCTCCTCAATGTATTTTTTAATAGAATATTTGCTTTTGTAAAAGTCCTTTATTAAGAAGTCACCTGCTCTCACTGGTCGCTTTGTGGTTTTTTTCGTGTTAAAATGTTCCCATTTCTTAGTTTTTCTCATTTTAGAGCTTTTATTCTGCTTATCTTCCTAAGATTTTAAACTGTTGCGTGATGAGTGCTGAATGACTTCTCACAATTAGTTTCAGTTATGTGAAATGTACATAACAGTGACAAAATATTTACTTATGCACACACCCAAGTTCCTGCTCATGTTCACGCTAGTGCTGGTTGGTTAGTGGAGCACACCTAAAAAAGGAGACTGTCTCCTTATTTGATATAATTTGCTAAAGAGAAATAGCAGTGGAGGTCATGCCTCGTAGTTGTTAATTCTGTTTTTCATGCAAAGGGCGCAATATAATCTTATAGCTTGTTGATAGTTGTAATACATTTCTACAGTAATTACAGCTCATCTGGTTGTTTGGGTTTTTTGTACTTTCCCCACATCAACCTTGTAAATGGGTAACAGCAGTTTCTCTTTGTAGATGCTTTATGAGGGTGCCAAATACCACTGCCTGTGTTTTGGTTTAAGACTGAACACAGACTGTATTGAAGCAAACTGTTCCCATCACTCCTGCTACCTCAAAAGGACATTTTAAAAACTGGAATACTGTTTTACTGTCTTAACAGTGGTAAAAACCACACTTAATGTAGAATTCCATAATTTCATCCTTCACTGGTTATTCTGATTCAAATTTATGTATTAGAATTTCAATATAAATTTGAAAGTATTTAAGCTGAAATCTTGAGAGTGATTTTTTGGGTTTTTGTGTTTTTTTTATATAATGTTGAGATAAATTAATTGCTAGGGATGTACTTTGAATTAATTCATACTTACTAGTTAAGTAAGTAACTTAAGTTAGTTTTCGTTAACTTACGTGTTGTTTCGTGAGTGTAGAGAAACTATCGGTATGTTGTAGCTTAAGAAGTTAACTTATTACTTTTAATTCTTGTACATTAGGAGCCTGCTGAAATTCCTACCCAAGTTTGTGTTTTTCCTTATTTTTATAATAAAATGCTGTTCTGTAAGGATGCTATATAAGAGTTCTTTACACTGCTCTATTCTGAAATATGGACTAGTCTTCATTTGATTTCACTCTGATTTTATATACCAATAGGAGTGTGTGACTTCACAAGAGTTTGTTTGTGTCTTCTGGCATACCACCTTGGTTCTGGAGAGGCTGGTGAGCACAAAACTTGGCTTTACTTAAGTAACAAGACCAACTTAAGGCACTTGCTGAACCACAGTTATTGAAGTGTAGGTGTTAATTCTGTGTTTTCACATACCTATTCGGTTTCACTGGCTATTTTGCACTTATATACGGAGTCATTTTGCAATTTTTTGAAAAAAAACAAACCCCAAACAAAAAGCCCCAGCGCTGATTGATGTGGAAAATGTGCCAGAAAGTTAATAGTAGTCTTTCAAAGTGAAGTTATCTCCTTCTGTCCTGTGAGAAAGAGGTTTTACTGAAATGGTTTGAAGCCTGTATTAACTATTAAAAGTAATCATGCACTAAAGCCCAACTCTTTTCGGTGTTTCTGTTTTCCTAGAAATGTGTTAACTTCTGTGATGGACTTCAGTCTTGAGAGGAAGGGCTGTGGCATCCTGTTTGGCTCTGGAATAAGAAGTATTAAAGGCATTGCTCCTCCTAAGGAGCCATGGTGAACTTGGAAGTTAATATGGAGAGCTGAGTGGTGTTGGTTTAAACTTCTGTCTGCTGCAGTGATTGTATCCTGAGTTTGCAGACTCTATTTAAAATTTGTCATCTTTGCAGTGTTTAACACCATGAAATAGAATACTACACATGCTATATAGCTGAATGCTATATAGGCAAGCTCTTGCTTTGGAGGACAGCTTCTTTTTTTTGTTGTTTTTGTTTTGCTGGTAACCATGGTCATTAGCTTCCTCTATGCAGTTCCTAAAAAAAACTTTAAAAAATTGGCAAAGCTATTTTCAGACACACAAGCAAGTGTAAGTATTATGGTAAATAGTCATTCCTTCTGCGTAGAACAGCTAGTGTGTCGAGTGGAGTAGGAGTAATATGTCTGTCTATGGTAAAAGTCAGTTGTGCTGACTTTTAAAATTTAGAAAAATGTTTTAAATGCATCTCAGCTGACCAACCACAGGACAGGGCAGAATGCCTGTCAAATATCAAAGCTAAAGTGGATGGACTGAAGTTTTCAGCTTTAAGAAAAATCTAAATAATTGCACTTCTTGCTCTAAAAGTACTTTTCATTAATATGTACTGTTTCTTTTTCTAAAAGTAAAATTCTACAGATTATGGACAGTTTATGCTTTTCTGTGTACAGTGTTTTCTAGTCATTGGACAACCTGAACAAGATAAGTAGCTGCCCTAGTTATGCTCTGCAGGATAAATGTTCCTATAAACAGTTACTGAGTTTTTGTTTGGTTTTTTTTTTCCTTAATTTGGATTTACAGAAAGTTTAAAATAAACTCTTAAGCATCATAGGGTTTGGATTAAACTAGTTTTCTCTCTTACATTTGAGGAATTCAATACCAAATGACTGAAATTAAAATACATGGAGTGTAGAGAAAAGTTGCAGGAAAGTAGGAACTCGTTTTTATACTGTGCCATGTATTAAGGGCAAAAACAAGAACTATGTTATTTTACCTTACCCACAAGGTTTTTTGATTGTGCATGCATGTGTGCTTTCTTTCTATTCTCCCACTGCATCCTGTTGTAGTGAAATTGGACATAAAGCTTTTAGCACTGCAGGCCTTTCTAGAACATGTGTTTAAGGCAACACGGTTTAGTCCAGATTTGACTGTGATGCGTGTAATAGGCAGAAAAAGTTATCAGAGTTTGTATTTCAGTTATAAGGACAGCTACAAAAGTAGTGTTGGTACTTAGGCCTCCCATAATTTGCTCAAAGAATTGATACCCATATCTTGATTAATATTCTGTTACACCATAATGAAAATGCTTACTCCAGCTTTAATGTTTTTTATTACTCAGCAGGTGTTACACTGATACTACATAGCTTATTTTTTGGTCATGCATTGCTGAGAATGGAACATGGAAAAGCTACTTACATATGCATTTATGGTGATATTCTACAGTGTTTTCAATTAGGACCAGGTTATGAGCCTTTCTCCTTTCGTCAAAAGGCTTTAAACTGCAGGACAGTATTTTTGTTGCTGTATGTAGTGCGACTCAATGGAGTAAAAAACTGTTTTAGTGGACAGCAAATGTATTGTTATTTAGGATTACTTTTTTGTCTTGTTGCTATTATGATCATTTTAAAATGCTGTTTCCACACATCTCCTCTCCTGTTTTTGAGTCCCACAGGTATAGGATAGTTCGTAGATTGAGTTAAGGAGGAAAGGCAGACTCTGCTCCCTTTTTTTTTCTTTCTTTTGTGCTACTGCTCTGTCACTTACTGATTCCAGGTATGTGAGTTGGAAGTATGTGTACATCTAGAAAACCTCTCCGCTTTCTTAGTTTAGAATTTCTTGGCCATTGTTTGAACTATGAAGTGGCTGCTGCTTTTTTCTCTCCTAAATCTCTCCATCTTTGGCACAAACTTGTTATGAACAAAAGGTTAGACTTAGTCTGAGGGCAAGAGATTGAAATTCTTCACCTGAAGCAAGCCTGTCTGGGGAGTTTAAGGCACATAGGCCAGATATATTCATGAATGGGCCTAAACCTTAGCTCAGTAGGACCTTCTTCCTGAAGGAATCAAGGCATCAAAACTAGTGAATCAGTTTTTGCCTAATGTTTAATGTACAGCCTGATGTAATTTAAATCTAGCCTTGCCTGAGAGGACCTATTTTGTCTGTCTTAACCACTTAACCAGGTGGCATCTATAGAGTGATTGCTTATGTTTACAGGTAATCAAGCTATATTTCAAATAGTTTATTCTCTACCAAATCTGCATGTTGGTAAATGTCAAACAACATATGCCTCTTCCCTAACAGTACAGAATGGAGTTACTACTGTACAGAAAGTATGTAGGTGTGTGAGCATCCTCTTGTCTTATATTATTCTGCCTCCTGTATGTGTGATGAAAATGGTTTGCATAGTTAAATTGAACTGGTTTGATTATTATTATTTTTTTAATTGTCTGCTGTGAGGCCTTCACTTTGTCTCAAAAGCTCAGAGTTAGTGGAAACACCAGTTCTTGCTGGAAAGTGTCTCAGTATGTTTGCGAATATTCAGTGTTCTGGTATCTGAACACACATTTTATTGTGGATTCTGATCATAAACACTTCAGGTGACTGCCCTGAAGGATTCCTTGCAGAATAAGAGATCACAGTTTTTTGCCATCAAAGGGCTTGTGCTGCTGCCCCATAGAAGTGGAGCTGAATAGGTTTCAATTCTGTCCAAATGTGTTTCATAAATCTTACTGTCAGACATGAGGAAACCTTGGAAAGCTGAGAGCTTTCTCTGGATAGTCCTTTTTAGACTAGGATACTTAATTACCCTGTTGGAATTGAACTGTTTCAGAGTTGAAGATGAGATAATGCTTTAGCATTGCCATCCTAGGAATGTTGGAAGAAACATTTTCGGTTTTAGAAGATGCAACACTCCTTTTCTGCTTATGACCCACACATCTGAGTATTCAATACAATGGGCAGCTCACAATGTGCATTATCTTAAAAGGAACTCAGCTTTGCTCAGAGACTGGATTGTAATTTTTGAGCTAACTTCTTTCCCTGTTGTTGCTGTAATGCTTGGCAGTACTATGTAGAACACCTGTTTCTTGTGTGTTCTTTGTCTTGAGTGAGGTACTGAATGATGGGAACTCATCTGGGAAGTTCTAAGAAGGGATAACATATCTGCTGTAGGGCATAGATCCCTCTTTCTGAAGGACTAAAACTACAAAATTCTAGCTCAGTTTATATCTTATGCCAGAGCATTTGGCATTCCCTGTGGTGTAAAGACCTTTTCAACAGTTTCTTTAATTTTTTTTTCATATGTGCATAGTATTAAAAGAGCTTCTGATTACTAAAAGTAGAAGAAATACTTCTGACTTAAAAGTAGAAGTATTAGAAAGAAAAAATAAATTCGCTGTGACTTCAGAGACATTCCTTCTGTTTTGTTCTTGTTTGTTTGGTTGTTTTTTTTAAACAATCATAATCCAAACCAGCAAAAAAACACCCAATACACTGGTAACTTGTGATCCTTTTTCTTTGTTTGTACAGATACACAATAGAGGTAATTCTGTTGTAACTCTATGCAGTTAAGTAAAATTAACAGTGACCTGTAATATGTGTTAAAATTGCATGGCCTAGACTGTGCATGAACTAACTCTATCATTGCTGCACTGAGGGGAGTGGAGCTGCTTAACAGGGGGTGGAATTTACTAGTATTCCAGCTTAGCTTCTGCTTCCAGCTAAATAAGATGCCCTTACCCTTCTGGATGGCAGCTTGTATTGCAAGTCCTGAACCAGGACCTTTATCTTGTCTTGATAAAGCAGTTTTAAGAGATCACGTTATTTGGGGTTAGTGTACTATGTTTCAGGCCATCTTCTTGGCCTGCCCCAGCTGTCATTAATATCTTTGTACCACTTGGATAATAGTGTTGTAGCCTAATGTACATGAATGTTCTGTTTGCTTCCTGCTTGGTTTGCATTAGTTTAGAGAGCTTTTCTCTCTCCATTGCAGTCCTGTAAGCACTCCTGTGAAGGTGTTTCTTATTGTACAACGTCTGTCATGCAAGAGAGTTGGTATTAACATTTAATGTTGTCCTTGTCATGTTGTGAAGTCAAGTGTTATCCTCTGTGCTTCAGTTATTAATCTATAAAATTGTGAAGTTATCTACTTTTTAAAGTAGTGACTATCGAGTGAAATTGGCATGGTTGACTTCTAGATTATGTCCCTATGAGACTTCCTTTCATGCCCTTTGCTGTCTCTCTAGAATAGAAGTGTGTTCTTAGGGTAGTATTGGCAGCACTGGTAGCTGGATGCACTGTCGGGCTCCTGGCAAGGAGAGGGGTGTAAAAAGCAGATATGTGCAGAGGCTCTGTGAGATGGCCATGCTGGAACAGCTGATTTTAGCAGAGATTCTGGAAACCCTTGTGCTGGTCTGTGTTTAGATAAATGTGTACCTTAACAAGTGGCCTGAATTGCTGTAGTACTGTGTAGTACCGTGTTGATGAAAGCTCTTGAAATCCAAGCCACTACAGTGTCCAGTTTTCAAGTTCTGCTCTAGGCAATAATGTCCTCAAATTATGTCAATTTACCCTAAAGTTAGAAGGTCCCTTCTGAAGCCAGTATGTGAACATGCAAATCTCTTCTGGTGTAATTGGTATTTTTGAAGAAGATTCGTGCAAGAGCAGAGAAGAAATAGAAATATGTAATCAGATATCCTTCTTCATGAGAAGACACTAGTTGTTAGACCAGAATAACTGTATTTACTGTGTCCTAATTTTGCTGAGTTCTGTGTTCTTTAAAAAAAAATGCTTGCAGTATTTTCAGTTGAACACTTCTTTCCTTAGCCTTATTTAACTGATCACATGGAGTTGATTCACCACTTATTTACTGTGCACTATGGTTACTTAGCACACATTCACATTAATGGTCTTGGTGAGTCTGGAGATGAGGCTAACATTCTTTTAAACACTTCTATCATCTGCAGTTTGTGCTGCTGCAGTGTGTTTTGGGGAAACAGTTTACTAAATTTGTCATCTTTTAGTTAGTCTTTCCATGTTTCAGCTATTTCACACTTCCACTTTCACATCTGTCCTTTCCTCCTTGAGATGTCTGGCTGGACATGGGATAAGAATGCTTTAAAGTGCTTTTTGGGTAGTTTTAATGCTTTCTATTTAGAAAAAAGTTAGAGTTCTAGCACCTTGCATTAAAATGTTACCAAGAACTATGTAATGTATTAGAAAATAACTTTTTCCATGTCTTTTCTGAAACATCTTATTTGATCACACATTCTTTTCTGCCCTGCTCCACCCCACCCTCCAAAAAAAATTTAATCTCATTACCTAGACTTGGGTTCCAGCTTGTCTTTTTTCCTGTGGAAGTACTAACTTGACTCAAAATGTAAAGTGATAAAATGTAAAGTGTTAAAGTATTTAAGAACAGAAATGGAAAATAATATTCAGTTGCGTGACACTGCCACTGATACAAATGCAATTTAGCAGATAGTTTGATGGGCCAGCTTGTATTTCCACCTCACATTCATGCTTGATTAGTTTGAATGATCATTTATTTTCCTATACTTGTAAAGGTAAGAGGTTCAGTGATGTCTCACTCCTTTGGGCATAACAGGTGGCTTATGGAGTGGAAGTTACTACCTGGGGTATGTGGTACAGTGTATTATAGAAGCATTCTATGTGTATTCAGAGTAACCTCAGTATTTTCACAACAGATTTGACCACTTGGTAGCATCAGATTAGTATAAATCCAGTGGTTAGATTAATATTTTAATTTGTACCTTTTTAGTCATGCTGTGTGTGCATGGACAAGATGTGGATGTGACAAAGCAATTCCCTAATGCCACAATGAGATAATCTAATGATGGCTTTTCTAAGAGCAATGCTAAACATGGTACTTGGCTGTTTTCTTTCAGGAATAGTTTTAATCTTGAAGTTTTAGTAAATGGAGATTTCGGATGAGCATCAGCAACTTTGTTCTTTAAAACCTTTCTGAATAACTTGACTCTTTAAATCCTTTTTAAAAGCTTTAAAAAAGCAATAAACTTCTCGAGTTATTAGGTGAGAAGGGGAAGGAAAACGAATGCAGGGATTGTGATTGGTAAAAGTATCTATGCTGAGCCTCATGAGAGGCTTGGCAGAAAAAGATTTCATTGCTGTGGTGGTGTTCAGTGAAGGGTTGCTACATGCTAGAGGGTAGAAAATATTTCTTACAAAAGGCGGGGATTAATGGAGAGGTTTAAATTAGTTTGGAGAGGTTTAGTGAGGTAAATAGTAGCTCTGGGAGGGGCAGCAAAAACATATTAATAGCATTCTTGGCCTCTTTTTTCCTGTAGGGTGAAGCTCAAATAGAGATAGAAAAATATTTGGGAGAAGTATCAGAATCTGGGTGATATTTGTAATTATTTCCTACTGCTGTCACACTGTTACCATTCTCTTGAAACTATTTGTCAATGATTCCCGGCATTGTAGGGAGATAGTGTGCCAGGCAGAAGAGGTAATTCTAAGGAAATGTGTGTTCTCTTCATCAGTCTGTGGCAGGAACTAAAAAGGCAGTGCTGAAGTGTAGAGGAGTTAAATGTTTAGTATTTAAAGCTAAACAGTGTCTTCTTCCCTGACTAATTAAATAATATTAAAAGGTTATGTTTTTTCTTGTCAGCATAATGTGGAAAGTATTTTCCTCTATTAATAGAAAATTTTGAGCTAATGGAATACTTGAATAAATTTAAGGAAGAGCATAGGACTGCATTGGAAGCTAAGATTGTGATGACTTCTTTTAAGAGTTTTAACTGTGTAATGCTTTAGCCTGATGGGTAGAATTTCAGTGAATAACCTGGTTACTTACAGGAAACTTGATATAATTTTTGTAGTTGCAATCTGAAAGCTCAAATATTATGAAAGAATTCTGTGCTGCTGTTATAATCCCTACATAAACATCTATGTGGGTTGATCATGGTAGTCACTGAAATTGCTCAGTAGTCTTAACTTCTTGATGTTGGAATTAAACTGACCTGGTTTTGAATCTGGTAGTGTGGCATGAAAAGCTGAAAAAAAAAAAAAAAAAAAAAGAGGGGGGGGAAACAAACATTCAGGATGTGAAGTGGACTTAGATTTGGGTGGCTTGCCTGTGAACAAACATCTTGAAAAAGGGTTCTGAGTATTCCCATCTCGCTTTTACTGAGAGTGTTGGTTGTGATGCAAGAGCCTCATGCTGTTGCTACTTGGTTGTAGGTGAGGTGAAGTAGTTGTGGCAAGAAAGTAGAAGGAAGAGAAGATGAAGGGAAGATGAAAATAAGGAGCAAATCATGTTTCATCATCAGTTTCAGCTGATCTGTGTGTTTATCATCAGTGTGTTGTTGTCAGTGTGCTGTATCATTCCTCTTAAGTAACATCCATGAAGCTTTCCAGGAAGCTACATGAGAGTTGAGCAAGCTGAAAGCTATCTAAGGGTTTTCTAGGGGAGAGAGGAGGAGGAGGTACTCAGTTACTCTCTCCTGATTTGTTTGACAGTGTGTAGTGTGCTAGATGTCTAGTGTTGGCGCAGAGAGTAAGAGGTAGATCAGGATACATATACACCCCCTAAGATAAGGGGGTGGGAAGGAGATATTAGTGTTTCTGAAAAGGGAAGTTTTCATTGCTTGAGCTTCTGAACACAGCAGGTGTTGCTTCTATGTAGAGATCCATAATTTGTCATGTACCAGTTAAACTGAGGGATGTGTGAGACTAGTTAATAGTATGATACTGATCAGTTTTAGGTAAGCCCTGTCGCAAGAATTCAAGTGTTTTTCTGCAACTGCTGGATAAGAATTACAGTTAATGGTTGTCTCTCTAATGCCATGTGTCTTGCAAAGACCAATGTCTGTATTAGTCCTTTATTAAATGTGAGTCATGAGGTGTGAACCTCTGTGCAAACCTCAGTGCTAAAATAGCTTTTATCTGGGTTGTACAACTTGTGCATGTGCTCCTTATTACCTGCTAATGTAAAAATAGTCTGCAAATTTAAGCAATTATTGTCCTCTCACTTTAAACTTTTAGGAAGATGGTTCTTATTGCTGCAGGAAATGTTCAAGAATGTTCACACAAATTTGACCTCTTATTTTTGAGTTTGCACTGCTGCTTTTTGGGGTAGCACTGAGGAAATTTTGATAGGCATTTTCATAGTAATTACTCAAGTATTTTTAGGCTGTATCACTGATAAATTTACTCAAAGTATGTGACTTCCTATTCTAGCTGCCTGATGGTTGATAAGTTGTAACAGTGACTTTGAAGGACATATTAGTCACTGTGATTTCTCACCACCCTTTGCTGAAACTGGTGACTAATCTCTGGGTCTGACTTTGTATTATGAAGAGCAACCTTTACGCTTGGTAACTAGGTGGAGAATTTCATTAAACAGTCTGAAACATTTCTGCCTTCTGTGCCACCCCACAGCCAGAAATCTGTGACTTTTGTGTGAGCTAGACAGGATGTGAGGCATCAGATGTGCTGTTAGGCTCTTAAAAAATTGTTAAACCTTGCTGACTCTTTGAGAAGAATCTTGCTTTGGATAGTGGTTCTTCAACAGTGTCTGCAAAGCTATTGCAGAATTAAAGCAATTAGCTGTGAGAAGCCTGAGGGACTCAGACAGTAAACTACATAAAATCCTCATTATTTAGAAGTTTATTTTGGCACTCTTTTGGAATTATTTTGCCTGATAAGACTGAGGTAGTACAGTGACTTCCACTCTACAGTGTTTATAATAGTCACTTTTGATGAATGGAAAAAAAGATGTAAGCCAAACGTTTCTTTGCAATGGTACAAAATCTGCAGTGATAGAGCACCTTTTTGCCTTTGTTCAAAAACAGCTGATTCAGAGCTTAAGTATCAGTTCAGGTTAGCAGACTTTTCTGCCCAGATCTGAAATACTGAAACAGGCTCATCTTGGAGAGGGTGGATGAAGAAGGAAGAAGGCTTACTCTTAATCTCATATTTTTTTTCTGGAGTGAAGAAGTTGTGAAGGAGTCTTTAGCCTCTGGGAAAAAGGTCATAATTTCTTTTGGCTCTGTTGAAAAGGGATTTAGCAATGTGCATTGGCAGTGAAAGCAGCCAAAGCTACCCCAGCTGTATTTAATAGAGGTGTAGCCAGTGTTTAGAGTCCTCTCTGCTCAGAACTTCTTACAAGTGTCTAGAATACTGCCTGGTTTGGGGTCCTTGATTTGGGGTCCAGGGTTTCCTGGTTAAACAGTCTTCCTCAGTCTTCATGAGGTTTCTTCCAACCTGAATTATTCTGTTAGGACTTTTGATTTTACAGATATGATTCTGACCATTCTCAAAACCTTTTTATTTCAGGGAAGACTGTTAACGTATAAAAAAACCCTGTCTTTGTTTATGCCTTATACACATTAGAAATACAATCCTCTGGAGTCTGGGAACCAAGCAGAGCTTGAAGAGCTTGAAGATGCCTTCACATGATTAAGGCAAACCTACTTAGCAGTGTTAAGAATGATAAGAGCTCAAGTATACTTTTTTTTTTCCTTTAGGTAGTCACTGGGGTCCTGGTGAAGAAACAAAATTCTACAGAACTGGTAAAATTTGGATTGTACAAATAGATAACCAGTAACCTTGAAGCTTTTCTCCTCTATCTAGGTAAGTGTAGACATTTGGTCCTTAAAAGACAGCTTCTGTTTGTACATTGGTAAACTTAAATGAGACAATTGCAAAATCACTTTCTCAAGAGGTAGAGGGAGTGTCTGCTCTGTTTCTACTACTGAAAATAATTTTTGTACAGGGTAAATAGTTAATGCTTTTTATAAAAGTTGAAATGTATTACAAGTAACAATGTCTTGATTATCTCAGTTCTTAGAGCTTTTGAATAAACAGTACTTCTGTAATACAGCTTTATCTTACTTGCACTTTAGCATCACATGAGCAAGAAATAGGCAAGCAGCCTATTGGAGAATGTAGATAAGCATGCAACTTTTAGATAAAAGACAATCCACTTAGAGCATGTATTTATATATTTCAATCATAAACATTGTACAGGTGAAAGATGATCACAGTTCTGAAAGTATTTTTTTTTACTGTGGGGAAGTAGAAATGATAAGCAAACCTATTAAACTCAGTCCTGCTTCTGCATACCTAAATATACTTAACTCACATCTGGTTTAGCCGTTTTTTTGTTTTGTTTGGTAGGTCAGGTTGGGAGCAAGGGACTGAAAGCTTCAAGCAGAGTGTCTTTTTTCTCTAGAGTTGCTACTTTCTTCTAGAATATGGGAGAAACAGGTTGAAAAAGTGCTATAAAGGAAAGCCTTTCTGTTCTTATAGATCACTGATCAAATGAAATATAGCACCTTGAACTATCAGTGTAAACAAAGGTTTGACCACAGTATGCACTTTGCTTGAAATAATCTTGATGACCCATCAGAAGTGGTAGATCAATATGACTTAAAATCCATTTTAAAGTACCAGGAAGGAACACAACTTCTTCCTGCACATCTCTAGGTATAATTGCTTTGCTTAAAAGTTAGTATAAGAACCCGAGTGCCACTCTAATCTTAGGTTTTTAGATTATTGTTCCTCTGTAGGTCAGGTGTTCTTTGATCTTGTAAGGTTTACTTGGATGTCATGAAATGTATTTTATTTATGTTTCTAGTGGTGTTAGGTTGTTGTGGGGAAGAGAGAGAAGTAAATACAGTTGCTACTTCTTGTGATTCTCTGTTTTCAGTAAATGCATAATTCTAAAAATGTTTCAAGGGCACAGGATATAAAATGTATCAAGTTTTGATAGCTGATCTACATGAGGGACTTCTGTGTATAACATGGTGTTGAGAAGAAAGGTCTTGACTTAGTAGGTGAGTGCTAGGTGAACTGGTATTCCAAAACTTAAGCAATTAGACAGGTTCAGATGTGGTTTTTTTTGTGCTGTCACTTAAGCATTCTGTTGTATGCTTATCATTAGTAGTCAGAGGGAATAGAAGAATGTGTGTGTTAAGAAGAGGACTTCTGTAAGTTGAAAAGGTGTTCTACTACAGGTTTAGGTAACATTGTTGCTTTTGCAACTGCTCTAAAAGAATATTCTTAGTTGTAGGAAGCATCAGTGACTGCTGGATTAAACATCCTCTTAGTCAAGCAGAGTTTACAGTCTGATTAGTAAGAGGGAGAAAAAGCATCTGAAATCACCACTTGTTTTCTTGTAGTGTTGTTTTGGGGAGATGGAGAGTCTTGTTCAGGTATTGTGTGTGTGCGTTTCGGTTTTCATATGCTTGATTAAGGATTTAGAAAAGGTCAAGCAATGACAGTGGATTTCAGAAACAATGCTAAGAGGTTTATTTAGAAATGCTTCTTGACTGTTTAAGTATTTCTATGAATGTTGCATATTTGTGATTTGAACCTTTACGTCTTCTCTCGTTCAGTAGTAAGAGGAGCAGCTTGGAAATCAGTGGGATTTACTTACTGACCAAGTTGAATTTCTGCCCTCTCTGGGAGGGGAGAGGGAGGACCAAAACATAAACACCCAACTTTCCAGGCTGTGATAGGTTTTTCCCTAAGCAGAGTTAGAGTGGTGTATGGTTAGGGAAACTAGGAGCTCTACTTTCTATCACGATTAATTAATTGTACATATAGCATGGCAAATTGTGGCAGCCTGTGTTGGCATGCAGAGACTTGAGGTGGTGGTAGTGTTGAACTTCTCTTAGAGGTACAATTAAAA
This sequence comes from Chaetura pelagica, assembly GCF_000747805.2. Taxonomy (NCBI): domain Eukaryota; kingdom Metazoa; phylum Chordata; class Aves; order Apodiformes; family Apodidae; genus Chaetura; species Chaetura pelagica. The sequence continues at coordinate 1,052,424 of NW_009954313.1, read as the reverse complement.
AACATAATTATAATTTGCTGATAGTGAACGCTTAGTCTGTGCTAATTCTACTCTTGCCATAGGAACTGAACAGAGTAGTAGGAATAAGTACATCACAACTATGCTAAGTGATTTCACAGAACTCTATAAAGACAAGGGCTGAAAATGGCCTTTGTTTCCACTAGGGCAGTCAGTTCTGTAGAGGTGAACTGCTTTATTTTTCTCTTTCTACAAAGTGTTGTTACAAAATGTGTGCTCTTACCTAATTTTTTATCTAATCGACAAATGCAGCCTGAAACAAATCTGGTGTAAGAATGATTCTTGCTATTTGTTCCTCTTAGAAATGTCTAAATAGATTTATTTTTTAAGTAACTAAAGGCCAAAACAAAGATCCATTTGTAGCCCGTTTTACGTATAGGTTGCCATAATTGAGAAACTAATGAAGAGGTGTATTTCTCAGTTCTCTGAAACTTCAGACATGAAGTGGGTACTACAGCAGCTATGTAGACATTTTTTACAGTTTTGGTTGAAATACTCACTTAGTATTTCACAAGAAAATTTAGTGGAGCTATCCACTGAGTAGATTTTATAGATGAATATAAATTATTTTATGCCTTGTAAAATCAAAACCTGTAGTGCACCTCTGTTTTCTGTCCTGTCACCTGGACTAGAAAGATTATCTGATCTATATGAATAAGCAGCGTTAATAACTGTAGCAACCCTTGGGCCAAAAAGATACTTCGTATAGAATACCCCTAAGCAATAAAATTCAATATTGCTGCAAACGTGGATTAGTCCTAATTCTGAAAACTGATAAAACAAGGGCTATCATGATTATTACAGTCTCTAGATCTTGTCCTTAAAAAAAAACACAACAAAACATTGCTACTAGTTCCTGAACCTACAAGAGGTTTATCAAGGTACTCAGTAGGAATTTACTTGAGATAGGTGATTACAGTGAAATAATTCTAGTTTGCCTTTTGACTATACATGTAAATAGACTTGGATGTGACTTAGAATAAGTATTTTAAAGACATTTGTTCAGTGTCATGTTACTAGTTCTGAAGGTTCTCAGTATCTGTTTTGGATTTTTTTGCAGATGTTGCAGCTCTAGAGGAAACAAAGATTTGTCTTCCACTTGCTTTACACGATCTGAATGCTGAAAGTAGAATGAACACATTTTAGAATTTTACAGGAATCAAATAATCTAGGAACAAGAACATTGCCAAGAGTAGCAGACTTCAGAAAGCCCAGAAATTGGTCAGTGATAAACCTGCTTTGGGCATACGTTTTGGGAATGAGTACCATTGAGACAGCAAAGCTTGAAGAGCATATGGAGGGTCAAAGCAATGACACTTCTAATGGCTACTCACGACCTACTCTCTCAGTCAGTGAAGAGAACAAAAATGGAACTAGCAAACCAAAGGGGTTGCCTAACGGCTTGCGAAAAGCAGCAAAGAAATATCCCGATTATATCCAGATTGCTATGCCTGCAGAGTCTAGGAACAAATTTCCTCTGGAGTGGTGGAAAACAGGCATTGCCTTCGTCTATGCTCTCTTCAACTTGATTCTAACAACTGTCATGATCACTGTGGTCCATGAAAGAGTACCTCCAAAGGAACTAAGCCCTCCCTTGCCTGACAAATTTTTTGATTACATTGATCGTGTGACATGGGCTTTTTCTGTATCAGAAATAAATGGAATGATACTAGTTGGGTTATGGATATTCCAGTGGTTGTTTCTTAGGTACAAGTAAGTAGCTAAACATTTTTTTTTCTCTCTCTGCTGTATATTTTCAGAAGGTAGTTTCCCTCATTCAGTGTGGATAGAAGAGGTCTTATGGTAGTATCTGCACCAATGTTGTAGAATAGAGCTGGCAGGAAAATGACACATTACTTCTTTAGAAATTTTTTCTGTCTCCATTCTGGATACAGAAACATAGGTTTCTTCTGCTTATATTCAGTAATGACTTTTCAAATCTGAATCTTTGACACCCATGTTTTCCTAATAAAATTCTGAGATTAGGCTTTTCATAGGGTGCTTAGTGATGTGGCAATGAATAATGATGTTAAAAAAGTCCTCCAAATTTGAGGAGGAACCCACTGTCCTCTAATCTAGACTAGAAGCTTTTTCCTTTGTTTTCAATTGCTTAAGCTATACATATTTAAGTCAAGTAGTTGGATCTAAAAAGAGAGAGACATGGAGTCAAGGAAAACTATGCCTGACTGCACACCTGAGTTAGACTGGTGCCACATTGAAGTGGTTAGATAGCTTTGGTGGGAGCTTTGTGGTATTTGTGTAGTATTATTAGCTAGCAAAATTTAAACCTGAAGAAAGGCTTTTTAGTATTCATTTAGAGAAGAGTGTGGGGAACTGCATGGGATGAAGTTGCTCTTTAATTCTAGAGATTTAGCTATATGATGGATGCTAGAGCCTATAACTGTTATGTGTATATCCTGCATGTGAACTTTATGCTCCATCTTTTTCCATCTTTCCCTTTCAGATCAATAGTGGGGCGCAGGTTCTTTTTTATAATAGGAACTTTGTATCTCTACCGCTGTATTACTATGTACGTCACCACCCTACCTGTGCCTGGAATGCATTTTCAGTGTGCACCAAAGGTAAGAGCCATTGCTTCAGAATTCTTGCCTTAGTCTCTGCCTGAGTCCTTATGGCTCATTACAGCAAGTATAAGATAATGTTCCAGGTGTTATTAAATAACACATTACTTTCAGTTGATGTCTTCAGAAATGTAGTGATAAACCATGTTATGTGATACAGAAAGAGCCTAAAGCTGTTGCTGCAGTTAAGATGCTTTAAAGTGACGTACTTATGTTGAAGTAATGCTGCTACTGAATTGGTAACCTCGCTTCTGAGACTCAAGCTAATAATTCTGCTACTGCAGCAATATTTTTTCTTACATGATGGGATACCTCAGGTGAATATTGTAATTCATAGACTCATAGGCAAGCTTGTGCTGCAGTGTCCTTTTAAGAAAACAGTGTTGTCGTATATTTTGTCCTGTTTCTTGCACTGTTTTGTCAAGAGCTGTCAGAATGCCTGAAGATAGCTCCCTGTGCCTTCTTCCAGTCTGCAAAGCATATATAAATGTCACTAAAACAAGTTCAACTATTTAAATTAGCTGATACATGTAGAAGCATGCACAAGCTGATATTCCTACAAGAGTATTTTAAAAAAATCTTGTGGCAGTGTAAGTTAGGTGGTGATACAAAGGAATGCTGTTACTGCCATTTTAGGTTACTAATAAAAAGTTGTTGACATAAGATTGCCTTGGAACAATTTGTGTTGGCTGTACTGAAAGAACAGTGCACTTGAGAGACTTAGAAACAGTTTGGTTGTGAACTGACAAGATAAGCATTTTGAAACCTAAAAATGTTGCCAATTTGCTGGAGATAAATTTGTCACTTCTTGTGTAGGATTTCATCAGTCCTGAGGTACAGAATCATATCTGTTCAGTCTTGTTCTTTCACATTGGAACAACTTAGGAAGATATTGGATTAACTACTTATGAATCAGTATCTATTTGAAAAAGCTTTATTTATATATCACTTGTAAAGATTCAACTATCTTGCTGTAGTAGCTTGGGGAATGATTTTTGTGTGCATTGATGAATGGGGAGAGTTATGGAGAGGAAAACTTAAGTGTTGCTGCTGAAGTGCGTTTTGCTACCATTAAAACAGCATTAATTACTTGAACTCTGGAAAAACTTGATAGGTCTTCTGGATTTCGTTTTTTGTCCCATGTGAATATTTTTCTGATTATGAAAGCCTCAGCTGCTCCTTAATCTTGTTTGTTTTGTTTTCTAGAGTTAATCTTTAAACAGCTAGGTGAAATTGAGTGTTTGCGTAGTATCTGTGAGAAGTGAAAAGCTGATCCTAATGCATGTTTTTTAAAAAAATAAATCCTCTACATCTGAGTAAGGCCTGACTGAATTTGTAACCAAATGTAAAATTAAATGAGTTTGAGGCTTTTGTCCTGTAGAAACTTTGCTTGGCCCCAAACAGAACGGCAGAAGAGTGTATGCAAGGTTGTACTTTATTCTAACAGCTTTTGAATGGGTTTTGTCCATTCAGTCAATGGCTATCAAGAGACACCTGATCTTAAAAATGTTTAATGTTTACCTTACTAGTATGTTGTGCATCCTGTTCTCATCCATTGCTTATTTTAAAATAGCCTGGGAAAGCATAGACAACGTGCTAGTGTTATCAAGCTGATCTTTAGCACCTGTCAACTTTGAAATTCATGCTTATTTGCTTAAGAATATGTGAAAGAAAGCCAGAGAAAATGAAGATAATTTGTGTCCTTTTCTCTTGTTTCCTTGAATCCATGTATTTTGGGCAAGAAGTCTACTCAAGTCACTTATGTTGTATCTCAAACTTTTTTGTACTTTTTTTCCTGGTGTTGTAGTTGAATGGAGATTCTCAGGCCAAGGTTCAGAGGATCCTGCGGCTGATTTCTGGTGGTGGTCTATCCATAACTGGATCACACATCCTATGTGGAGACTTCCTGTTTAGTGGTCACACTGTGGTATTAACGCTGATCTACCTGTTCATCAAAGAGTGTAAGTGATAGTATTTAAATTTTCTTGCTCAGATCTGTTGTACTGCGAGAACATACGATAAAAGTGCATGTAAAAACTGTCACTTTCCAGAAGTTACTGGCCAGCTGTACACAGACTGAATGTGTATGGCTTTGAAATACAAAACATGACTTTGGTTGCTGAGTGAAAATGGAATGTAGGTGTAGTATAAGTGGTGTGAGCTTTAAGGACTTAATGTGACTGGACACGTTGCTCTTATGTTTCTATAGAGTGTTTACCGGTTGATGGAAGCAAGCTAGCTTTTCCTTAGATGTTAAGGAATTGTTGTGGCTTAAGCACAGTTCCACTGCACTGCTTGTACTACATCCAAAAGCTATGTTACTACTTTCAAGTGTGCTCTACATCAGTTACTCCAAACAATGGAAAGTTGATCCATACTCCTTGGACGTTTTCTGCTAGTGTCTCTGACTTATACTTCTTGAAGGTGATAAGAATTTGGCAAGCACACTGAAGATATAGCTGGGGTTATGGTTTCCCCCTTTGCCTGTACATTGCTCTGGGGCTTGAGGGGGGGAAAAATAAAATTGTGTTGCACACACAGCATCAGTTGAAGCTTTGGAGAATGGAGTGCCAGCTTTTAAGTCTGATGTGTGGTAAGCAATGCTTCTGCCCTGGGAACCTGGCCACTCCTGAATGCGTAGTGGGGAGTTCCCTTTCCAGTTCACATGTTTGGAATTGGAATCTTCTCTGCTACTGTTGTGTCTCAAACTATGCAAATGCTTCCTTGGCTCTTGAGAGTGTGTAATTTTCACTGAAGCAAAGATGAGACTAGTCAGCATCAGTTGAATGCCTTCCTTTTTATGAAAATATTGAGGGAAGTGTTGCAGTACAACATTCTGCCTTAAACAAAAAACATTACATGAAAGCACCTGTTTAATATGACGAACTTCAACTCTGTGGATGGGAGATATTCTTCTTCAAACAGTGACTTAAGATGCTTATTATAGTCTGCTGATTCCTAGGCCCAGGTTCTTAATGTAAAGTCAATGTTTCTGGGGGAATGGCATCTGTAACTTGTCAAAATTACCACAACAGTATTAGGAAAATAGTCTAGTAGTAGATTTGTTGTACTTTTAGTGCCAGCAAAGATGCAGATAACCCAGTATTTTCAAGGTTAGTAGAACTCATGTTAATTATAAGAGGTTGGAAGAATTGTATTCCTATAATGAGCCCTTTGCTGCCTAATTGTTAGGCATGTATTTCAGTGGAGCTGTGCTCCATAAATGAAAAGTGCATTTCTTTCCTTTTTCTGCCTCCCATATAATTAGCAAAATGTTATCTGAGCAAGGGCTTAAGCCCTATAATTACTTTGAATTACAGGCTGGTTATGGTGTTATTTTCTGCTCTTTTGATGATGTGTCTTCAGTACTGGATGAATTCTGAGGTTTTTTGTTATTTCTGGCTTAGTGGATTTTTTTTGCTGTACTCTTCTCTGCCTCTCTTACTTTGCTGCTTCTTCACTTACTCCCCCACACTCGAGCTTTTTTTCCCAGAATAGTAATTTACATTTTTTGCCTTGGTATGTCTGTCTTGCTTGGGGCTGTTTTCATCAACTTCTTGAGATGTCTTGGCTCCTTTTTTTAAATCAGTAGATTCAGATTTGTCTGCCATGTTTTGGGGAGAGTTAAGAGAATTTACTGTGACAGTTGCACCAAAATGTCAGTCCTCTTACAGTAATGATTTTGCACAGGCCTCTGAAACTACTACTGGGGAGGCTTGTTGAGTTCAGTAACTTTCTACTGATGTGTGAAAGCAAAGGCTGATCCTTGTTCCATAAGGCAAGGTGGGCCAAACCTCCTACTGTGAGTGAATTAAGACCATTAGCTTGTCAGAATTTACGAATGACTATTGTGGCACCCAAGGCATTTTTCAATGGGTAAAGAAGGGCAGGGGAACTTTACTACTGATGTGGTTTAAATGCATTTTGAAGAATAACTTCACTCCCATTTGTTCATCTTTTAATGAAAGGGTATGAATTCACATACTCTACTTCCCTGAGCAATGTATTCTATTTCATGGAACCAAGGTTTAATGAAAAGTAGTCAAAACCCAGGAATTAGTGTCTTTTCCTTATTAATCTGTGATCCCTCCTCTGGTTATATAAATTCTACATATTTCACTTGAGTGTAAGTTTACTTGAAAATAGATTGTAAAAAGAGCAGAGGTTCAATACACCCAAGTGAAATAACCAAAGTGTAGATCTTGTCTCAGTTTTCTCTCATTCCCTGCACCCTGTACCCTAGAACTAGTTTAACTGGAAAACTTAATGAATTTTACCAGAAAATGGGTGACTGTGCTGTCTCTCCCTGGCTGCAAGCTCATCTTGGGTTCCTTTTATGAACAACTTGCTAAGTTTGTGTAATTCTTTAGTCTTGTTTTCTGTGTCAAAACAGGGTTCTTGCACCAGTGTCATATAAATAAGTTACATTTTAAAATTCAGTAGCCTTCACTAAATGATCTTTTTTTTTAATCTTTTCTCTTTGGGATTGCTATAATAATGTATGTCTTTTTTGTATGTTTTTTCCCATTGCCTCCCTGTTTCACAGATTCACCACGTCATTTCTGGTGGTATCACCTCATCTGCTGGCTGATGAGTGCTGCTGGCATCATTTGTATCCTTGTTGCTCATGAACACTATACCATAGATGTCATCATTGCTTACTATATCACCACGAGGCTTTTCTGGTGGTACCACTCAATGGCTAATGAAAAGGTGAGTGGCAAATACCTTCAGAATCAAAACATAGCTTGCATTTGTTAATCCTGCACAAAGGTTAAAATTAGTTCTTAATTCTGAATTAAAAATTGAGGTTCCATACTGAGTTTAAACAAATTGGGCAAGGAGTTTTACTTTGCTGTTGTTTAAGTAAATACTTAATGAATTAGGCTGTTCTTCTTTGATCTGTGTCTGTTACCAAGTTATTTCAAAACTGATTTTTAAATTCCTGATATTTTGTTTTTAAAACAGTTTTTGAACTTCAAGGTTTTATTTCTGTAGTGGATGAATAGAATAGCTCTTGTTTGTCTAAGATTATGAATAAATAGTTTAGTAATAAAATTTCTGACCAACCTATGTTACCTAGATCATACTAAAATTCTAGTGACAGTTCTTCTATAAATGTCACTAAAAGGAAACTGTTCAGAAGGTGTCTGCTGCCACTGTTTCAAGAACACTTTCAAGTAGGAGCATAGCTCTTAATTAATTTTAATCTAGTTTTCAACAATGAGTGACAACATTAATGGAAACATGACATGTGTGAAAGTACTTGCATTGAAAAAAGGCTGGAGTACTTTGCCTAAACTTTGTATGGCAACAATGCTGAAGATGCTCAGTTTGTAGTATACATTTGGACTATGATGTGTATGCTATGTCAATACTCTATTTTTTCTAAGTTAAATGCACCTTGTCTTTGCAGAAATGCATGCAGATTTATTGCATTTTTGTAGTTGTCTTGACTAATATAATTGATTATAATGCTTTAAACTGATTGTCTTTCTTTTTCTTCTTAACCTACTTGTGCCAATACAGACTCTAAAGGTCTCTTCGCAAACAAACTTTCTCTCTCGAGCATGGTGGTATCCAATATTTTATTTCTTTGAGAAGAATGTGCAAGGCTCTGTTCCTTGCAGCTTTTCCTGGCCGATATCTTGGCCTCCCAGCTGCTTCAAATCTTCATGCAAAAAGTATTCACGGGTTCAGAAGACAGGAGAAGACAATGAAAAATCTACCTGAAGAAAGGAAGGAAAGCATCTGCTCTGTTTCTTTACCAAAACATTAATGCTGTAACCAAAGTTCTTAAGTGGACTACACTGTAACAGAAAAAGTGGACCAAGCTTCTGTGCAATTGATTGGAAAGACAATTGTAGACACACTTACTGCAATTTCATGTTTTCCTATCATCAGGCTGTACAGACCTAATCTACTCTTCAGTGCACCACTGATGGGATAGGTTTTTTTATTAAGAAAAGATGGAGCAGGACTTTGCTTTACTAATGAGATAGAGGTGCCAAAGACCACATTAACACTTCCATTACTATCTCTCACTCATCCACAGAAGCACCCAAAAATCTTGTCTTCAGAGTTCTGGAGTGCTTAAGGGCAAAAACATGCTAAAATGTAAAGGCACAATATTGGCATATTGAGGTATATAAAAAACACAGTTGTGGGAAGCGGTTTGTTGCATTGTTCTTGTTAATGAGGGTAAGGCCTTTGCATGACTGGTACAGCTGGAAGTGAGGCTTGACCTCTTTGCACTGTGAGTATGAGTACATTATGACCCTAAAATACTACTTGCCACCATTATTTTGCATATATTCTACTATATACCATTTTTTACATTTTTATTAGTAATTTTATATTTAAAATTTGCTGCCTGAGGACTTGACAAATTAGGAATAGTTGCTAACATCAGAGCTCAAGGAGCATAAAGTTTTATTTTTACAAAAATAAATTATTTCAAAGTCTAAATCTTTAATTGCAGTTTGGCTTTGTGTTTATAGCTATACAGTGCCTCTTGGTGTATGTACATGCATATACACACAAGCACACACTGTGTAGTTAAAC
>NW_009954313.1:1033055-1043230 GCF_000747805.2 Chaetura pelagica | reverse complement strand
TCAGGCAAAAGTTGTACAGTTCTCACCTGCTTGAGGAATGCAAGGCCAGGTCCAAAATGGGGCTATATTTAAAATTTTTAAATTTTAGTAGCAATCTCTTGCTGAAATTATGTAGCAAGTTCTCTTGGGAGTCGTAGTTCTGCATTGAATTTCTTTTTCACCTCCTGGCACATGTTTCCCTGACTTACTCAAAAAAAAAAAAAAGTGCCAAGGTGAGTACCTATGACTAGTAGCATTTTTTCAGTTATTACATTATTACCTAAAACCATTTCATATTAAATGACACTGGTAGAACTCACATGCAGTTTGCTTTTTGTTTTTTCCCAGGGTTTCAGTCCATCTAAAATGGCTATTTAAGCAAGTTGGCTGAGAATGTTTGAAATTACCATGGCAAACGTGTAACAAAACCACAAATTAACACTTACCCGGTTCTTTTTGGTTTTTATTGGTTTATATTGTTGGGAAAGAAAATTAGAAAATTAGCATACTATGTTTAACCAGTTATGTTCTGTATTTTTGCAGTTAATTTTATTTTCAAATGTTCAGTAAAACCTGATAGCAAAGATAAAACTGCATTTCTTGGAGTGATAGTACTGTAAAGCAAATGCTGCTTATTTTAAGAATGTCTTGAAGTGAGTGACGTGTGAACACAATTTAAATAATGACAACTTGTTTTTTAAAAGTGCAGTTAAAGTTATAAAATGCAACAGAGTTCTCAAATATTTTTTCCAGTAAAGGGGATCCATTGCTATGAGTTGTACATGAAGGATATTAATGTGCATTTCAAATATTTTTGTGCATTATCAAAATAATACAATAAACAATGTTCCTTACAATGCATCCTTGGTAAAACTTAGCTAAAGAAGAAATTCTGCTGATGTTTGGTTTGTTATTTAAAATAAGCTTCTTAGAATCTTTTAATAAGCCCCTGGAAGCTGTGTGTGTATGTGCATACCTATGTTTTCATTTGCTTGCTTCTGGCAGACTTTGAGCAGCTAAAAAGCCAGTATCAAAACATGTTTATAGAAGTCCTTTTTCGGTATCATCAATGAATCTGTTCAATGGCAGTCTATAAATCTCCAAAGGTGCTTGTTATATCAATACTACTACATATAGCATAACTTTTTTTTTAACCTGAATTCTAAGTTTGGTTATATCTTAAACACAGTCACATTAAGCCACTTGTAGTAATCCTATTTCTTAGAAATTGTGAATTAATTTAATTGGTGGTAACCATACCTTGAGTCATGTCATGAAAAGTGCTTCAGTAAGGAGCTTAACCAGTGGTTTTCATCTGGTGGCTGAAAAGTCATTTGATAGTCTAGATATCTAATTGTCTGCATCACCACCACCATGTCTCAGTGGCATTTCTGTAATATCTCTGCAAAGTAGAATTTTTTCATGCAGGATGAGGTGGGTCAGGTTTTTTTACACTTATTCCTGTTTCTGGAAGAAAATGGTCTGTGTGTTTAATTAGCAAAAACCCCACTTCTCTACTAGCTCAGTCTTAAATTGCTTCTGCAGACTTGGATGGTATAGATGTATTTGAAGACTCTTTAGGCCTGTACATAACGTGAGGAAATGGGGTAAGTAATGGTATTTGCTAGTACTTACTGCTGTAGTAGTTTATCCAGTACAAACCACAGCTGGTACATAATAATTATTTTTAAGAACCAAGTAATCATTATATAAATGCTATGAAGCTGCAAACATGGTTTCATCCTAAGATGAAAAGGGATTGCAGTTGGTAAAAAGAACAGGAGAAACTTAGACTTCACTTAATGTAGTGATCACTCTATTGTAGGCTCATTTGGGCTGTATGTGCCCAATGTTTTGCAGTATGTTACTGTAATTATTTTTTCCTGGAGTTACAATAATCTTTCTTACAGATGTCACATGAGCTGTACCTGTACTGTGGCTATAAATAAAATGCTCCTCTGTACTGAAGAGCATTTACATGTTGAACTTCCCAGACACATAAAAAAAAAAAAAAAAAAGCACACTTGTATGCCTGGCATATCAGTATGACTTAAATGCTGTTGGGTGCCTTGCATTTATGAAACAAGCTTTCTTAAATGCCTAACCTAAACTTAAACCTAGATTTAAAAGGTTAACTTGAGCATTTAAAGAAATGTGCTGCTACATGGTCGTGTTACAGATGCTTTATTCTAATGCCAGAAGTTATTAACATATACTTGAAATCATTGTAAAATGGCATTTTTATTATATGGGCTTAGCACTCCCATGTGGACATAGATGGTAGTAAATGTTAATCGTTCTTCACTGCTGTTTCCTTGGAAAGCTAGCTGCCAGTGGGGTGAATAGCAAGAAGGGCTGTGCTAAACGTTGCTGTGATCTGCAGTGCTGGATTTGCTTCCCAAATAAAAAGGTGGGGGGGGACACGAAACAAGGAAAAATTAAATCAAGACTATATTTTTATGTTAAGATACACTACCTTTGTGTAATGGAGAAATAAAGCTTAGTGACAGAGACAGAACTGGAAGGTATTTTAAGAGATGAGAGAGAGCATTCTCTTAATTAGATTATTGCAAATCCACTTATCTGTATCGTGTTCCAACTCTGGCTTTCTCCCATCAGTAGAATCTGGCTTGGCAATTTAGCCTAAGTTGTTTGGTACTAGCCCAATTGCTTTCTCTCATTTCAGTAGATACGAAGTATAATTTACAGTTGTAGAGACCAGGTCATTAACTTCAGTGCAAGGTGAAATCTTTCCATTTACTTTAAATGAACTTTCCCACAGTTTTGTGGTATGGGTTTTTTTGGGGGTTTTGGTGGGGTTTTTTTGTTGTGGTTTTTTTTGTGGGGTTTTGTTTGGTTTTGGTGTGTTGTGTTTTGGTGTTCTTAAACAAACAAAAAAAAACCCCCAAACTTAAAAAAATCTTAAAGATTCCCGAGGTGATTTTGAAAACATGTCCAATCTATCAGGTGTACTGCAACCATTTTTCCTTACTAGGAGACTTAACGACTGTAAAGCTTCATTGTCCTTTTTTTTTTTTTTAAATATGTTTTATACTTACTAAGGCAGGCACACAAAATTAGAGTGATACTGTAAGATTGAACACTTCTGAATACCAGGCATTGTACAATTAATGTCTTAAATTCAGTTACTGAAAAAGGGGTCTTAAAAATAAAAATTTCTGCCGAACACTATTCAAATAAGTGTTGCTTCTTAAGTGCACATGTGAAAATCAGTGTGCCACCAAAACAACTTTGCTTGCAAGTTGGCCTTTAGATGCTACTTCATGATGCTTCCTAGTATCTTTAAAAAAAAAAAAAAAAAGGTGCAGAGAAACCGAGAATAAAGAAATGAAAACAAAGACTTTTGGTCTAATATTTACAAAAAAAATTAAGGAAGTGAAAACATTCAAGTATATGGTCATAATATATTGCTACAAATCCACCTAAATTCTAAGTAATAGAGAATTAAAGTGTTCAGTGTAATAGTGCTGAAAAAAAGCCTGCAAGGAACTGAGAAGTATTAAGTACCTCATTCCATAGTACGGCTCTGTGTCTTGTGCTGTGCACTGTACTGGTTCTCATCCGTAACTTACAATATGAAAATAAAACCAAACTCAGTGTGAGATGCTTGGAAATTTTTAAATATTAAAATCTTATTAGTAAATGTTCCTAAGCTGTTCCTCCAAGCTGTCGCTAGTAGTTTCTAAAACAAGAAGGAAGTGCTGCAATGCTTAAAACATACAGAGCTTTTTCTAGTTGGCACAAGTTTGCATGGATTTAATTGTTTGATTAAATCTTCTTAACCTAGAAAGCAGCATTTCAGGCTAGGTACAGGAAACTTATATATTGTAGGAAAAGGTTCTAATTCTGAACTAATATTTTATTTCAGTAGATAATCTTTCCTAGCAGAACACTTGGAATGCCTCGCTGATGCTTTAAGATGAAGTAACAATATTATGCAGTCTCCAGCGTGTATCTGAAATACTGGTGTTGAGGAGACCTCTCCACATGAAAATTAATGCTCAGGAAGATTGGACTTGTTTTCAGTGACAGTATTTCTATTCCTAAGGTTTTGGAGTTTAGCAAATACTATGATTAGTTTGTTTTCTATGGCAGTTTGCTGTGGGATAACCTTTAACTTAAAGATGCAACCTAGGAAGGAGGAGAGGGTAAGACAGCTCTTGCTGGAAGAAGTAGTTTGCGACCTTTTGAGTTCAGATTATACTTGCTGCATGCTACAGGCAGTCTTACCCATTCTGTAGTGGAAGAAGGATGCTCTCAACACTAAATATAATGGTATAATACTCTTCTTAAAGTGATCCTGTGCTGGTTGGTCGAGTTCTTCCCCTAGATAAGGAGTGTTTTTGTCCTTTGCTTGCTGTATGATTTTAGTTCTGGTATGTGTCTATGGAAATATGCAGATCCATTGTGTTCAGTGCCTAAGGTGTTTTTAGAGTCTTGTGTGTTTCTTCTAGCAAAAACACTCTTCATAACTTCAGCTCTGCTTTTGTAATTGCCTTCTGCACAGTAAGGTCCTCAGTATTTGTGAAACTGCAAAGACTTACTACAGAAATACCATCTTTGTGCCAACTGAGATTAACTTTCACAAAATAACTTTGCTGGAATGTGTTTGAAGATGACTTGGCTTTTTTTTTTAACTAACAGTTGCCAGAGACTACTCTAACAAAAAAGCATCTTGAGCAGTTGGGGACCCAGGGACCATGCAGGCACGTGTGTGCCACTCCTCTGCAGCACACACAACACTGGATGCTGTAAAAAGTGTCTTCTCTGGGAAGGTGAACTAGGTTGTACTTCCACAGGAGCCTGTGAGCCATCTTTGCTTGTCCTTTTGAGCTCCTTTCAGATAGAGGGCACGGTAGCAAAGGTGGCAATAGCTAAAAAGTGTACTTACAAACCAGAAAACTATGAAAAGGGCTGAAAAGGCAGACCACCATAAAAGCAGTCGGAGAACTGTGTAATTCAATGGAGTATATAAGCTGGTGTTACTTCAGGCATGTGAGTTGCATTTAAATTATTACTGTTGTTACTGTTTGTTTGTTTTTAATTGAAGATGGCCAGAGGTTTGAGAATATCAAGAGGAAATATATCTCCCTGCTTACTTTTACTGGTGAAGTGTTTGTGTATGGACCTTAAATAATATAGCTACCCCCCAACCTTTTTTCCCATTTTCAGTAACTTGTCAGCGCTTTGTTACTTCCGTAAAAGCTGGGTTTGCATTCCACTTTTTTTTATAGTTTGTTGCCACTCAAAATGCTGCTTACAGTTTAGCCTAGGCTGCTTTGGGCTCTTGTCTTTTTCTGCTTCTATTAACTGCCTTTTCTAAATGGCTCAGAATAGTAGGCTTTACATTTGAGAAGGCTCCAGAATTACCATTAAAGCCAAACAACGTTCTTGTTAGACACATCTTTTCACAATTTTGAAACTTCAGATTATTTTCAAATGCCAAACATTACATCCTAGGGCATACTTTTTATCTCAGGAACAAATTCTTGCTCTGATGTGTTTAGTACATTCATTTCTGTTTCTTTTCCTGTTTTAGGAGAGCATGTGTGAGATGTGAAAATGATACATTCTGGGTGTTTTGTGCAGTCAGGGTCAGTCACACCAAAGAATCTGAAAGGAAAAGGGGAAATAATGGTTTGATGGCTGTGCTTCTCGTGCTTTCCAAGTGACTAAGAGGAACTCTAAAAACTTCTGTAAAAACAGCAGAGGATGTCACTTCAAACTGCAACATGGTTTCATCATATTTGGTTGACAGCTTTTCTTGCCTAATTTCTCCTATGTTAAATCCATAGTTCTGTTCATTGATTTGGGCTATGAATCAAACCTGGGAAATACTAGACAAGAAAAGACACTGGCTGCTGAGGAACCCTAGGATGTAATTATACTTAGAGACCTTTTGTACTGCAGTTTCTACTAATGTTTGCAAACTGAGCTGCATTTTTATATAAATTGCTCTTAAGTAGTAAGAGTTGTCTTTTATGTTGCACAACTTTGAGGATGACATTTTCCAGCATATCAGCTAGTTTGGTTACGTGGATGACAACTCATGTGGTTTGCTGTATTCTAGAGTTGTGACTTGCAAGACATTGCAATCTATGTTGACTGTGTAAAAAGCCGAAACAAACCCCTATTGCACTAGTTGTACTTCAAAAAAAAGCAATAATGTGAGCATCTTGTAGCTGTTATCTCCAGAGGTGCTGTCATGGTCACTTGCACTGTTGACCATGAATTTGTTAAAAACCTCTTAAGATATTTTTCCCATGTGGTTTACTCAGCATATCAAGTTGAAACTCTCTATGGTCAGCCTTTGTACTAACAAATGTAAAACTTTGTTGGACTATTTTCAGGACCACTCCTATTTTTAAAAATCTAAAACCTATGTCCGTTTATGGTGCTAATCATCTCTTATGAAGAGCTGGTATTCTCTTCTTACCCACGAACACTAAGGAAAGCTGTTATGACACCTTTTCAATAAAGCAAAATGTATCTACAATTTAAGCCCGTTCCAAATGCTTTTTATATAAATATGACCCTTTTCTATTTCTGTCTTATATAAACACTGCAAATTTTTATAGTAAGTATTTTTAATGCAGGAGAACATTAGAAGTGTATATGGGTCTAGGCTAGACATCCAACATTAAATCTCCATAGATGCTTAGGATAGATCATCTTCTGAAACTTCTAAGGCATAGGCTGATAGTTAAAAAATAAATTATCTGGCTTCATCATCATTGTTGAAGCTCTGCAGACAGAGAGAGAAGATGTGATATGGACAAAACTTAGGAGAACACTGATTATGCAGTGTAGATCCATCTTTTGCTGCAACTTCTGAAAAACAAACTTGTGAAGGAACATGACTGTGTAAACATATTTAAAGAACAGAAGTGAAATGACATTCAGGCTATTCATGGTAGGACATTATAAAAACATGTGGAAGAGCCTTAAACTAGGATTGTTTAGATTCTGGAACAGCCAAGTAATATTGTTTTAAAGCTTCACAAGCAACCTTCTTTTAAGATGAAAATCTATCTTGTGACTTCTGTTGCAGAAGAAACTGTGCCTTTCCCCCACTTCCTCTTTGGTTATGATTTTATGTTGTGTATAATGAAAGGCAACACACTTCCAATTCTTATCAAGAGGTATCTTGGGGCAGCGGTACCCACATTTTCTCTTCACAGGGGATACAAGTCCTTGAGATTTTGTTAACTTGTTAAAGGCCCCCTACTTGTCAATTTGTAAAAGTGTCTGGCTGTTACTAGTTTGGAATCCTACTCTGAAGTAAGTGTGATGCTCTTAACTGACTTGGACACGACAAACACATGGAGCAGGTGCCACATCCAGTTTGACTGGTGGCTGAGCAGGGTGGCTGTGCTCTGGTACAGTCTGGAACGCTGCCCCTACTCTAATATGGTCACGCTTTGAGGTTTTGGTCACTAAACTTTTATATTTCATATACTGGAATAAGTTCTCTTGAATCTCTTGTACCTGGAGTGCTTCAAGAAATAAGCAGGCTTCTCTAAGATGTATTTTATAGAACTTCTGTGTCTGCAAAGGATATTCTGGGTTTAGAGTAACTTCATTTAAAGGAGAAGCAAACCCATTGTCTACGATAAAAGCAAGGCTACCTAAGTTTGTGGAGTGAAGGTGGATAGTCGAGTAACAATAGTTTGAACTTTCTTGCTACATTGTTCAGCACTTGCTTTAACAACAGGGCACTTGCAGGAGGCAAAGATAAAGTCACCCAAAACGGCTCTAAGCTACACTGAAATACAGCTTTCCTGGTTTTATTTACTAGATGCTTCAGACAAAGCTGTGTCTTTTTTAGTTTACAAAAGAAGTGCAATATTTACAGAAAGATGGAATTAAATAGCTGCATGTTCAACTGCTCTGCAAATACGAAACCTATGCAAGCACATGACAGGCACTTGATTTTTAGCATTAGAATCTGCTCTCTGACAGGAACGTGTTTCAGTGCACTAGCCTAGTTCAGAACTTTCAAATATTTTCCATATTATTTTGACAAGGAGAGTGGGTTTTTTGGTGAATGAAGTGTCTGTGGAAATAAAAATCCAAAAGTTGCCTGCAAGCTTAAATAAAACACATAAAACCACAGCCCATACTTGAAGAGAGTGGGTGCTAGCTCGACTGAATAGAATAACTGGTCAACAGTCATAGGTGTTGATAGGATTCCAAGGCTAGAATGAAATTTTAAAGAGAAATACCACATTACTTTTGAGAGTTTACTGTGTTAATTAATGTTTCTGCTTGGGCCTTATCTCTGTAAGTTGTTTAAAGAAAAAATAGTTAATTTGAACTTTTTTAAAACACTCATTTTAGTGAGTCTTTAGTGGTTGGTTTGTTGGTTGCTTTTTACATGGAGATTTTACCTTCTAAATGTAGAGTCACCAAATGCTTTGCTTACTCAATTTAGGGGAAAACATTTTGGGGAATGGATTTCCCTTAAGTGCAGGCTTTAATGGAGGTGGTTTTTATTACAGTGATACTAGGACTGAGGAGGAAGAATTTCCAAGGAAAGCATTATAGTATTTGTATATGTACTTATTTTGTGTATGCAGATTATTACTAAAGGACTTGGTTATATTTTACTGTTAATTTTATGGTTTAAGAAAGTCCATTTTAATGGGAAAAACTGACTTCAGAGTTGCAACAACTTGTTATTTTTAAGTAGAATCATCCATTTAATGATACCTCGGAGCCAACTTTACATTTGCTCAGTAAATTCACTTAAAGGTATGAAAGTTTCTTCATTTTTGTAAAAATAAATGTGAAATTTAATCTCTGGGCAACCTAGAACTGGCCGTATGCCACTGAAAACAATCTTTCAACTGCATGTGGAGGCAAGGACTGCTGCCCCCATATGCAGTTGCTTCTCAACCAGACCAAGAAGGAAGTGAGGCTAATTCACTCTTGTATAAAGAAAATAGGCAAAACGGGTAATGTTTCAGCTGTGCTGAATAGCTTAGCTCTTTATTTTCCTACTGCAGAACTTAACTTCCCTTGTGGCTCAGAGTTAAAATCTTTGGATCAGATAAGACACTTGTGTTTTTCTGTATTTTTCTAGTATATGCTTTTTATTAGTATACATTGTAATTAACGACAGTTTCTGCCAAATATTGACCAAAAAAAAGAGATGCGTTCTCTTCTACCAGTTTAAATCTGTGACCTTAGTTTTTCTACTTTGTTTTATCCATGGCTAGTAAAATAATAATTTGCTGTTTATATTAAAGAGAGATTGCCTTAATTGCTTGGTGGAAAACTAACCCTTGACCACTTGAAGCTTTATGTATTACTAGAATTCCTGTAACTTCTGTATAATTGCAATAAAACCTTTTAAACATAGCCTAGCCACTATTTTAAGTGCCCCTTGTCATTATGTTCATTGAATGCTCAACTGTTTTAAAACTAAGAAACAAAAACATAGTATGCACCATTTATTCTTTGTGGTTTGGGTTTTCTGGGCGTCACTTTGAAGGTGGTGCTCTTCTGTTTCGGGGAGGGGGTACCAAGAATGCTTACCAAAATCACTGGTGCTGCAGGAAATGGTTTGGAAGACCATGCTGTAGCGTTTCCCAACATCTAATGACCCTCGTAGGGTTTAAATTTTACCTTGATCAGGTGGGGAAAGCGCACTAAGGTGTATTCACAGGGTGGGGGAGGTTAGAAAACCAGTTGGTTTGTTGGGTTTTTCTGTTGGTTTGTCTTGTGGGGGAGGATAAGAACGAAAACCCTCTTTCCTATGAAGTTCAGGTCGAGCTCTGAAGAGCCTCTCAGCGTCTGCCAAGGGCTGCTTGGCCTCTGGGCTAAGGGACGTGGTTCCAGGTCAGTCCTTCCTTGGGAAAGCAGAAAATCTGGGCTATTGCCTGAAGTGCCAGCTTTTGTATTGGGGAAGAACCGCGGTCTGTGTTTCCTTCTGAGCAAACATGAAATTAGATTTTGACATAAGGAGCATTTGAAAGCAAGTTCTAAGAGCTTGTGGGGAATAGTAACTCTTTTTTGTCACCTCGGTGACCTCAGCGCCCTCTGCCCGCCCGTTCTGCCCCGGCCCCGCAGGCCCCTCTGCGGCCCCGCGTCTGCGCTTCGGAGGGGCGGGACCCAGGCCGGCCCGCAGAGCTGCCCCGCACCCGCTCCCTTCCCTTCCCTGCCCCGGGGCG